>NW_027507718.1:175059806-175137306 GCF_037356315.1 Lithobates pipiens
GGGCAATCGAGAGGATAAATACAGCAGGTCGCCAAAACCAACAACATAATGGAAAAAAGCCTACGGCACCCGGTATTCCCAGGCAGTCTCCCATCCAGGTGCTAACCAGACCTGACCCTGCTTAGCATCCGAGATCAGATGAGATCGAGCGCATTCAGGGTGATGTGGCCGTAGGCGATCTTGCACCCTACTTACAACTCTCTTGACAAAAGCCGAGGTGGTCACCTCGGGGAATCGAGAGGAAAAATACAGCAGGTCGCCAAAGCCAACAACACAATGGAAAAAAGCCTACGGCACCTGGTATTCCCAGGCGGTCTCCCATCCAGGTACTAACCAAGCCCGACCCTGCTTAGCATCCGAGATCAGATGAGATCGAGCGCATTCAGTGTGATGTGGCCGTAAGCGATCTTGCACCCTACTTACAACTCTCTTGACAAAAGCCAAGGTGGTCACCTCGGGCAATCGAGAGGAAAAATACAGCAGGTCGCCAAAGCCAACAACATAATGGAAAAAAGCCTACGGCACCTGGTATTCCCAGGCGGTCTCCCATCCTGTTACTAACAAGGCCCGACCCTGCTTAGCATCCGAGATCAGATGAGATCGAGCGCATTCAGGGTGATGTGGCCGTAGGCGATCTTGCACCCTACTTACAACTCTCTTGACAAAAGCCAAGGTGGTCACCTCGGGCAATCGAGAGGAAAAATACAGCAGGTCGCCAAATCCAACAACATAAATGAAAAAAGCCTACGGCACCTGGTATTCCCAGGCGGTCTCCCATCCAGGTACTAACCAGGCCTGACCCTACTTAGCATCCGAGATCAGACGAGATCGAGTGCCTTCAGGGTGATGTGGCCGTAGGTGATCTTGCACCCTACTTACAACTCTCTTGACAAAAGCCAAGGTGGTCACCTCGGGCAATCGAGAGGAAAAATACAGCAGGTCGCCAAAGCCAACAACATAATGGAAAAAGCCTACGGCACCTGGTATTCCCAGGCGGTCTCCCATCCAGGTACTATCCAGGCCGAACCCTGCTTAGCATCCGAGATCAGACGAGATCGAGCGCATTCAGGGTGATGTGGCCGTAGGCGATCTTGCCCCCTACTTACAACTCTCTTGACAAAAGCCAAGGTGGTCACCTCGGGCAATCGAGAGGAAAAATACAGCAGGTCGCCAAAGCCAACAACATAATGGAAAAAAGCCTACGGCACCTGGTATTCCCAGGCGGTCTCCCATCCAGTTACTAACCAGGCCAAACCCTGCTTAGCATCCGAGATCAGACGAGATCGAGCGCATTCAGGGTGATGTGGCCGTAGGCGATCTTGCACCCTACTTACAACTCTCTTGACAAAAGCCAAGGTGGTCACTTCAGGCAACCGAAAGGAAAAATACAGCAGGTCGCCAAAACCAACAACATAATGGAAAAAAGCCTACGGCACCTGGTATTCCCAGGTGGTCTCCCATTCAGGTACTAACCAGGCCCGACCCTGCTTAGCATCCGAGATCAGACGAGATCGAGCGCATTTAGGGTGATGTGGCCGTAGGCGATCTTGCACCCTACTTACAACTCTCTTGACTAAAGCCAAGGTGGTCACCTCGGGCAATCGAGAGGAAAAATACAGCAGGTCGCCAAAGCCAACAACATAATGGAAAAAAGACTACGGCACCTGGTATTCCCAGGCGGTCTCCCATCCAGGTACTAACCAGGCCCGACCCTGCTTAGCATCCGAGATCAGACGAGATCGAGCGCATTTAGGGTGATGTGGCCGTAGGCGATCTTGCACCCTACTTACAACTCTCTTGACAAAAGCCAAGGTGGTCACCTCGGGCAATCGAGAGGAAAAATACAGCAGGTCGCCAAAGCCAACAACATAATGGAAAAAAGCCTACGGCACTTGGTATTCCCAGGCGGTCTCCCATCCAGGTACTAACCAAGCCCGACCCTGCTTAGCATCAGAGATCACATGAGATCGAGCGCATTCAGTGTGATGTGGCTGTAAGCGATCTTGCACCCTACTTACAACTCTCTTGACAAAAGCCAAGGTGGTCACTTCGGGTAATCGAGAGGAAAAATACAGCAGGTCGCCAAAGCCAACAACATAAATGAAAAAAGCCTACGGCACCTGGTATTCCCAGGCGGTCTCCCATCCAGGTACTAACCAGGCTCGCCCCTACTTAGCATCCGAGATCAGACGAGACCGAGCGCATTCAGGGTGATCTGGCCGTAGGCGATCTTGCCCCCTACTTACAACTCTCTTGACAAAAGCCAAGGTGGTCACCTCGGGCAATCGAGAGGAAAAATACAGCAGGTCGCCAAAGCCAACAACATAATGGAAAAAAGCCTACGGCACTTGGTATTCCCAGGCGGTCTCCCATCCAGGTACTAACCAGGCCCGACCCTGCTTAGCATCCGAGATCAGACGAGATCAAGCGCATTCATTTTGATGTGGCCATAGGCGATCTTGCACCCTACTTACAACTCTCTTGACAAAAGCCAAGGTGGTCACCTCGGGCAATAGAGAGGAAAAATACAGCAGGTCGCCAAAGCCAACAACATAATGGAAAAAAGCCTACGGCACCTGGTATTCCCAAGCGGTCTCCCATCCAGGTACTAACCAGGCCCGACCCTGCTTAGCATCCGAGATCAGACGAAATCAAGTGCATTCAGGGTGATGTGGCCGTAGGCAATCTTGCACCCTACTTACAACTCTCTTGACAAAAGCCAAGGTGGTCACCTCGGGCAATCGAGAGGAAAAATACAGCAGGTCGCCAAAGCCAACAACATAATGGAAAAAAGCCTACGGCACCTGGTATTCCCAGGCGGTCTCCCATCCAGGTACTAACCAGGCCTGACCCTGCTTAGCATCCGAGATCAGACGAGATCGAGCGCATTCAGGGTGAAGTGGCCGTAGGTGAGCTTGCACCCTACTTACAACTCTCTTGACAAAAGCCAAGGTGGTCACCTCGGGCAATCGAGAGGGAAAATGCAGCAGGTCGCCAAAGCCAACAACATAATGGAAAAAAGCCTACGGCACCTGGTATTCCCAGGCGGTCTCCCATCCAGGTACTAACCAGGCCCGACCCTGATTAACATCCGAGATCAGACGAGATAGAGCGAATTCAGGGTGATGTGGCCATAGGTGAGCTTGCACCCTACTTACAATTCTCTTGACAAAAGCCAAGGTGGTCACCTCGGGCAATCGAGAGGAAAAATACAGCAGGTCGCCAAAGCCAACAACATAATGGAAAAAAGCATACGGCCCCTGGTATTCCCAGGCGGTCTCCCATCCAGGTACTAACCAGGCCTGACGCTGCTTAGCATCCGAGATCAGACGAGATCAAGTGCATTCAGGGTGATGTGGCCGTAGGCGACCTTGCACCCTACTTACAACTCTCTTGACAAAAGCCAAGGTGGTCACCTCGGGCAATCGAGAGGAAAAATACAGCAGGTCGCCAAAGCCAACAACATAATGGAAAAAAGCATACGGCCCCTGGTATTCCCAGGCGGTCTCCCATCCAGGTACTAACCAGGCCTGACGCTGCTTAGCATCCAAGATCAGACGAGATCGAGTGCATTCAGGGTGATGTGGCCATAGGCGATCTTGCACCCTACCTACAACTCTCTTGACAAAAGCCAAGGTGGTCACCTCGGGCAATAGAGAGGAAAAATACAGCAGGTCGCCAAAGCCAACAACATAATGGAAAAAAGCCTACGGCACCTGGTATTCCCAAGCGGTCTCCCATCCAGGTACTAACCAGGCCCGACCCTGCTTAGCATCCGTGATCAGACGAAATCAAGCACATTCAGGGTGATGTGGCCGTAGGCGATCTTGCACCCTACTTACAACTCTCTTGACAAAAGCCAAGGTGGTCACCTCGGGCAATCGAGAGGAAAAATACAGCAGGTCGCCAAAGCCAACAACATAATGGAAAAAAGCCTACGGCACCTGGTATTCCCAGGCGGTCTCCCATCCAGATACTAACCAGGCGTGACCATGCTTAGCATCCGAGATCAGACGAGATCGAGCGCATTCAGGGTGATGTGGCCGTAGGCGATCTTGCACCCTACTTACAACTCTCTTGACAAAAGCCAAGGTGGTCACCTCGGGCAATCGAGAGGAAAAATACAGCAGGTCGCCAAAGCCAACAACATAATGGAAAAAAGCCTACGGCACCTGGTTTTCCCAGGCGGTCTCCCATCCAGGTACTAACCAGGCCCGACCCTGCTTAGCATCCGAGATCAGATGAGATCGAGCGCATTCAGGGTGATGTGGCCGTAGGCCATCTTGCACCCTACTTACAACTCTCTTGACAAAAGCCGAGGTGGTCACCTCGGGGAATCGAGAGGAAAAATACAGCAGGTCGCCAAAGCCAACAACATAATGGAAAAAAGCCTACGTCACCTGGTATTCCCAGGCGGTCTCCCATCCAGGTACTAACCAAGCCCGACCCTGCTTAGCATCCGAGATCAGATGAGATTGAGCGCATTCAGTGTGATGTGGCCGTAAGTGATCTTGCACCCTACTTACAACTCTCTTGACAAAAGCCAAGGTGGTCACCTCGGGCAATCGAGAGGAAAAATACAGCAGGTCGCCAAAGCCAACAAAATAATGGAAAAAAGCATACGGCCCCTGGTATTCCCAGGCGGTCTCCCATCCAGGTACTAACCAGGCCTGACGCTGCTTAGCATCCAAGATCAGACGAGATCGAGTGCATTCAGGGTGATGTGGCCATAGGCGATCTTGCACCCTACTTACAACTCTCTTGACAAAAGCCAAGGTGGTCACCTCGGGCAATAGAGAGTCAAAATACAGCAGGTCGCCAAAGCCAACAACATAATGGAAAAAAGCCCACGGCACCTGGTATTCCCAGGCGGTCTCCCATCCAGGTACTAACCAAGCCCGACCCTGCTTAGCATCCGAGATCAGATGAGATTGAGCGCATTCAGTGTGATGTGGCCGTAAGCGATCTTGCACCCTACTTACAACTCTCTTGACAAAAGCCAAGGTGGTCACATCGGGCAATCGAGAGGAAAAATACAGCAGGTCGCCAAAGCCAACAACATAATGGAAAAAAGCCTACGGCACCTGGTATTCCCAGGCGGTCTCCCATCCAGATACTAACCGGGCGCGACCATGCTTAGCATCCGAGATCAGACGAGATCGAGCGCATTCAGGGTGATGTGGCCGTAGGCGATCTTGCACCCTACTTACAACTCTCTTGACAAAAGCCAAGGTGGTCACCTCGGGCAATCGAGAGGAAAAATACAGCAGGTCGCCAAAGCCAACAACATAATGGAAAAAAGCCTATGGCACCTGGTTTTCCCAGGCGGTCTCCCATCCAGGTACTAACCAGGCCCGACCCTGCTTAGCATCCAAGATCAGATGAGATCGAGCGCATTCAGGGTGATGTGGCCGTAGGTGATCTTGCACCCTACTTACAACTCTCTTGACAAAAGCCGAGGTGGTCACCTCGGGGAATCGAGAGGAAAAATACAGCAGGTCGCCAAAGCCAACAACATAATGGAAAAAAGCCTACGTCACCTGGTATTCCCAGGCGGTCTCCCATCCAGGTACTAACCAAGCCCGACCCTGCTTAGCATCCGAGATCAGATGAGATTGAGCGCATTCAGTGTGATGTGGCCGTAAGTGATCTTGCACCCTACTTACAACTCTCTTGACAAAAGCCAAGGTGGTCACCTCGGGCAATCGAGAGGAAAAATACAGCAGGTCGCCAAAGCCAACAAAATAATGGAAAAAAGCATACGGCCCCTGGTATTCCCAGGCGGTCTCCCATCCAGGTACTAACCAGGCCTGACGCTGCTTAGCATCCAAGATCAGACGAGATCGAGTGCATTCAGGGTGATGTGGCCATAGGCGATCTTGCACCCTACCTACAACTCTCTTGACAAAAGCCAAGGTGGTCACCTCGGGCAATAGAGAGGAAAAATACAGCAGGTCGCCAAAGCCAACAACATAATGGAAAAAAGCCTACGGCACCTGGTATTCCCAAGCGGTCTCCCATCCAGGTACTAACCAGGCCCGACCCTGCTTAGCATCCGTGATCAGACGAAATCAAGCACATTCAGGGTGATGTGGCCGTAGGCGATCTTGCACCCTACTTACAACTCTCTTGACAAAAGCCAAGGTGGTCACCTCGGGCAATCGAGAGGAAAAATACAGCAGGTCGCCAAAGCCAACAACATAATGGAAAAAAGCCTACGGCACCTGGTATTCCCAGGCGGTCTCCCATCCAGATACTAACCAGGCGTGACCATGCTTAGCATCCGAGATCAGACGAGATCGAGCGCATTCAGGGTGATGTGGCCGTAGGCGATCTTGCACCCTACTTACAACTCTCTTGACAAAAGCCAAGGTGGTCACCTCGGGCAATCGAGAGGAAAAATACAGCAGGTCGCCAAAGCCAACAACATAATGGAAAAAAGCCTACGGCACCTGGTTTTCCCAGGCGGTCTCCCATCCAGGTACTAACCAGGCCCGACCCTGCTTAGCATCCGAGATCAGATGAGATCGAGCGCATTCAGGGTGATGTGGCCGTAGGCCATCTTGCACCCTACTTACAACTCTCTTGACAAAAGCCGAGGTGGTCACCTCGGGGAATCGAGAGGAAAAATACAGCAGGTCGCCAAAGCCAACAACATAATGGAAAAAAGCCTACGTCACCTGGTATTCCCAGGCGGTCTCCCATCCAGGTACTAACCAAGCCCGACCCTGCTTAGCATCCGAGATCAGATGAGATTGAGCGCATTCAGTGTGATGTGGCCGTAAGTGATCTTGCACCCTACTTACAACTCTCTTGACAAAAGCCAAGGTGGTCACCTCGGGCAATCGAGAGGAAAAATACAGCAGGTCGCCAAAGCCAACAAAATAATGGAAAAAAGCATACGGCCCCTGGTATTCCCAGGCGGTCTCCCATCCAGGTACTAACCAGGCCTGACGCTGCTTAGCATCCAAGATCAGACGAGATCGAGTGCATTCAGGGTGATGTGGCCATAGGCGATCTTGCACCCTACTTACAACTCTCTTGACAAAAGCCAAGGTGGTCACCTCGGGCAATAGAGAGTCAAAATACAGCAGGTCGCCAAAGCCAACAACATAATGGAAAAAAGCCCACGGCACCTGGTATTCCCAGGCGGTCTCCCATCCAGGTACTAACCAAGCCCGACCCTGCTTAGCATCCGAGATCAGATGAGATTGAGCGCATTCAGTGTGATGTGGCCGTAAGCGATCTTGCACCCTACTTACAACTCTCTTGACAAAAGCCAAGGTGGTCACATCGGGCAATCGAGAGGAAAAATACAGCAGGTCGCCAAAGCCAACAACATAATGGAAAAAAGCCTACGGCACCTGGTATTCCCAGGCGGTCTCCCATCCAGATACTAACCGGGCGCGACCATGCTTAGCATCCGAGATCAGACGAGATCGAGCGCATTCAGGGTGATGTGGCCGTAGGCGATCTTGCACCCTACTTACAACTCTCTTGACAAAAGCCAAGGTGGTCACCTCGGGCAATCGAGAGGAAAAATACAGCAGGTCGCCAAAGCCAACAACATAATGGAAAAAAGCCTATGGCACCTGGTTTTCCCAGGCGGTCTCCCATCCAGGTACTAACCAGGCCCGACCCTGCTTAGCATCCAAGATCAGATGAGATCGAGCGCATTCAGGGTGATGTGGCCGTAGGTGATCTTGCACCCTACTTACAACTCTCTTGACAAAAGCCGAGGTGGTCACCTCGGGGAATCGAGAGGAAAAATACAGCAGGTCGCCAAAGCCAACAACATAATGGAAAAAAGCCTACGTCACCTGGTATTCCCAGGCGGTCTCCCATCCAGGTACTAACCAAGCCCGACCCTGCTTAGCATCCGAGATCAGATGAGATTGAGCGCATTCAGTGTGATGTGGCCGTAAGCGATCTGGCACCCTACTTACAACTCTCTTGACAAAAGCCAAGGTGGTCACCTCGGGCAATTGAGAGGAAAAATACAGCAGGTCACCAAAACCAACAACATAATGGAAAAAAGCCTACGGCACCTGGTATTCCCAGGCGGTCTCCCATCCAGGTACTAACAAAGCCCGACCCTGCTTAGCATCCGAGATCAGATGAGATCGAACGCATTCAGGGTGATGTGGCCGTAGGCGATCTTGCACCCTACTTACAACTCTCTTGACAAAAGCCAAGGTGGTCACCTCGGGCAATCGAGAGGAAAAATACAGCAGGTCGCCAAAGCCAACAACATGATGGAAAAAAGCCTACGGCACCTGGTATTCCCATTCGGTCTCCCATCCAGGTACTAACCAGGCCCAACCCTGCTTAGCATCCGAGATCAGACGAGATCGAGCGCATTTAGGGTGATGTGGCCGTAGGCAATCTTGCACCCTACTTACAACTCTCTTGACAAAAGCCAAGGTGGTCACCTCGCCAATCGAGAGGAAAAATACAGCAGGTCGCCAAAGCCAACAACATAATGGAAAAAAGTCTACGGCACCTGGTATTCCCAGGCGGTCTTCCATCCAGGTACTAACAAAGCCCGACCCTGCTTAGCATCCGAGATCAGATGAGATCGAACGCATTCAGGGTGATGTGGCCGTAGGCGATCTTGCACCCTACTTACAACTCTCTTGACAAAATCCAAGGTGGTCACCTCGGGCAATCGAGAGGAAAAATACAGCAGGTCGCCAAAGCCAACAACATAATGGAAAAAAGCCTACGGCACTTGGTATTCCCAGGCGGTCTCCCATCCAGGTACTAACCAGGCCCGACCCTGCTTAGCATCTGAGATCAGACGAGATCAAGCGCATTCAGGGTGATGTGGCCGTAGGCGATCTTGCACCCTACTTACAACTCTCTTGACAAAAGCCAAGGTGGTCACCTCGGGCAATCGAGAGGAAAAATACAGCAGGTCGCCAAAGCCAACAACATAATGGAAAAAAGTCTACGGCACCTGGTATTCCAAGGCGGTCTCCGATCCTGGTACTAACCAGGCCCGACCCGGCTTAGCATCCGAGATCAGACGAGATCGAGCGCATTCAGGGTGATGTGGCCATAGGCGATCTTGCACCGTACTTACAACTCTCTTGACAAAAGCCAAGGTGGTCACCTCGGGCAATCGAGAGGAAAAATACAGCAGGTCGCTAAAGCCAACAACATAATAAAAAAAAGCCTACGGCAGCTGGTATTCCCAGGCGGTCTCCTAACCAGGCCCGACCCTGCTTAGCATCCAAGATCAGACGAGTCTGAGCGCATTCAGGGTGATGTGGCCGTAGGCAATCTTGCACCCTACTTACAACTCTCTTGACAAAAGCCAAGGTGGTCACCTCGGGCAATCGAGAGGAAAAATACAGCAGGTCGCCAAAGCCAACAACATAATGGAAAAAAGCCTACGGCACCTGGTATTCCCAGGCGGTCTACCATCCAGGTACTAACCAGGCTCGACCCTGCTTAGCATCCGAGATCAGACGAGATCGAGGGCATTCAGGGTGATGTGGCCGTAGGCGATCTTGCACTCTACTTACAACTCTCTTGACAAAAGCCAAGGTGGTCACCTCGGGCAATCGAGAGGAAAAATACAGCAGGTCGCCAAAGCCAACAACATAATGGAAAAAAGCCTACGGCACCGGGTATTCCCAGGCGGTCTCCCATCCAAGTACTAACCAGGCCCGACCCTGCTTAGCATCCGAGATCAGACGAGATCAAGCGCATTCAGTGTGACGTGGCCGTAGGCGATCTTGCACCCTACTTACAACTCTCTTGACAAAAGCCAAGGTGGTCACCTCGGGCAATCGAGAGGAAAAATACAGCAGGTCGCCAAAGCCAACAACATAATGAAAAAATGCCTACGGCACCTGGTATTCCCAGGCGGTCTCCCATCCAGGTACTAACCAGGGCCCGACCCTGCTTAGCATCCGAGATCAGATTAGATCGAGCGCATTCAGGGTGATGTGGCTGTAGGTGATCACCTCGGGCAATTGAGAGGAAAAATACAGCAGGTCGCCAAAGCCAACAACATAATGGAAAAAAGCCTACGGCACCTGGTATTCCCAGGCGGTCTCCCATCCAGGTACTAACCAGGCCCGACCCTGCCTAGCATCCGAGATCAGACGAGATTGAGCGCATTCAGGGTGATGTGGCCGTAGGCGATTTTGCACTCTACTTACAACTCTCTTGACAAAAGCCAAGGTGGTCACCTCGGGGAATCGAGAGGAAAAATACAGCAGGTCGCCAAAGCCAACAACATAATGGAAAAAAGCCTACGTCACCTGGTATTCCCAGGCGGTCTCCCATCCAGGTACTAACCAAGCCCGACCCTGCTTAGCATCCGAGATCAGATGAGATTGAGCGCATTCAGTGTGATGTGGCCGTAAGCGATCTGGCACCCTACTTACAACTCTCTTGACAAAAGCCAAGGTGGTCACCTCGGGCAATTGAGAGGAAAAATACAGCAGGTCACCAAAACCAACAACATAATGGAAAAAAGCCTACGGCACCTGGTATTCCCAGGCGGTCTCCCATCCAGGTACTAACAAAGCCCGACCCTGCTTAGCATCCGAGATCAGATGAGATCGAACGCATTCAGGGTGATGTGGCCGTAGGCGATCTTGCACCCTACTTACAACTCTCTTGACAAAAGCCAAGGTGGTCACCTGGGGCAATCGAGAGGAAAAATACAGCAGGTCGCCAAAGCCAACAACATGATGGAAAAAAGCCTACGGCACCTGGTATTCCCATTCGGTCTCCCATCCAGGTACTAACCAGGCCCAACCCTGCTTAGCATCCGAGATCAGACGAGATCGAGCACATTTAGGGTGATGTGGCCGTAGGCAATCTTGCACCCTACTTACAACTCTCTTGACAAAAAGCCAAGGTGGTCACCTCGCCAATCGAGAGGAAAAATACAGCAGGTCGCCAAAGCCAACAACATAATGGAAAAAAGTCTACGGCACCTGGTATTCCCAGGCGGTCTCCCATCCAGGTACTAACAAAGCCCGACCCTGCTTAGCATCCGAGATCAGATGAGATCGAACGCATTCAGGGTGATGTGGCCGTAGGCGATCTTGCACCCTACTTACAACTCTCTTGACAAAAGCCAAGGTGGTCACCTCGGGCAATCGAGAGGAAAAATACAGCAGGTCGCCAAAGCCAACAACATAATGGAAAAAAGCCTACGGCACTTGGTATTCCCAGGCGGTCTCCCATCCAGGTACTAACCAGGCCCGACCCTGCTTAGCATCTGAGATCAGACGAGATCAAGTGCATTCAGGGTGATGTGGCCGTAGGCGATCTTGCACCCTACTTACAACTCTCTTGACAAAAGCCAAGGTGGTCACCTCGGGCAATCGAGAGGAAAAATACAGCAGGTCGCCAAAGCCAACAACATAATGGAAAAAAGTCTACGGCACCTGGTATTCCAAGGCGGTCTCTGATCCTGGTACTAACCAGGCCCGACCCGGCTTAGCATCCGAGATCAGACGAGATCGAGCGCATTCAGGGTGATGTGGCCATAGGCGATCTTGCACCGTACTTACAACTCTCTTGACAAAAGCCAAGGTGGTCACCTCGGGCAATCGAGAGGAAAAATACAGCAGGTCGCTAAAGCCAACAACATAATAAAAAAAAGCCTACGGCAGCTGGTATTCCCAGGCGGTCTCCTAACCAGGCCAGACCCTGCTTAGCATCCGAGATCAGACGAGTCTGAGCGCATTCAGGGTGATGTGGCCGTAGGCAATCTTGCACCCTACTTACAACTCTCTTGACAAAAGCCAAGGTGGTCACCTCGGGCAATCGAGAGGAAAAATACAGCAGGTCGCCAAAGCCAACAACATAATGGAAAAAAGCCTACGGCACCTGGTATTCCCAGGCGGTCTACCATCCAGGTACTAACCAGACTCGACCCTGCTTAGCATCCGAGATCAGACGAGATCGAGGGCATTCAGGGTGATGTGGCCGTAGGCGATCTTGCACTCTACTTACAACTCTCTTGACAAAAGCCAAGGTGGTCACCTCGGGCAATCGAGAGGAAAAATACAGCAGGTCGCCAAAGCCAACAACATAATGGAAAAAAGCCTACGGCACCGGGTATTCCCAGGCGGTCTCCCATCCAAGTACTAACCAGGCCCGACCCTGCTTAGCATCCGAGATCAGACGAGATCAAGCGCATTCAGTGTGACGTGGCCGTAGGCGATCTTGCACCCTACTTACAACTCTCTTGACAAAAGCCAAGGTGGTCACCTCGGGCAATCGAGAGGAAAAATACAGCAGGTCGCCAAAGCCAACAACATAATGAAAAAATGCCTACGGCACCTGGTATTCCCAGGCGGTCTCCCATCCAGGTACTAACCAGGGCCCGACCCTGCTTAGCATCCGAGATCAGATTAGATCGAGCGCATTCAGGGTGATGTGGCTGTAGGTGATCACCTCGGGCAATTGAGAGGAAAAATACAGCAGGTCGCCAAAGCCAACAACATAATGGAAAAAAGCCTACGGCACCTGGTATTCCCAGGCGGTCTCCCATCCAGGTACTAACCAGGCCCGACCCTGCCTAGCATCCGAGATCAGACGAGATCGAGCGCATTCAGGGTGATGTGGCCGTAGGCAATTTTGCACTCTACTTACAACTCTCTTGACAAAAGCCAAGGTGGTCACCTCGGGCAATCGAGAGGAAAAATACAGCAGGTCGCCAAAGCCAACAATATAATGGAAAAAAGCCTACGGCACCTGGTATTCCCAGGCGGTCTCCCATCCAGGTACTAACCAGGCCCGACCCTGCTTAGCATATGAGATCAGACGAAATCGAGCGCATTCAGGGTGATGTGGCCGTAGGCAATTTTGCACCCTACTTACAACTCTCTTGACAAAAGCCAAGGTGGTCACCTCGGGCAATTTAGAGGAAAAATACAGCAGGTCGCCAAAGCCAACAACATAATGGAAAAAAGCCTACGGCACCTGGTATTCCCAGGCGGTCTCCCATCCAGGTACTAACCAGGTCCGACCCTGCTTAGCATCCGAGATCAGATGAGATCAAGCGCATTCAGGGTGATGTGGCCGTAGGCGATCTTGCTCCCTACTTACAACTTCTCTTGACAAAAGCCAAGGTGGTCACCTCGGGGAATCTAGAGGAAAAATACAGCAGGTCGCCAAAGCCAACAACATAATGGAAAAAAGCCTACGGCACCTGGTATTTCCAGGCGGTCTCCCATCCAGGTAATAACCAGGCCTGACCCTGCTTAGCATCCGAGATCAGACGAGATCGAACGCATTCAGTGTGATGTGGCCGTAGGCGATCTTGCATCCTACTTACAACTCTCTTAACAAAAGCCAAGGTGGTCACCTCGGGCAATCGAGAGGAAAAATACAGCAGGTCGCCAAAGCCAACAACATAATGAAAAAAAGCCTACGGCACCTGGTATTCCCAGGCGGTCTCCCATCCAGATACTAACCAGGCCCGACCCTGCTTAGCATCTGAGATCAGACGAGATCGAGCGCATTCAGGGTGATGTGGCCGTAGGCGATCTTGCACCCTCCTTACAACTCTCTTGACAAAAGCCAAGGTGGTCACCTCGGGCAATAGAGAGGAAAAATACAGCAGGTCGCCAAAGCCAACAACATAATGGAAAAAAGCCTACGGCACCTGATACTCCCAGGCGGTCTCCCATCCAGGTACTAACCAGGCCCGACCCTGTTTAGCATCCGAGATCAGACGAGATCGAGCGCAGTCAGGGTGATGTGGCTGTAGGCGATCTTGCACCCTACTTACAACTCTCTTGACAAAAGCCAAGGTGGTCACCTCGGGCAATCGAGAGGAAAAATACAGCAGGTCGCCAAAGCCTACAACATAATGGAAAAAAGCCTACGGCACCTGGTATTCCCAGGCGGTCTCCCATCCAGGTACTAACCAGGCCCGACCCTGCTTAGCATCCGAGATCAGACGAAATCAAGCGCATTCAGGGTGATGTGGCCGTAGGCTATCTTGTACCCTACTTACAACTCTCTTGACAAAAGCCAAGGTGGTCACCTCGGGCAATCGAGAGGAAAAATACAGCAGGTCGCCAAAGCCAACAACATAATGGAAAAAAGCCTACGGCACCTGGTATTCCCAGGCGGTCTCCCATCCAGGTACTAACCAGGCCTGACCCTGCTTAGCATCCGAGATCAGACGAGATCGAGCGCATTCAGGGTGAAGTGGCCGTAGGTGAGCTTGCACCCTACTTACAACTCTCTTGACAAAAGCCAAGGTGGTCACCTCGGGCAATCGAGAGGGAAAATGCAGCAGGTCGCCAAAGCCAACAACATAATGGAAAAAAGCCTACGGCACCTGGTATTCCCAGGCGGTCTCCCATCCAGGTACTAACCAGGCCCGACCCTGATTAACATCCGAGATCAGACGAGATCGAGCGAATTCAGGGTGATGTGGCCATAAGTGAGCTTGCACCCTACTTACAACTCTCTTGACAAAAGCCAAGGTGGTCACCTCGGGCAATCGAGAGGAAAAATACAGCAGGTTGCCAAAGCCAACAACATAATGGAAAAAAGCATACGGCCCCTGGTATTCCCAGGCGGTCTCCCATCCAGGTACTAACCAGGCCTGACGCTGCTTAGCATCCGAGATCAGACGAGATCGAGTGCATTCAGGGTGATGTGGCCGTAGGCGACCTTGCACCCTACTTACAACTCTCTTGACAAAAGCCAAGGTGGTCACCTCGGGCAATCGAGAGGAAAAATACAGCAGGTCGCCAAAGCCAACAACATAATGGAAAAAAGCATACGGCCCCTGGTATTCCCAGGCGGTCTCCCATCCAGGTACTAACCAGGCCTGACGCTGCTTAGCATCCAAAATCAGACGAGATCGAGTGCATTCAGGGTGATGTGGCCATAGGCGATCTTGCACCCTACTTACAACTCTCTTGACAAAAGCCAAGGTGGTCACCTCGGGCAATAGAGAGGAAAAATACAGCAGGTCGCCAAAGCCAACAACATAATGGAAAAAAGCCTACGGCACCTGGTATTCCGAAGCGGTCTCCCATCCAGGTACTAACCAGGCCCGACCCTGCTTAGCATCCGTGATCAGACGAAATCAAGCACATTCAGGGTGATGTGGCCGTAGGCGATCTTGCACCCTACTTACAACTCTCTTGACAAAAGCCAAGGTGGTCACCTCGGGCAATCGAGAGGAAAAATACAGCAGGTCGCCAAAGCCAACAACATAATGGAAAAAAGCCTACGGCACCTGGTATTCCCAGGCGGTCTCCCATCCAGATACTAACCAGGCGCGACCATGCTTAGCATCCGAGATCAGACGAGATCGAGCGCATTCAGGGTGATGTGGCCGTAGGCGATCTTGCACCCTACTTACAACTCTCTTGACAAAAGCCAAGGTGGTCACCTCGGGCAATCGAGAGGAAAAATACAGCAGGTCGCCAAAGCCAACAACATAATGGAAAAAAGCCTACGGCACCTGGTTATCCCAGGCGGTCTCCCATCCAGGTACTAACCAGGCCCGACCCTGCTTAGCATCCGAGATCAGATGAGATCGAGCGCATTCAGGGTGATGTGGCTGTAGGTGATCTTGCACCCTACTTACAACTCTCTTGACAAAAGCCGAGGTGGTCACCTCGGGGAATCGAGAGGAAAAATACAGCAGGTCGCCAAAGCCAACAACATAATGGAAAAAAGCCTACGTCACCTGGTATTCCCAGGCGGTCTCCCATCCAGGTACTAACCAAGCCCGACCCTGCTTAGCATCCGAGATCAGATGAGATTGAGCGCATTCAGTGTGATGTGGCCGTAAGCGATCTTGCACCCTACTTACAACTCTCTTGACAAAAGCCAAGGTGGTCACCTCGGGCAATTGAGAGGAAAAATACAGCAGGTCACCAAAGCCAACAACATAATGGAAAAAAGCCTACGGCACCTGGTATTCCCAGGCGGTCTCCCATCCAGGTACTAACAAAGCCCGACCCTGCTTAGCATCCGAGATCAGATGAGATCGAACGCATTCAGGGTGATGTGGCCGTAGGCGATCTTGCACCCTACTTACAACTCTCTTGACAAAAGCCAAGGTGGTCACCTCGGGCAATCGAGAGGAAAAATACAGCAGGTCGCCAAAGCCAACAACATGATGGAAAAAAGCCTACGGCAACTGGTATTCCCATTCGGTCTCCCATCCAGGTACTAACCAGGCCCAACCCTGCTTAGCATCCGAGATCAGACGAGATCGAGCGCATTCAGGGTGATGTGGCCGTAGGCGATCTTGCACCCTACTTACAACTCTCTTGACAAAAGCCAAGGTGGTCACCTCGCCAATCGAGAGGAAAAATACAGCAGGTCGCCAAAGCCAACAACATAATGGAAAAAAGTCTACGGCACCTGGTATTCCCAGGCGGTCTCCCATCCAGGTACTAACAAAGCCCGACCCTGCTTAGCATCCGAGATCAGATGAGATCGAACGCATTCAGGGTGATGTGGCCGTAGGCGATCTTGCACCCTACTTACAACTCTCTTGACAAAAGCCAAGGTGGTCACCTCGGGCAATCGAGAGGAAAAATACAGCAGGTTGCCAAAGCCAACAACATAATGGAAAAAAGCCTACGGCACTTGGTATTCCCAGGCGGTCTCCCATCCAGGTACTAACCAGGCCCGACCCTGCTTAGCATCTGAGATCAGACGAGATCAAGCGCATTCAGGGTGATGTGGCCGTAGGCGATCTTGCACCCTACTTACAACTCTCTTGACAAAAGCCAAGGTGGTCACCTCGGGCAATCGAGAGGAAAAATACAGCAGGTCGCCAAAGCCAACAACATAATGGAAAAAAGTCTACGGCACCTGGTATTCCAAGGCGGTCTCCGATCCTGGTACTAACCAGGCCCGACCCGGCTTAGCATCCGAGATCAGACGAGATCGAGCGCATTCAGGGTGATGTGGCCGTAGGCGATCTTGCACCCTACTTACAACTCTCTTGACAAAAGCCAAGGTGGTCACCTCGGGCAATCGAGAGGAAAAATACAGCAGGTCGCTAAAGCCAACAACATAATAAAAAAAAGCCTACGGCAGCTGGTATTCCCAGGCGGTCTCCTAACAAGGCCCGACCCTGCTTAGCATCCGAGATCAGACGAGTTTGAGCGCATTCAGGGTGATGTGGCCGTAGGCAATCTTGCACCCTACTTACAACTCTCTTGACAAAAGCCAAGGTGGTCACCTCGGGCAATCGAGAGGAAAAATACAGCAGGTCGCCAAAGCCAACAACATAATGGAAAAAAGCCTACGGCACCTGGTATTCCCAGGCGGTCTACCATCCAGGTACTAACCAGGCTCGACCCTGCTTAGCATCCGAGATCAGACGAGATCGAGGGCATTCAGGGTGATGTGGCCGTAGGCGATCTTGCACTCTACTTACAACTCTCTTGACAAAAGCCAAGGTGGTCACCTCGGGCAATCGAGAGGAAAAATACAGCAGGTCGCCAAAGCCAACAACATAATGGAAAAAAGCCTACGGCACCGGGTATTCCCAGGCGGTCTCCCATCCAAGTACTAACCAGGCCCGACTCTGCTTAGCATCCGAGATCAGACGAGATCAAGCGCATTCAGTGTGACGTGGCCGTAGGCGATCTTGCACCCTACTTACAACTCTCTTGACAAAAGCCAAGGTGGTCACCTCGGGCAATCGAGAGGAAAAATACAGCAGGTCGCCAAAGCCAACAACATAATGAAAAAATGCCTACGGCACCTGGTATTCCCAGGCGGTCTCCCATCCAGGTACTAACCAGGGCCCGACCCTGCTTAGCATCCGAGATCAGATTAGATCGAGCGCATTCAGGGTGATGTGGCTGTAGGTGATCACCTCGGGCAATTGAGAGGAAAAATACAGCAGGTCGCCAAAGCCAACAACATAATGGAAAAAAGCCTACGGCACCTGGTATTCCCAGGCGGTCTCCCATCCAGGTACTAACCAGGCCCGACCCTGCCTAGCATCCGAGATCAGACGAGATCGAGCGCATTCAGGGTGATGTGGCCATAGGCGATTTTGCACTCTACTTACAACTCTCTTGACAAAAGCCAAGGTGGTCACCTCGGGCAATCGAGAGGAAAAATACAGCAGGTCGCCAAAGCCAACAATATAATGGAAAAAAGCCTACGGCACCTGGTATTCCCAGGCGGTCTCCCATCCAGGTACTAACCAGGCCCGACCCTGCTTAGCATATGAGATCAGACGAAATCGAGCGCATTCAAGGTGATGTGGCCGTAGGCAATTTTGCACCCTACTTACAACTCTCTTGACAAAAGCCAAGGTGGTCACCTCGGGCAATTTAGAGGAAAAATACAGCAGGTCGCCAAAGCCAACAACATAATGGAAAAAAGCCTACGGCACCTGGTATTTCCAGGCGGTCTCCCATCCAGGTAATAACCAGGCCTGACCCTGCTTAGCATCCGAGATCAGACGAGATCGAACGCATTCAGTGTGATGTGGCCGTAGGCGATCTTGCATCCTACTTACAACTCTCTTAACAAAAGCCAAGGTGGTCACCTCGGGCAATCGAGAGGAAAAATACAGCAGGTCGCCAAAGCCAACAACATAATGAAAAAAAGCCTACGGCACCTGGTATTCCCAGGCGGTCTCCCATCCAGGTACTAACCAGGCCCGACCCTGCTTAGCATCTGAGATCAGACGAGATCGAGCGCATTCAGGGTGATGTGGCCGTAGGCGATCTTGCACCCTCCTTACAACTCTCTTGACAAAAGCCAAGGTGGTCACCTCGGGCAATAGAGAGGAAAAATACAGCAGGTCGCCAAAGCCAACAACATAATGGAAAAAAGCCTACGGCACCTGGTATTCCCAGGCGGTCTCCCATCCAGGTACTAACCAGGCCCGACCCTGTTTAGCATCCGAGATCAGACGAGATCGAGCGCAGTCAGGGTGATGTGGCTGTAGGCGATCTTGCACCCTACTTACAACTCTCTTGACAAAAGCCAAGGTGGTCACCTCGGGCAATCGAGAGGAAAAATACAGCAGGTCGCCAAAGCCTACAACATAATGGAAAAAAGCCTATGGCACCTGGTATTCACAGGCGGTCTCCCATCCAGTTACTAACCAGGCCCGACCCCGCTTAGCATCCGAGATCAGACGAGATCGAGCGCATTCAGGGTGATGTGGCCATAGGCAATCTTGCTCCCTACTTACAACTCTCTTGACAAAAGCCAAAGTGGTCACCTCGGGCAATTGAGAGGAAAAATACAGCAGGTCGCCAAAGCCAACAACATAATGGAAAAAAGCCTACGGCACCCGGTATTCCCAGGCGGTCTCCCATCCAGGTACTAACCAGGCCCGACACTGCTTAGCATCCGAGATCAGACGATATCGAGCGCATTCAGGGTGATGTGGCCGTAGGCGATCTTGCACCCTACTTACAACTCTCTTGACAAAAGCCAAGGTGGTCACCTCGGGCAATCGAGAGGAAAAATACAGCAGGTCGCCAAAGCCAACAACATAATGGAAAAAAGCCTACGGCACCCGGTATTCCCAGGCGGTCTCCCATCCAGGTACTAACCAGGCCCGACCGTCCTTAGCATCCGAAATCAGACGAGATCGAGCGCATTCAGGGTGATGTGGCCGTAGGCGATCTTGCACCCTACTTACAACTCTCTTGACAAAAGCCAAGGTGGTCACCTCGGGCACTCGAGAGGAAAAATACAGCAGGTCACCAAAGCCAAAAACATAATGGAAAAAAGCCTACGGCACCTAGTATTCCCAGGCGGTCTCCCATCCAGTTACTAACCAGGCCCGACCCTACTTAGCATCCGAGATCAGACGAGATTGAGCGCATTCAGGGTGATGTGGCCGTAGGTGACCGTGCGCCCTACTTACAACTCTCTTGACAAAAGCCAAGGTGGTCACCTCGGGCAATCGAGAGGAAAAATACAGCAGGTCGCCAAAGCCAACAACATAATGGAAAAAAGCCTACGGCGCCTGCCATTCCCAGGCGGTCTCCCATCCAGGTACTATCCAGGCGCGACCCTGCTTGGCATCCGAGATCAGACGAGATCGAGCGCATTCAGGGTGATGTGGCCGTAGGCGATCTTGCACCCTACTTACAACTCTCTTGACAAAAGCCAAGGTGGTCACCTCGGGCAATCGAGAGGAAAAATACAGCAGGTCACCAAAGCCAACAACATAATGGAAAAAAACCTACGGCACCTGGTATTCCCGGGCGGTCTCCCATCCAGGTACTAACCAGGCCCGACCCTGCTTAGCATCCGAGATCAGACGAGATCGAGCGCATTCAGGGTGATGTTGCCGTAGGCGATCTTGCACCCTACTTACAACTCTCTTGACAAAAGCCAAGGTGGTCACCTCGGGCAATCGAGAGGAAAAATACAGCAGGTCGCCAAAACCAACAACATAATGGAAAAAAGCCTACGGCACCTGGTATTCGCAGGCGGTCTCCCATCCAGGTACTAACCAAGCCCGACCCTGCTTAGCATCCGAGATCAGATGAGATCGAGCGCATTCAGGGTGATGTGGCCGTAGGCGATCTTGCACCCTACTTACAACTCTCTTGACAAAAGCCAAGGTGGTCACCTCGGGCAATCGAGAGGAAAAATACAGCAGGTCGCCAAAACCAACAACATAATGGAAAAAAGCCTACGGCACCTGGTATTCGCAGGCGGTCTCCCATCCAGGTACTAACCAGGCCCGACCCTGCTTAGCATCCGAGATCAGACGAGATCGAGCGCATTCAGGGTGATGTGGCCGTAGGCGATCTTGCACCCTACTTACAACTCTCTTGACAAAAGCCAAGGTGGTCACCTCGGGCAATCGAGAGGAAAAATACAGCAGGTCGCCAAAGCCAACAACATAATGGAAAAAAACCTACGGCACCTGGTATTCCCAGGCGGTCTCCCATCCAGGTACTAACCAGGCCCGACCCTGCTTAGCATCCGAGATCAGACGAGATTGAGCGCATTCAGGGTGATGTTGCTGTAGGCGATCTTGCACCCTACTTACAACTCTCTTGACAAAAGCCAAGGTGGTCACCTCGGGCAATCGAGAGGAAAAATACAGCAGGTCGCCAAAACCAACAACATAATGGAAAAAAGCCTACAGCACCTGGTATTCGCAGGCGGTCTCCCATCCAGGTACTAACCAGGCCCGACCCTGCTTAGCATCCGAGATCAGACGAGATCGAGCGCATTCAGGGTGATGTTGCCGTAGGCGATCTTGCACTTTACTTACAACTCTCTTGACAAAGCCAAGGTGGTCACCTCGGGCAATCGAGAGGAAAAATACAGCAGGTCGCCAAAACCAACAACATAATGGAAAAAAGCCTACGGCACCTGGTATTCGCAGGCGGTCTCCCATCCAGGTACTAACCAGGCCCGACCCTGCTTAGCATCCGAGATCAGACGAGATCGAGCGCATTCAGGGTGATGTGGCCGTAGGCAATCTTTCACCCTACTTACAACTCTCTTGACAAAAGCCAAGGTGGTCACCTCGGGCAATCGAGAGGAAAAATACAGCAGGTCGCCAAAGCCAACAACATAATGGGAAAAAGCCTACGGCACCTGGTAGTCCCAGGCGGTCTCCCATCCAGGTACTAACCAGGCCCGACCCTGCTTAGCATCCGAGATCAGACGAGATCGAGCGCATTCAGGGTGATGTGGCCGTAGGCGATCTTGCACCCTACTTACAACTCTCTTGAAAAAAGCCAAGGTGGTCACCTCGGGCAATCGAGAGGAAAAATACAGCAGGTCGCCAAAGCCAACAACATAATGGAAAAAAGCCTACGGCACCTGGTATTCCCAGGCGGTCTCCCATCCAGGTACTAACCAGGCCCGACCCTGCTTAGCATCCGAGATCAGACGAGATTGAGCGCATTCAGGGTGATGTTGCCGTAGGCGATCTGGCACCCTACTTACAACTCTCTTGACAAAAGCCAAGGTGGTCACCTTGGGCAATCGAGAGGAAAAATACAGCAGGTCGCCAAAGCCAACAACATAATGGAAAAAAACCTACGGCACCTGGTATTCCCAGGCGGTCTCCCATCCAGGTACTAACCAGGCCCGACCCTGCTTAGCATCCGAGATCAGACGAGATCGAGCGCATTCAGGGTGATGTAGCCGTAGGCGATCTGGCACCCTACTTACAACTCTCTTGACAAAAGCCAAGGTGGTCACCTCGGGCAATCGAGAGGAAAAATACAGCAGGTCGCCAAAGCCAACAACATAATGAAAAAAAGCCTACGGCACCTGGTATTCCCAGGCGGTCTCCCATCCAGGTACTAACCAGGCCCGACCCTGCTTAGCATCTGAGATCAGACGAGATTGAGCGCATTCAGGGTGATGTGGCCGTAGGCGATCTTGCACCCTCCTTACAACTCTCTTGACAAAAGCCAAGGTGGTCACCTCGGGCAATAGAGAGGAAAAATACAGCAGGTCGCCAAAGCCAACAACATAATGGAAAAAAGCCTACGGCACCTGGTATTCCCAGGCGGTCTCCCATCCAGGTACTAACCAGGCCCGACCCTGTTTAGCATCCGAGATCAGACGAGATCGAGCGCAGTCAGGGTGATGTGGCTGTAGGCGATCTTGCACCCTACTTACAACTCTCTTGACAAAAGCCAAGGTGGTCACCTCGGGCAATCGAGAGGAAAAATACAGCAGGTCGCCAAAGCCTACAACATAATGGAAAAAAGCCTATGGCACCTGGTATTCCCAGGCGGTCTCCCATCCAGGTACTAACCAGGCCCGACCCCGCTTAGCATCCGAGATCAGACGAGATCGAGCGCATTCAGGGTGATGTGGCCATAGGCAATCTTGCTCCCTACTTACAACTCTCTTGACAAAAGCCAAAGTGGTCACCTCGGGCAATTGAGAGGAAAAATACAGCAGGTCGCCAAAGCCAACAACATAATGGAAAAAAGCCTACGGCACCCGGTATTCCCAGGCGGTCTCCCATCCAGGTACTAACCAGGCCCGACACTGCTTAGCATCCGAGATCAGACGAGATCGAGCGCATTCAGGGTGATGTGGCCGTAGGCGATCTTGCACCCTACTTACAACTCTCTTGACAAAAGCCAAGGTGGTCACCTCGGGCAATCGAGAGGAAAAATACAGCAGGTCGCCAAAGCCAACAACATAATGGAAAAAAGCCTACGGCACCCGGTATTCCCAGGCGGTCTCCCATCCAGGTACTAACCAGGCCCGACCGTCCTTAGCATCCGAAATCAGACGAGATCGAGCGCATTCAGGGTGATGTGGCCGTAGGCGATCTTGCACCCTACTTACAACTCTCTTGACAAAAGCCAAGGTGGTCACCTCGGGCACTCGAGAGGAAAAATACAGCAGGTCACCAAAGCCAAAAACATAATGGAAAAAAGCCTACGGCACCTGGTATTCCCAGGCGGTCTCCCATCCAGTTACTAACCAGGCCCGACCCTACTTAGCATCCGAGATCAGACGAGATTGAGCGCATTCAGGGTGATGTGGCCGTAGGTGACCGTGCGCCCTACTTACAACTCTCTTGACAAAAGCCAAGGTGGTCACCTCGGGCAATCGAGAGGAAAAATACAGCAGGTCGCCAAAGCCAACAACATAATGGAAAAAAGCCTACGGCACCTGCCATTCCCAGGCGGTCTCCCATCCAGGTACTATCCAGGCGCGACCCTGCTTGGCATCCGAGATCAGACGAGATCGAGCGCATTCAGGGTGATGTGGCCGTAGGCGATCTTGCACCCTACTTACAACTCTCTTGACAAAAGCCAAGGTGGTCACCTCGGGCAATCGAGAGGAAAAATACAGCAGGTCACCAAAGCCAACAACATAATGGAAAAAAACCTACGGCACCTGGTATTCCCGGGCGGTCTCCCATCCAGGTACTAACCAGGCCCGACCCTGCTTAGCATCCGAGATCAGACGAGATCGAGCGCATTCAGGGTGATGTTGCCGTAGGCGATCTTGCACCCTACTTACAACTCTCTTGACAAAAGCCAAGGTGGTCACCTCGGGCAATCGAGAGGAAAAATACAGCAGGTCGCCAAAACCAACAACATAATGGAAAAAAGCCTACGGCACCTGGTATTCGCAGGCGGTCTCCCATCCAGGTACTAACCAAGCCCGACCCTGCTTAGCATCCGAGATCAGATGAGATCGAGCGCATTCAGGGTGATGTGGCCGTAGGCGATCTTGCACCCTACTTACAACTCTCTTGACAAAAGCCAAGGTGGTCACCTCGGGCAATCGAGAGGAAAAATACAGCAGGTCGCCAAAACCAACAACATAATGGAAAAAAGCCTACGGCACCTGGTATTCGCAGGCGGTCTCCCATCCAGGTACTAACCAGGCCCGACCCTGCTTAGCATCCGAGATCAGACGAGATCGAGCGCATTCAGGGTGATGTGGCCGTAGGCGATCTTGCACCCTACTTACAACTCTCTTGACAAAAGCCAAGGTGGTCACCTCGGGCAATCGAGAGGAAAAATACAGCAGGTCGCCAAAGCCAACAACATAATGGAAAAAAACCTACGGCACCTGGTATTCCCAGGCGGTCTCCCATCCAGGTACTAACCAGGCCCGACCCTGCTTAGCATCCGAGATCAGACGAGATTGAGCGCATTCAGGGTGATGTTGCTGTAGGCGATCTTGCACCCTACTTACAACTCTCTTGACAAAAGCCAAGGTGGTCACCTCGGGCAATCGAGAGGAAAAATACAGCAGGTCGCCAAAGCCAACAACATAATGGAAAAAAGCCTACGGCACCTGGTATTCCCAGGCGGTCTCCCATACAGGTATTAACCAGGCACGACCCTGCTTAGCATCCGAGATCAGACGAGATCGAGCGCATTCAGGGTGATGTGGCCGTAGGCAATCTTGCACCCTACTTACAACTCTCTTGACAAAAGCCAAGGTGGTCACCTCGGGCAATCGAGAAGAAAAATACAGCAGGTCGCCAAAGCCAACAACATAATGGAAAAAAGCCGACGGCACCTGGTATTCCCAGGCGGTCTCCCATCCAGGTACTAACCAGGCCCGACCCTGCTTAGCATCCGAGATCAGACGAGATCGAGCGCATTCAGGGTGATGTGGCCGTAGGCGATCTTGCACCCTACTTACAACTCTCTTGAAAAAAGCCAAGGTGGTCACCTCGGGCAATCGAGAGGAAAAATACAGCAGGTCGCCAAAGCCAACAACATAATGGAAAAAAGCCTACGGCACCTGGTATTCCCAGGCGGTCTCCCATCCAGGTACCCAACCAGGCCCGACCCTGCTTAGCATCCGAGATCAGGCGAGATCGAGCGCATTCAGGGTGATGTAGCCGTAGGCGATCTGGCACCCTACTTACAACTCTCTTGACAAAAGCCAAGGTGGTCACCTCGGGCAATCGAGAGGAAAAATACAGCAGGTCACCAAAGCCAACAACATAATGGAAAAAAGCATACGGCACCTGGTATTCCCAGGCGGTCTCCCATCCAGGTACTAACCAGGCCCGACCCTGCTTAGCATCCGAGATCAGACAAGATCAAACGCATTCAGGGTGATGTGGCCGTAAGCGATCTGGAACCCTACTTACAACTCTCTTGACAAAAGCCAAGGTGGTCACCTTGGGCAATCAAGAGGAAAAATACAGCAGGTCGCCAAAGCCAACGACATAATGGAAAAAAGCCTACGGCACCTGGTATTCCCAGGCGGTCTCCCATCCAGGTACTAACCAGGCCCGACCCTGCTTAGCATCTGAGATCAGACGAGATCAAACGCATTCAGGGTGATGTGGCCGTGGGCAATCTTGCCCTCTACTTACAACTCTCTTGACAAAAGCCAAGGTGGTCACCTTGGGCAATGGAGAGGAAAAATACAGCAGGTCGCCAAAGCCAACGACATAATGGAAAAAAGCCTACGGCACCTGGTATTCCCAGCCGGTCTCCCATCCAGGTACTAACCAGGCCCGACCCTGCTTAGCATCCGAGATCAGATGAAATCGAGCGCAATCAGGGTGATGTGGCCATAGGCGATCTTGCACCCTAGTTACAACTCTCTTGACAAAAGCCAAGGTGGTCACCTCGGGCAATCGAGAGGAAAAATACAGCAGGTCGCCAAAGCCAACAACATAATGGAAAAAAGCCTACGGCACCAGGTATTCCCAGGCGGTCTCCCATGCAGGTACTAACCAGGCCCGACCCTGCTTAGCATCTGAGATCAGACGAGATCGAGCGCATTCAGGGTGATGTGGCCATAGGCGATCTTGATCCCTACTTACAACTCTCTTGACAAAAGCCAAGGTGGTCACCTCGGGTAATCGAGAGGAAAAATACAGCAGGTTGCCAAAGCCAACAACATAATGGAAAAAAGCCTACGGCACCTGGTATTCCCAGGCGGTCTCCCATCCAGGTACTAACCAGGCCCGACCCTGCTTAGCATCCGAGATCAGACGAGATCGAGTGCATTCAGGGTGATGTGGCCGTAGGCAATCTTGCACCCTACTTACAACTCTCTTGACAAAAGCCAAGGTGGTCACCTCAGGCAATCGAGAGGAAAAATACAGCAGGTCGCCAAAGCCAACAACATAATGGAAGAAAGCCTTCGGCACCTGGTATTCCCAGGCGGTCTCCCATCCAGGTACTAACCAGGCCCGACCCTGCTTAGCATCCGAGATCAGACGAGATCGAGCGCATTCAGGGTGATGTGACCGTAGGCGATCTTGCACCCTACTTACAACTCTCTTGACATAAGCCAAGGTGGTCACCTCGGGCAATCGAGAGGAAAAATACAGCAGGTCGCCAAAGCCAACAACATAATGGAAAAAAGCCTACGGCACCTGGTATTCCCAGGCGGTCTCCCATCCAGGTACTAACCAGGCCTGACCCTGCTTAGCATCCGAGATCAGATGAGATCGAGCGCAATCAGGGTGATGTGGCCGTAGGCGATCTTGCACCCTACTTACAACTCTCTTGACAAAAGCCAAGGTGGTCATCTCGGGCAATCGAGAGGAAAAATACAGCAGGTCGCCAAAGCCAACAATATAATGGAAAAAAGCCTACGGCACCTGGTATTCCCAGGCGGTCTCCCATCCAGGTACTAACCAGGCTCGACAATGGTTAGCATCCGAGTTCAGACGAGATCGAGCGCTTTCAGGGTGATGTGGCCATAGGCGAGCTTGCACCCTACTTACAACTCTCTTGACAAAAGCCAAGGTGGTCACCTCGGGCAATCGAGAGGAAAAATACAGCAGGTCGCCAAAGCCAACAAAATAATGGAAAAAAGCCTACGGCACCTGGTATTCCCAGGCGGTCTCCCATCCAAGTACTAACCAGGCCTGACCCTGCTTAGCCTCCGAGATCAGACGAGATCAAGTGCATTCAGGGTGATGTGGCCATAGGCGATCTTGCACCCTACTTACAACTCTCTTGACAAAAGCCAAGGTGGTCACCTCGGGCAATCGAGAGGAAAAATACAGCAGGTCGCCAAAGCCAACAAAATAATGGAAAAAAGCCTACGGCACCTAGTATTCCCAGGCGGTCTCCCATTCAAGTACTAACCAGGCCCGACCCTGCTTAGCATCCGAGATCAGACGAGATCGAGCGCATTCAGTGTGATGTGGCCGTAGGCCATCTTGCACCCTACTTACAACTCTCTTGACAAAAGCCAAGGTGGTCACCTCGGGCAATCGAGAGGAAAAATACAGCAGGTCGCCAAAACCAACAACATAATGGAAAAAAGCCTACGGCACCTGGTATTCCCAGGCAGTTTCCCATCCAGGTACTAACCAGACCCGACCCTGCTTAGCATCCGAGATCAGACGAGATCGAGCGCATTCAGGGTGATGTGGCCGTAGGCGATCTTGCACCCTACTTACAACTCTCTTGACAAAAGCCAAGGTGGTCACCTCGGGCAAACGAGAGGAAAAATACAGCAGGTCGCCAAAGCCAACAACATAATGGAAAAAAGCCTACGGCACCTGGTATTCCCAGGCGGAATCCCATCCAGGTACTAACCAGGCCCGACCCTGCTTAGCATCCGAGATCAGAAGAGATCGAGTGCCTTCAGGGTGATGTGGCCGTAGGCGATCTTGCACCCTACTTACAACTCTCTTGACAAAAGCCAAGGTGGTCACCTCGGGCAATCGAGAGGAAAAATACAGCAGGTCGCCAAAGCCAACAACATAATGGAAAAAAACCTACGGCACCTGGTTTTCCCAGGCGGTCTCCCATCCAGGTACTAACCAGGCCCGACCCTGCTTAGCATCCGAGATCAGATGAGATCGAGCGCATTCAGGGTGATGTGGCCGTAGGGGATCTTGCACTCTACTTACAACTCTCTTGACAAAAGCCAAGGTGGTCACATCGGGCAATCGAGAGGATAAATACAGCAGGTCGCCAAAGCCAACAACATAATGGAAAAAAGCCTACGGCACCTGGTATTCCCAGGCCGTCTCCCATCCAGGTACTAACCAGACCCGACGCTGCTTAGCATCCGAGATCAGACGAGATCGAGCGCATTCAGGGTGATGTGGCTGTAGGCGATCTTGCACCCTACTTACAACTCTCTTGACAAAAGCCAAGGTGGTCACCTCGGTCAAACGAGAGGAAAAATACAGCAGGTCGCCAAAGCCAACAACATAATGGAAAAAAGCCTACGGCACCTGGTATTCCCAGGCGGTGTCCCATCCAGGTACTAACCAAGCCCGACCCTGCTTAGCATCCGAGATCAGATGAGATCGAGCGCATTCAGTGTGATATGGCCGTAAGCGATCTTGCACCCTACTTACAACTCTCTTGACAAAAGCCAAGGTGGTCACCTCGGGCAATCGAGAGGAAAAATACAGCAGGTCGCCAAAGCCAACAACATAATGGAAAAAAACCTACGGCACCTGGTTTTCCCAGGCGGTCTCCCATCCAGGTACTAACCAGGCCCGACCCTGCTTAGCATCCGAGATCAGATGAGATCGAGCGCATTCAGGGTGATGTGGCCGTAGGGGATCTTGCACTCTACTTACAACTCTCTTGACAAAAGCCAAGGTGGTCACATCGGGCAATCGAGAGGATAAATACAGCAGGTCGCCAAAGCCAACAACATAATGGAAAAAAGCCTACGGCACCTGGTATTCCCAGGCCGTCTCCCATCCAGGTACTAACCAGACCCGACTCTGCTTAGCATCCGAGATCAGACGAGATCGAGCGCATTCAGGGTGATGTGGCTGTAGGCGATCTTGCACCCTACTTACAACTCTCTTGACAAAAGCCAAGGTGGTCACCTCGGTCAAACGAGAGGAAAAATACAGCAGGTCGCCAAAGCCAACAACATAATGGAAAAAAGCCTACGGCACCTGGTATTCCCAGGCGGTGTCCCATCCAGGTACTAACCAAGCCCGACCCTGCTTAGCATCCGAGATCAGATGAGATCGAGCGCATTCAGTGTGATATGGCCGTAAGCGATCTTGCACCCTACTTACAACTCTCTTGACAAAAGCCAAGGTGGTCACCTCGGGCAATCGAGAGGAAAAATACAGCAGGTCGCCAAAGCCAACAACATAATGGAAAAAGCCGACGGCACCTGGTATTCCCAGGCGGTCTCCCATCCAGGTACTAACCAGGCCCGCCCCTGCTTAGCATCCGAGATGAGACGAAATCAAGCGCATCCAGGGTGATGTGGCCGTAAGGGATCTTGCACTCTACTTACAACTCTCTTGACAAAAGCCAAGGTGGTCACCTCGGGCAATAGAGAGGAAAAATACAGCAGGTCGCCAAAGCCAACAACATAATGGAAAAAAGCCTACGGCACCTAGTATTCCCAGGCGGTTTCCCATCCAGGTACTAACCAGGCCCGATCCTGCTTAGCATCCGAGATCAGACGAGATCGAGCGCATTTAGGGTGATGTGGCCGTAGGCAATCTTGCACCCTACTTACAACTCTCTTGACTAAAGCCAAGGTGGTCACCTTGGGCAATCGAGAGGAAAAATACAGCAGGTCGCCAAAGCCAACAACATAATGGAAAAAAGCCTATGGCACCTGGCATTCCCAGGCGGTCTCCCATCCAGGTACTAACCAGGCCCGACCCTGCTTAGCATCTGAGATCAGACGAGATCGAGCGCATTCAGGGTGATGTGGCCGTAGGCGATCTTGCACCCTACTTACAACTCTCTTGACTAAAGCCAAGGTGGTCACCTCGGGCAATCGAGAGGAAAAATACAGCAGGTCGCCAAAGCCAACAACATAATGGAAAAAAGCCTACGGCACCTGGTATTCCCAGGCGGTCTCCCATCCAGGTACTAACCAGGCCCGACTCTTCTTAGCATCTGAGATCAGACGAGAGCGAGCGCATTCAGGGTAATGTGGCCCTAGGCGATCTTGCACCCTACTTACAACTCTCTTGACAAAAGCCAAGGTGGTCACCTCGGGCAATCGAAAGGAAAAATACAGCAGGTCGCCAAAGCCAACAACATAATGGAAAAAAGCCTACGGCACCTGGTATTCCCAGGCGGTCTCCCATCCAGGTACTAACCAGGCTCGACCCTGCTTAGCATCCGAGATCAGACGAGATCGAGCGCATTCAGGGTGATGTGGCCGTAGGCGATCTTGCACTCTACTTACAACTCTCTTGACAAAAGCCAAGGTGGTCACCTCGGGCAATCGAGAGGAAAAATACAGCAGGTCGCCAAAGCCAACAACATAATGGAAAAAAGCCTACGGCACCAGGTATTCCCAGGCGGTCTCCCATCCAGGTACTAACCAGGCCCGACCCTGCTTAGCATCCGAGATCAGATGAGATCGAGCGCATTCAGGGTAATGTGGCCGTAGGTGATCACCTTGGGCAATCGAGAGGAAAAATACAGCAGGTCGCCAAAGCCAACAACATAATGGAAAAAAGCCTACGGCACCTGGTATTCCCAGGCGGTCTCCCATCCAGGTACTAACCAGGCCCGACCCTGCCTAGCATCCGAGATCAGACGAGATCGAGCGCATTCAGGGTGATGTGGCCGTAGGCAATCTTGCACTCTACTTACAACTCTCTTGACAAAAGCCAAGGTGGTCACCTCGTGCAATCGAGAGGAAAAATACAGCAGGTCGCCAAAGCCAACAACATAATGGAAAAAAGCCTACGGCACCTGGTATTCCCAGGCGGTCTCCCATCCAGGTACTAAACAGGCCCGACCCTGCTTAGCATCCGAGATCAGACGAGATCAAGCGCATTCAGGGTGATGTTGCCGTAGGCGATCTTGCACCCTACTTACAACTCTCTTGACAAAAGCCAAGGTGGTCACCTCGGGCAATCGAGAGGAAAAATACAGCAGGTCGCCAAAGCCAACAACATAATGGAACAAAGCCTACGGCACCTGGTATTCCCAGGCGGTCTCCCATGCAGGTACTAACCAAGCCCGACCCTGCTTAGCATCCGAGATCAGTTGAGATCGAGCGCATTCAGTGTGATGTGGCCGTAAGCGATCTTGCACCCTACTTACAACTCTCTTGACAAAAGCCAAGGTGGTCACCTCGGGCAATCGAGAGGAAAAATACAGCAGGTCGCCAAAGCCAACAACATGATGGAAAAAAGCCTAGGCACCTGGTATTCCCAGGCGGTCTCCCATCCAGGTACTAACAAGGCCCGAACCTGCTTAGCATCCGAGATCAGATGAGATCGAGCGCATTCAGGGTGATGTGGCCGTAAGCGATCTTGCACCCTACTTACAACTCTCTTGACAAAAGCCAAGGTAGTCACCTCGGGCAATCAAGAGGAAAAATACAGCAGGTCGCCAAAGCCAACAACATAATGGAAAAAGCCTACGGCACCTGGCATTCCCAGGCGGTCTCCCATCCAGGTACTAACCAGGCCCAACCCTGCTTAGCATCTGAGATCAGACGAAATCGAGCGCATTCAGGGTGATGTGGCCGTAGGCGATCTTGCACCCTACTTACAACTCTCTTGACTAAAGCCAAGGTGGTCACCTCGGGCAATCGAGAGGAAAAATACAGCAGGTCGCCAAAGCCAACAACATAATGGAAAAAAGCCAACGGCACCTGGTATTCCCAGGCGGTCTCCCATCCAGGTACTAACCAGGCCTGACTCTGCTTAGCATCTGAGATCAGACGAGAGCGAGCGCATTCAGGGTGATGTGGCCCTAGGCGATCTTGCACCCTACTTACAACTCTCTTGACAAAAGCCAAGGTGGTCACCTCGGGCAATCGAGAGGAAAAATACAGCAGGTCGCCAAAGCCAACAACATAATGGAAAAAAGCCTACGGCACCTGGTATTCCCAGGCGGTCTCCCATCCAGGTACTAACCAGGCCCGACCCTGCTTAGCATCCGAGATCAGACGAGATCAAGCGCATTCAGGGTGATGTGGCCGTAAGCGATCTTGCACCCTACTTACAACTCTCTTGACAAAAGCCAAGGTGGTCACCTCGGGCAATCGAGAGGAAAAATACAGCAGGTCGCCAAAGCCAACAACATAATGAAAAAATGCCTACGGCACCTGGTATTCCCAGGCGGTCTCCCATCCAGGTACTAACCAGGCCCGACCATGCTTAGCATCCGAGATCAGACGAGATCGAGTGCATTCAGGGTGATGTGGCCATAGGCCATCTTGCACCCTACTTACAACTCTCTTGACAAAAGCCAAGGTGGTCACCTCGGGCAATCGAGAGGAAAAATACAGCAGGTCGCCAAAACCAACAACATAATGGAAAAAAGCCTACGGCACCTGGTATTCCCAGGCAGTTTCCCATCCAGGTACTAACCAGGCCCGACCCTGCTTAGCATCCGAGATCAGAAGAGATCGAGTGCCTTCAGGGTGATGTGGCCGTAGGCGATCTTGCACCCTACTTACAACTCTCTTGACAAAAGCCAAGGTGGTCACCTCGGGCAATCGAGAGGAAAAATACAGCAGGTCGCCAAAGCCAACAACATAATGGAAAAAAACCTACGGCACCTGGTTTTCCCAGGCGGTCTCCCATCCAGGTACTAACCAGGCCCGACCCTGCTTAGCATCCGAGATCAGATGAGATCGAGCGCATTCAGGGTGATGTGGCCGTAGGGGATCTTGCACTCTACTTACAACTCTCTTGACAAAAGCCAAGGTGGTCACATCGGGCAATCGAGAGGATAAATACAGCAGGTCGCCAAAGCCAACAACATAATGGAAAAAAGCCTACGGCACCTGGTATTCCCAGGCCGTCTCCCATCCAGGTACTAACCAGACCCGACGCTGCTTAGCATCCGAGATCAGACGAGATCGAGCGCATTCAGGGTGATGTGGCTGTAGGCGATCTTGCACCCTACTTACAACTCTCTTGACAAAAGCCAAGGTGGTCACCTCGGTCAAACGAGAGGAAAAATACAGCAGGTCGCCAAAGCCAACAACATAATGGAAAAAAGCCTACGGCACCTGGTATTCCCAGGCGGTGTCCCATCCAGGTACTAACCAAGCCCGACCCTGCTTAGCATCCGAGATCAGATGAGATCGAGCGCATTCAGTGTGATATGGCCGTAAGCGATCTTGCACCCTACTTACAACTCTCTTGACAAAAGCCAAGGTGGTCACCTCGGGCAATCGAGAGGAAAAATACAGCAGGTCGCCAAAACCAACAACATAATGGAAAAAAGCCTACGGCACCTGGTATTCCCAGGCGGAATCCCATCCAGGTACTAACCAGGCCCGACCCTGCTTAGCATCCGAGATCAGAAGAGATCGAGTGCCTTCAGGGTGATGTGGCCGTAGGCGATCTTGCACCCTACTTACAACTCTCTTGACAAAAGCCAAGGTGGTCACCTCGGGCAATCGAGAGGAAAAATACAGCAGGTCGCCAAAGCCAACAACATAATGGAAAAAAACCTACGGCACCTGGTTTTCCCAGGCGGTCTCCCATCCAGGTACTAACCAGGCCCGACCCTGCTTAGCATCCGAGATCAGATGAGATCGAGCGCATTCAGGGTGATGTGGCCGTAGGGGATCTTGCACTCTACTTACAACTCTCTTGACAAAAGCCAAGGTGGTCACATCGGGCAATCGAGAGGATAAATACAGCAGGTCGCCAAAGCCAACAACATAATGGAAAAAAGCCTACGGCACCTGGTATTCCCAGGCCGTCTCCCATCCAGGTACTAACCAGACCCGACGCTGCTTAGCATCCGAGATCAGACGAGATCGAGCGCATTCAGGGTGATGTGGCTGTAGGCGATCTTGCACCCTACTTACAACTCTCTTGACAAAAGCCAAGGTGGTCACCTCGGTCAAACGAGAGGAAAAATACAGCAGGTCGCCAAAGCCAACAACATAATGGAAAAAAGCCTACGGCACCTGGTATTCCCAGGCGGTGTCCCATCCAGGTACTAACCAAGCCCGACCCTGCTTAGCATCCGAGATCAGATGAGATCGAGCGCATTCAGTGTGATATGGCCGTAAGCGATCTTGCACCCTACTTACAACTCTCTTGACAAAAGCCAAGGTGGTCACCTCGGGCAATCGAGAGGAAAAATACAGCAGGTCGCCAAAACCAACAACATAATGGAAAAAAGCCTACGGCACCTGGTATTCCCAGGCAGTTTCCCATCCAGGTACTAACCAGACCCGACCCTGCTTAGCATCCGAGATCAGACGAGATCGAGCGCATTCAGGGTGATGTGGCCGTAGGCGATCTTGCACCCTACTTACAACTCTCTTGACAAAAGCCAAGGTGGTCACCTCGGGCAAACGAGAGGAAAAATACAGCAGGTCGCCAAAGCCAACAACATAATGGAAAAAAGCCTACGGCACCTGGTATTCCCAGGCGGAATCCCATCCAGGTACTAACCAGGCCCGACCCTGCTTAGCATCCGAGATCAGAAGAGATCGAGTGCCTTCAGGGTGATGTGGCCATAGGCGATCTTGCACCCTACTTACAACTCTCTTGACAAAAGCCAAGGTGGTCACCTCGGGCAATCGAGAGGAAAAATACAGCAGGTCGCCAAAGCCAACAACATAATGGAAAAAAACCTACGGCACCTGGTTTTCCCAGGCGGTCTCCCATCCAGGTACTAACCAGGCCCGACCCTGCTTAGCATCCGAGATCAGATGAGATCGAGCGCATTCAGGGTGATGTGGCCGTAGGGGATCTTGCACTCTACTTACAACTCTCTTGACAAAAGCCAAGGTGGTCACATCGGGCAATCGAGAGGATAAATACAGCAGGTCGCCAAAGCCAACAACATAATGGAAAAAAGCCTACGGCACCTGGTATTCCCAGGCCGTCTCCCATCCAGGTACTAACCAGACCCGACTCTGCTTAGCATCCGAGATCAGACGAGATCGAGCGCATTCAGGGTGATGTGGCTGTAGGCGATCTTGCACCCTACTTACAACTCTCTTGACAAAAGCCAAGGTGGTCACCTCGGTCAAACGAGAGGAAAAATACAGCAGGTCGCCAAAGCCAACAACATAATGGAAAAAAGCCTACGGCACCTGGTATTCCCAGGCGGTGTCCCATCCAGGTACTAACCAAGCCCGACCCTGCTTAGCATCCGAGATCAGATGAGATCGAGCGCATTCAGTGTGATATGGCCGTAAGCGATCTTGCACCCTACTTACAACTCTCTTGACAAAAGCCAAGGTGGTCACCTCGGGCAATCGAGAGGAAAAATACAGCAGGTCGCCAAAGCCAACAACATAATGGAAAAAGCCGACGGCACCTGGTATTCCCAGGCGGTCTCCCATCCAGGTACTAACCAGGCCCGCCCCTGCTTAGCATCCGAGATGAGACGAAATCAAGCGCATCCAGGGTGATGTGGCCGTAAGGGATCTTGCACTCTACTTACAACTCTCTTGACAAAAGCCAAGGTGGTCACCTCGGGCAATAGAGAGGAAAAATACAGCAGGTCGCCAAAGCCAACAACATAATGGAAAAAAGCCTACGGCACCTGGTATTCCCAGGCGGTTTCCCATCCAGGTACTAACCAGGCCCGATCCTGCTTAGCATCCGAGATCAGACGAGATCGAGCGCATTTAGGGTGATGTGGCCGTAGGCAATCTTGCACCCTACTTACAACTCTCTTGACTAAAGCCAAGGTGGTCACCTTGGGCAATCGAGAGGAAAAATACAGCAGGTCGCCAAAGCCAACAACATAATGGAAAAAAGCCTATGGCACCTGGCATTCCCAGGCGGTCTCCCATCCAGGTACTAACCAGGCCCGACCCTGCTTAGCATCTGAGATCAGACGAGATCGAGCGCATTCAGGGTGATGTGGCCGTAGGCGATCTTGCACCCTACTTACAACTCTCTTGACTAAAGCCAAGGTGGTCACCTCGGGCAATCGAGAGGAAAAATACAGCAGGTCGCCAAAGCCAACAACATAATGGAAAAAAGCCTACGGCACCTGGTATTCCCAGGCGGTCTCCCATCCAGGTACTAACCAGGCCCGACTCTTCTTAGCATCTGAGATCAGACGAGAGCGAGCGCATTCAGGGTAATGTGGCCCTAGGCGATCTTGCACCCTACTTACAACTCTCTTGACAAAAGCCAAGGTGGTCACCTCGGGCAATCGAAAGGAAAAATACAGCAGGTCGCCAAAGCCAACAACATAATGGAAAAAAGCCTACGGCACCTGGTATTCCCAGGCGGTCTCCCATCCAGGTACTAACCAGGCTCGACCCTGCTTAGCATCCGAGATCAGACGAGATCGAGCGCATTCAGGGTGATGTGGCCGTAGGCGATCTTGCACTCTACTTACAACTCTCTTGACAAAAGCCAAGGTGGTCACCTCGGGCAATCGAGAGGAAAAATACAGCAGGTCGCCAAAGCCAACAACATAATGGAAAAAAGCCTACGGCACCAGGTATTCCCAGGCGGTCTCCCATCCAGGTACTAACCAGGCCCGACCCTGCTTAGCATCCGAGATCAGATGAGATCGAGCGCATTCAGGGTAATGTGGCCGTAGGTGATCACCTTGGGCAATCGAGAGGAAAAATACAGCAGGTCGCCAAAGCCAACAACATAATGGAAAAAAGCCTACGGCACCTGGTATTCCCAGGCGGTCTCCCATCCAGGTACTAACCAGGCCCGACCCTGCCTAGCATCCGAGATCAGACGAGATCGAGCGCATTCAGGGTGATGTGGCCGTAGGCAATCTTGCACTCTACTTACAACTCTCTTGACAAAAGCCAAGGTGGTCACCTCGTGCAATCGAGAGGAAAAATACAGCAGGTCGCCAAAGCCAACAACATAATGGAAAAAAGCCTACGGCACCTGGTATTCCCAGGCGGTCTCCCATCCAGGTACTAAACAGGCCCGACCCTGCTTAGCATCCGAGATCAGACGAGATCAAGCGCATTCAGGGTGATGTTGCCGTAGGCGATCTTGCACCCTACTTACAACTCTCTTGACAAAAGCCAAGGTGGTCACCTCGGGCAATCGAGAGGAAAAATACAGCAGGTCGCCAAAGCCAACAACATAATGGAACAAAGCCTACGGCACCTGGTATTCCCAGGCGGTCTCCCATGCAGGTACTAACCAAGCCCGACCCTGCTTAGCATCCGAGATCAGTTGAGATCGAGCGCATTCAGTGTGATGTGGCCGTAAGCGATCTTGCACCCTACTTACAACTCTCTTGACAAAAGCCAAGGTGGTCACCTCGGGCAATCGAGAGGAAAAATACAGCAGGTCGCCAAAGCCAACAACATGATGGAAAAAAGCCTAGGCACCTGGTATTCCCAGGCGGTCTCCCATCCAGGTACTAACAAGGCCCGAACCTGCTTAGCATCCGAGATCAGATGAGATCGAGCGCATTCAGGGTGATGTGGCCGTAAGCGATCTTGCACCCTACTTACAACTCTCTTGACAAAAGCCAAGGTAGTCACCTCGGGCAATCAAGAGGAAAAATACAGCAGGTCGCCAAAGCCAACAACATAATGGAAAAAGCCTACGGCACCTGGCATTCCCAGGCGGTCTCCCATCCAGGTACTAACCAGGCCCAACCCTGCTTAGCATCTGAGATCAGACGAAATCGAGCGCATTCAGGGTGATGTGGCCGTAGGCGATCTTGCACCCTACTTACAACTCTCTTGACTAAAGCCAAGGTGGTCACCTCGGGCAATCGAGAGGAAAAATACAGCAGGTCGCCAAAGCCAACAACATAATGGAAAAAAGCCAACGGCACCTGGTATTCCCAGGCGGTCTCCCATCCAGGTACTAACCAGGCCTGACTCTGCTTAGCATCTGAGATCAGACGAGAGCGAGCGCATTCAGGGTGATGTGGCCCTAGGCGATCTTGCACCCTACTTACAACTCTCTTGACAAAAGCCAAGGTGGTCACCTCGGGCAATCGAGAGGAAAAATACAGCAGGTCGCCAAAGCCAACAACATAATGGAAAAAAGCCTACAGCACCTGGTATTCCCAGGCGGTCTCCCATGCAAGTACTAACCAGGCCCAACCCTGCTTAGCATCCGAGATCATACGAGATTGCGCGCTTTTAGGGTGATGTGGCCGTAGGCTATCTTGCACCCTACTTACAACTCTCTTGACAAAAGCCAAGGTGGTCACCTCGGGCAATCGAGAGGAAAAATACAGCAGGTCGCCAAAGCCAACAACATAATGGAAAAAAGCCTACGGCACCTGGTATTCCCAGGCGGTCTCCCATCCAGGTACTAACCAGGCCCGACCCTGCTTAGCATCCGAGATCAGACGAGATCAAGCGCATTCAGGGTGATGTGGCCGTAAGCGATCTTGCACCCTACTTACAACTCTCTTGACAAAAGCCAAGGTGGTCACCTCGGGCAATCGAGAGGAAAAATACAGCAGGTCGCCAAAGCCAACAACATAATGAAAAAATGCCTATGGCATCTGGTATTCCCAGGCGGTCTCCCATCCAGGTACTAACCAGGGCCCGACCCTGCTTAGCATTCGAGATCAGATGAGATCGAGCGCATTCAGGGTGATGTGGCCGTAGGTGATCACCTTGGGCAATCGAGAGGAAAAATACAGCAGGTCGCCAAAGCCAACAACATAATGGAAAAAAGCCTACGGCACCTGGTAATCCCAGGCGGTCTCCCATGCAGGTACTAACCAGGCCCGACCCTGCCTAGCATCCGAGATCAGACGAGATCGAGCGCATTCAGGGTGATGTGGCCGTAGGCGATCTTGCACTCTACTTACAACTCTCTTGACAAAAGCCAAGGTGGTCACCTCGGGCAATCGAGAGGAAAAATACAGCAGGTCGCCAAAGCCAACAACATAATGGAAAAAAGCCTACGGCACCTGGTATTCCCAGGCGGTCTCCCATCCAGGTACTAAACAGGCCCGACCCTGCTTAGCATCCGAGATCAGACGAGATCAAGCGCATTCAGGGTGATGTTGCCGTAGGTGATCTTGCGCCCTACTTACAACTCTCTTGACAAAAGCCAAGGTGGTCACCTCGGGCAATCGAGAGGAAAAATACAGCAGGTCGCCAAAGCCAACAACATAATGGAAAGAAGCCGAAGGCACCTGGTGTTCCCAGGCGGTCTCCCATCCAGGTACTAAACAGGCCCGACCCTGCTGAGCATCCGAGATCAGACGAGACCAAGCGCATTCAGGGTGATGTGGCCGTAGGCAATCTTGCTCCCTACTTACAACTCTCTTGACAAAAGCCAAGGTGGTCACCTCGGGCAATCAAGAGGAAAAATACAGCAGGTCGCCAAAGCCAACAACATAATGGAATAAAGCCTACGGCACCTGGTATTCCCAGGCGGTCTCCCATCCAGGTACTAACCAGGCCCAGCCCTGCTTAGCATCTGATATCAGACGAGATCAAACGCATTCAGGGTGATGTGGCCATAGGCAATCTTGCTCCCTACTTACAACTCTCTTGACAAAAGCCAAGGTGGTCACCTCGGGGAATCTAGAGGAAAAATACAGCAGGTCGCCAAAGCCAACAACATAATGGAAAAAAGCCTACGGCACCTGGTATTTCCAGGCGGTCTCCCATCCAGGTAATAACCAGGCCTGACCCTGCTTAGCATCCGAGATCAGACAAGATCGAGCGCATTCAGTGTGATGTGGCCGTAGGCGATCTTGCATCCTACTTACAACTCTCTTGACAAAAGCCAAGGTGGTCACCTCGGGAAATCGAGAGGAAAAATACAGCAGGTCGCCAAAGCCAACAATATAATGGAAAAAAGCCTACGGCACCTGGTATTCCCAGGCGGTCTCCCATCCAGGTACTAACCAGGCCCGACCCTGTTTAGCATACGAGATCAGACGAGATCGAGCGCAGTCAGGGTGATGTGGCCGTAGTCGATCTTGCACCCTACTTACAACTCTCTTGACAAAAGCCAAGGTGGTCACCTCGGGCAAAGGAGAGGAAAAATACAGCAGGTCGCCAAAGCCTACAACATAATGGCAAAAAGCCTACGGCACCTGGTATTCCCAGGCGGTCTCCCATCCAGGTACTAACCAGGCCTGACCCTGCTTAGCATCCGAGATCAGACGAGATCGAGCGTATTCAGGGTGATGTGGCCGTAGGCGATCTTGCACCCTACTTACAATTCTCTTGACAAAAGCCAAGGTGGTCACCTCGGGCAATCATGAGGAAAAATACAGCAGGTCACCAAAGCCAACAACATAATGGAAAAAAGCCTACGGCACATGGTATTCCCAGGCGGTCTCCCATCCAGGTACTAACCAGGCCTGACCCTGCTTAGCATCCAAGGTCAGACGAGATCGAGCGCATTCAGGGTGATGTGGCCGTATGCGATCTTGCACCCTACTTACAACTCTCTTGACAAAAGCCAAGGTGGTCACCTCGGGCAATCGAGAGGAAAAATACAGCAGGTCGCCAAAGCCAACAAGATAATAGAAAAAAGCCTACGGCACCTGGTATTCCCAGGCGGTCTCCCATCCAGGTACTAACCAGGCCAGACCCTGCTTAGCATGCGAGATCAGACGAGATCGAGCGCATTCAGAGTGATGTGGCCATAGGCGATCTTGCCCCCTACTTACAACTCTCTTGACAAAAGCCAAGGTGGTCACCTCGGGCAATAGAGAGGAAAAATACAGCAGGTCGCCAAAGCCAACAACATAATGGAAAAAAGCCTACGGCACCTGGTATTCCCAGGCGGTCTCCCATCCAGGTACTAACCAGGCCCGACCCTGCTTAGCATCTGAGATCAGATGAGATCGAGCGCATTCAGTGTGATATGGCCGTAAGCGATCTTGCACCCTACTTACAACTCTCTTGACAAAAGCCAAGGTGGTCACCTCGGGCAATCGAGAGGAAAAATACAGCAGGTCGCCAAAGCCAACAACATAATGGAAAAAGCCGACGGCACCTGGTATTCCCAGGCGGTCTCCCATCCAGGTACTAACCAGGCCCGCCCCTGCTTAGCATCCGAGATGAGACGAAATCAAGCGCATCCAGGGTGATGTGGCCGTAAGGGATCTTGCACTCTACTTACAACTCTCTTGACAAAAGCCAAGGTGGTCACCTCGGGCAATAGAGAGGAAAAATACAGCAGGTCGCCAAAGCCAACAACATAATGGAAAAAAGCCTACGGCACCTGGTATTCCCAGGCGGTTTCCCATCCAGGTACTAACCAGGCCCGATCCTGCTTAGCATCCGAGATCAGACGAGATCGAGCGCATTTAGGGTGATGTGGCCGTAGGCAATCTTGCACCCTACTTACAACTCTCTTGACTAAAGCCAAGGTGGTCACCTTGGGCAATCGAGAGGAAAAATACAGCAGGTCGCCAAAGCCAACAACATAATGGAAAAAAGCCTATGGCACCTGGCATTCCCAGGCGGTCTCCCATCCAGGTACTAACCAGGCCCGACCCTGCTTAGCATCTGAGATCAGACGAGATCGAGCGCATTCAGGGTGATGTGGCCGTAGGCGATCTTGCACCCTACTTACAACTCTCTTGACTAAAGCCAAGGTGGTCACCTCGGGCAATCGAGAGGAAAAATACAGCAGGTCGCCAAAGCCAACAACATAATGGAAAAAAGCCTACGGCACCTGGTATTCCCAGGCGGTCTCCCATCCAGGTACTAACCAGGCCCGACTCTTCTTAGCATCTGAGATCAGACGAGAGCGAGCGCATTCAGGGTAATGTGGCCCTAGGCGATCTTGCACCCTACTTACAACTCTCTTGACAAAAGCCAAGGTGGTCACCTCGGGCAATCGAAAGGAAAAATACAGCAGGTCGCCAAAGCCAACAACATAATGGAAAAAAGCCTACGGCACCTGGTATTCCCAGGCGGTCTCCCATCCAGGTACTAACCAGGCTCGACCCTGCTTAGCATCCGAGATCAGACGAGATCGAGCGCATTCAGGGTGATGTGGCCGTAGGCGATCTTGCACTCTACTTACAACTCTCTTGACAAAAGCCAAGGTGGTCACCTCGGGCAATCGAGAGGAAAAATACAGCAGGTCGCCAAAGCCAACAACATAATGGAAAAAAGCCTACGGCACCAGGTATTCCCAGGCGGTCTCCCATCCAGGTACTAACCAGGCCCGACCCTGCTTAGCATCCGAGATCAGATGAGATCGAGCGCATTCAGGGTAATGTGGCCGTAGGTGATCACCTTGGGCAATCGAGAGGAAAAATACAGCAGGTCGCCAAAGCCAACAACATAATGGAAAAAAGCCTACGGCACCTGGTATTCCCAGGCGGTCTCCCATCCAGGTACTAACCAGGCCCGACCCTGCCTAGCATCCGAGATCAGACGAGATCGAGCGCATTCAGGGTGATGTGGCCGTAGGCAATCTTGCACTCTACTTACAACTCTCTTGACAAAAGCCAAGGTGGTCACCTCGTGCAATCGAGAGGAAAAATACAGCAGGTCGCCAAAGCCAACAACATAATGGAAAAAAGCCTACGGCACCTGGTATTCCCAGGCGGTCTCCCATCCAGGTACTAAACAGGCCCGACCCTGCTTAGCATCCGAGATCAGACGAGATCAAGCGCATTCAGGGTGATGTTGCCGTAGGCGATCTTGCGCCCTACTTACAACTCTCTTGACAAAAGCCAAGGTGGTCACCTCGGGCAATCGAGAGGAAAAATACAGCAGGTCGCCAAAGCCAACAACATAATGGAACAAAGCCTACGGCACCTGGTATTCCCAGGCGGTCTCCCATGCAGGTACTAACCAAGCCCGACCCTGCTTAGCATCCGAGATCAGTTGAGATCGAGCGCATTCAGTGTGATGTGGCCGTAAGCGATCTTGCACCCTACTTACAACTCTCTTGACAAAAGCCAAGGTGGTCACCTCGGGCAATCGAGAGGAAAAATACAGCAGGTCGCCAAAGCCAACAACATGATGGAAAAAAGCCTAGGCACCTGGTATTCCCAGGCGGTCTCCCATCCAGGTACTAACAAGGCCCGAACCTGCTTAGCATCCGAGATCAGATGAGATCGAGCGCATTCAGGGTGATGTGGCCGTAAGCGATCTTGCACCCTACTTACAACTCTCTTGACAAAAGCCAAGGTAGTCACCTCGGGCAATCAAGAGGAAAAATACAGCAGGTCGCCAAAGCCAACAACATAATGGAAAAAGCCTACGGCACCTGGCATTCCCAGGCGGTCTCCCATCCAGGTACTAACCAGGCCCAACCCTGCTTAGCATCTGAGATCAGACGAAATCGAGCGCATTCAGGGTGATGTGGCCGTAGGCGATCTTGCACCCTACTTACAACTCTCTTGACTAAAGCCAAGGTGGTCACCTCGGGCAATCGAGAGGAAAAATACAGCAGGTCGCCAAAGCCAACAACATAATGGAAAAAAGCCAACGGCACCTGGTATTCCCAGGCGGTCTCCCATCCAGGTACTAACCAGGCCTGACTCTGCTTAGCATCTGAGATCAGACGAGAGCGAGCGCATTCAGGGTGATGTGGCCCTAGGCGATCTTGCACCCTACTTACAACTCTCTTGACAAAAGCCAAGGTGGTCACCTCGGGCAATCGAGAGGAAAAATACAGCAGGTCGCCAAAGCCAACAACATAATGGAAAAAAGCCTACAGCACCTGGTATTCCCAGGCGGTCTCCCATGCAAGTACTAACCAGGCCCAACCCTGCTTAGCATCCGAGATCATACGAGATTGCGCGCTTTTAGGGTGATGTGGCCGTAGGCTATCTTGCACCCTACTTACAACTCTCTTGACAAAAGCCAAGGTGGTCACCTCGGGCAATCGAGAGGAAAAATACAGCAGGTCGCCAAAGCCAACAACATAATGGAAAAAAGCCTACGGCACCTGGTATTCCCAGGCGGTCTCCCATCCAGGTACTAACCAGGCCCGACCCTGCTTAGCATCCGAGATCAGACGAGATCAAGCGCATTCAGGGTGATGTGGCCGTAAGCGATCTTGCACCCTACTTACAACTCTCTTGACAAAAGCCAAGGTGGTCACCTCGGGCAATCGAGAGGAAAAATACAGCAGGTCGCCAAAGCCAACAACATAATGAAAAAATGCCTATGGCATCTGGTATTCCCAGGCGGTCTCCCATCCAGGTACTAACCAGGGCCCGACCCTGCTTAGCATTCGAGATCAGATGAGATCGAGCGCATTCAGGGTGATGTGGCCGTAGGTGATCACCTTGGGCAATCGAGAGGAAAAATACAGCAGGTCGCCAAAGCCAACAACATAATGGAAAAAAGCCTACGGCACCTGGTAATCCCAGGCGGTCTCCCATGCAGGTACTAACCAGGCCCGACCCTGCCTAGCATCCGAGATCAGACGAGATCGAGCGCATTCAGGGTGATGTGGCCGTAGGCGATCTTGCACTCTACTTACAACTCTCTTGACAAAAGCCAAGGTGGTCACCTCGGGCAATCGAGAGGAAAAATACAGCAGGTCGCCAAAGCCAACAACATAATGGAAAAAAGCCTACGGCACCTGGTATTCCCAGGCGGTCTCCCATCCAGGTACTAAACAGGCCCGACCCTGCTTAGCATCCGAGATCAGACGAGATCAAGCGCATTCAGGGTGATGTTGCCGTAGGTGATCTTGCGCCCTACTTACAACTCTCTTGACAAAAGCCAAGGTGGTCACCTCGGGCAATCGAGAGGAAAAATACAGCAGGTCGCCAAAGCCAACAACATAATGGAACAAAGCCTACGGCACCTGGTATTCCCAGGCGGTCTCCCATCCAGGTACTAACCAGGCCCGACCCTGCTTAGAATCTGAGATCAGACGAGATCGAGCGCATTCTGGGTGATGTGGCAGTAGGTGATCTTGCACCCTACTTACAACTCTCTTGACAAAAGCCAAGGTGGTCACCTCGGGCAATCGAGAGGAAAAATACAGCAGGTCGCCAAAGCCAACAACATAATGGAAAGAAGCCGAAGGCACCTGGTGTTCCCAGGCGGTCTCCCATCCAGGTACTAAACAGGCCCGACCCTGCTGAGCATCCGAGATCAGACGAGACCAAGCGCATTCAGGGTGATGTGGCCGTAGGCAATCTTGCTCCCTACTTACAACTCTCTTGACAGAAGCCAAGGTGGTCACCTCGGGCAATCAAGAGGAAAAATACAGCAGGTCGCCAAAGCCAACAACATAATGGAATAAAGCCTACGGCACCTGGTATTCCCAGGCGGTCTCCCATCCAGGTACTAACCAGGCCCAGCCCTGCTTAGCATCTGATATCAGACGAGATCAAACGCATTCAGGGTGATGTGGCCATAGGCAATCTTGCTCCCTACTTACAACTCTCTTGACAAAAGCCAAGGTGGTCACCTCGGGGAATCTAGAGGAAAAATACAGCAGGTCGCCAAAGCCAACAACATAATGGAAAAAAGCCTACGGCACCTGGTATTTCCAGGCGGTCTCCCATCCAGGTAATAACCAGGCCTGACCCTGCTTAGCATCCGAGATCAGACAAGATCGAGCGCATTCAGTGTGATGTGGCCGTAGGCGATCTTGCATCCTACTTACAACTCTCTTGACAAAAGCCAAGGTGGTCACCTCGGGAAATCGAGAGGAAAAATACAGCAGGTCGCCAAAGCCAACAATATAATGGAAAAAAGCCTACGGCACCTGGTATTCCCAGGCGGTCTCCCATCCAGGTACTAACCAGGCCCGACCCTGTTTAGCATACGAGATCAGACGAGATCGAGCGCAGTCAGGGTGATGTGGCCGTAGTCGATCTTGCACCCTACTTACAACTCTCTTGACAAAAGCCAAGGTGGTCACCTCGGGCAAAGGAGAGGAAAAATACAGCAGGTCGCCAAAGCCTACAACATAATGGCAAAAAGCCTACGGCACCTGGTATTCCCAGGCGGTCTCCCATCCAGGTACTAACCAGGCCTGACCCTGCTTAGCATCCGAGATCAGACGAGATCGAGCGCATTCAGGGTGATGTGGCCGTAGGCGATCTTGCACCCTACTTACAATTCTCTTGACAAAAGCCAAGGTGGTCACCTCGGGCAATCATGAGGAAAAATACAGCAGGTCACCAAAGCCAACAACATAATGGAAAAAAGCCTACGGCACATGGTATTCCCAGGCGGTCTCCCATCCAGGTACTAACCAGGCCTGACCCTGCTTAGCATCCAAGGTCAGACGAGATCGAGCGCATTCAGGGTGATGTGGCCGTATGCGATCTTGCACCCTACTTACAACTCTCTTGACAAAAGCCAAGGTGGTCACCTCGGGCAATCGAGAGGAAAAATACAGCAGGTCGCCAAAGCCAACAAGATAATGGAAAAAAGCCTACGGCACCTGGTATTCCCAGGCGGTCTCCCATCCAGGTACTAACCAGGCCAGACCCTGCTTAGCATGCGAGATCAGACGAGATCGAGCGCATTCAGAGTGATGTGGCCATAGGCGATCTTGCCCCCTACTTACAACTCTCTTGACAAAAGCCAAGGTGGTCACCTCGGGCAATAGAGAGGAAAAATACAGCAGGTCGCCAAAGCCAACAACATAATGGAAAAAAGCCTACGGCACCTGGTATTCCCAGGCGGTCTCCCATCCAGGTACTAACCAGGCCCGACCCTGCTTAGCATCTGAGATCAGACGAGATCGAGCGCATTCAGGGTGATGTGGCCATAGGCAATATTGCACCCTACTTACAACTCTCTTGACAAAAGCCAAGGTGGTCACCTCGGGCAATCGAGAGGAAAAATACAGCAGGTCGCCAAAGCCAACAACATGATGGAAAAAAGCCTACGGCACCCGGTATTCTCAGGCGGTCTCCCATCCAGGTCCTACCCTGCTTAGCATCCGAGATCAGACGAGATCGAGCGCATTCAGGGTGATGTGGCCATAGGCGATCTTGCACCCTACTTACAACTATCTTGACAAAAGCCAAGGTGGTCACCTGGCGCAATCGAGAGGAAAAATACAGCATATCGCCAAAGCCAACAACATAATGGAGAAAAGCCTACGGCACCTGGTATTCACAGGCGGTCTCCCATCCAGGTACTAACCAGGCCCGACCCTGCTTAGCATCCAAGATCAGACGAGATCGAGCGCATTCAGGGTGATATGGCCGTAGGCGATCTTGCACCCTACTTACAACTCTCTTGACAAAAGCCAAGGTGGTCACCTCGGGCAATCGAGAGGAAAAATACAGCAGGTCGCCAAAGCCAACAACATAATGGAAAAAAGCCTACGGCACCTGGTATTCCCAGGCGGTCTCCCATCCAGGTACTAACCAGGCCCGACCCTGCTTAGCATCCGAGATCAGACGAGATCGAGCGCATTCAGGGTGATGTGGCCATAGGCGATCTTGCACCCTACTTACAACTCTCTTGACAAAAGCCAAGGTGGTCACCTCGGGCAATCGAGAGGAAAAATACAGCAGGTCGCCAAAGCCAACAACATAATGGAAAAATCCCTACGGCACCTAGTATTCTCAGGCGGTCTCCCATCCAGGTACTAACCAGGCCCGACCCTACTTAGCATCCAGAGATCAGACGAGATCGAGCGCATTCAGGGTGATGTGGCCGTAGGAGATCTTGTACCCTACTTACAACTCTCTTGACAAAAGCCAAGGTGGTCTGCTTGGGCAATCGAGAGGAAAAATACAGCAGGTCGCCAAAGCCAACAACATAATGGAAAAAAGCCTACGGCACCTGGTATTCCCAGTCGGTCTCCCATCCAGGTACTAACCAGGCCCGACCCTGCGTAGCATCCGAGATCAAGCGCATTCAGGGTGATGTGGCAGTAGGCAATCTTGCACCCTACTTACAACTCTCTTGACAAAAGCCAAGGTGGTCACCTCGGGGAATCTAGAGGAAAAATACAGCAGGTCGCCAAAGCCAACAACATAATGGAAAAAAGCCTACGGCACCTGGTATTTCCAGGCGGTCTCCCATCCAGGTAATAACCAGGCCTGACCCTGCTTAGCATCCGAGATCAGACAAGATCGAGCGCATTCAGTGTGATGTGGCCGTAGGCGATCTTGCATCCTACTTACAACTCTCTTGACAAAAGCCAAGGTGGTCACCTCGGGAAATCGAGAGGAAAAATACAGCAGGTCGCCAAAGCCAACAATATAATGGAAAAAAGCCTACGGCACCTGGTATTCCCAGGCGGTCTCCCATCCAGGTACTAACCAGGCCCGACCCTGTTTAGCATACGAGATCAGACGAGATCGAGCGCAGTCAGGGTGATGTGGCCGTAGTCGATCTTGCACCCTACTTACAACTCTCTTGACAAAAGCCAAGGTGGTCACCTCGGGCAAAGGAGAGGAAAAATACAGCAGGTCGCCAAAGCCTACAACATAATGGCAAAAAGCCTACGGCACCTGGTATTCCCAGGCGGTCTCCCATCCAGGTACTAACCTGGCCTGACCCTGCTTAGCATCCGAGATCAGACGAGATCGAGCGCATTCAGGGTGATGTGGCCGTAGGTGATCTTGCACCCTACTTACAAATCTCTTGACAAAAGCCAAGGTGGTCACCTCGGGCAATCATGAGGAAAAATACAGCAGGTCACCAAAGCCAACAACATAATGGAAAAAAGCCTACGGCACATGGTATTCCCAGGCGGTCTCCCATCCAGGTACTAACCAGGCCTGACCCTGCTTAGCATCCAAGATCAGACGAGATCGAGCGCATTCAGGGTGATGTGGCCGTATGCGATCTTGCACCCTACTTACAACTCTCTTGACAAAAGCCAAGGTGGTCACCTCGGGCAATCGAGAGGAAAAATACAGCAGGTCGCCAAAGCCAACAAGATAATGGAAAAAAGCCTACGGCACCTGGTATTCCCAGGCGGTCTCCCATCCAGGTACTAACCAGGCCAGACCCTGCTTAGCATGCGAGATCAGACGAGATCGAGCGCATTCAGAGTGATGTGGCCATAGGCGATCTTGCCCCCTACTTACAACTCTCTTGACAAAAGCCAAGGTGGTCACCTCGGGCAATCGAGAGGAAAAATATAGCAGGTCGCCAAAGCCAACAAGATAATGGAAAAAAGCCTACGGCACCTGGTATTCCCAGGCGGTCTCCCATCCAGGTACTAACCAGGCCCGACCCTGCTTAGCATCCGAGATCAGACGAGATCGAGTGCATTCAGGGTGATGTGGCCATAGGCAATATTGCACCCTACTTACAACTCTCTTGACAAAAGCCAAGGTGGTCACCTCGGGCAATCAAGAGGAAAAATACAGCAGGTCGCCAAAGCCAACAACATAATGGAATAAAGCCTACGGCACCTGGTATTCCCAGGCGGTCTCCCATCCAGGTACTAACCAGGCCCGGCCCTGCTTAGCATCCGATATCAGACGAGATCAAGCGCATTCAGGGTGATGTGGCCATAGGCAATCTTGCACCCTACTTACAACTCTCTTGACAAAAGCCAAGGTGGTCACCTCGGGCAATCAAGAGGAAAAATACAGCAGGTCGCCAAAGCCAACAACATAATGGAAAAAAGCCTAAGGCACCTGGTATTCCCAGGCGGTCTCCCATCCAGGTACTAACCAGGCCCGACCCTGCTTAGCATCTGAGATCAGACGAGATCGAGCGCATTCAGGGTGATGTGGCCATAGGCAATTTTGCACCCTACTTACAACTCTCTTGACAAAAGCCAAGGTGGTCACCTCGGGCAATCGAGAGGAAAAATACAGCAGGTCGCCAAAGCCAACAACATGATGGAAAAAAGCCTACGGCACCCGGTATTCTCAGGCGGTCTCCCATCCAGGTCCTACCCTGCTTAGCATCCGAGATCAGACGAGATCGAGCGCATTCAGGGTGATGTGGCCATAGGCGATCTTGCACCCTACTTACAACTATCTTGACAAAAGCCAAGGTGGTCACCTGGCGCAATCGAGAGGAAAAATACAGCATATCGCCAAAGCCAACAACATAATGGAGAAAAGCCTACGGCACCTGGTATTCACAGGCGGTCTCCCATCCAGGTACTAACCAGGCCCGACCCTGCTTAGCATCCAAGATCAGACGAGATCGAGCGCATTCAGGGTGATATGGCCGTAGGCGATCTTGCACCCTACTTACAACTCTCTTGACAAAAGCCAAGGTGGTCACCTCGGGCAAACGAGAGGAAAAATACAGCAGGTCGCCAAAGCCAACAACATAATGGAAAAAAGCCTACGGCACCTGGTATTCCCAGGCGGTCTCCCATCCAGGTACTAACCAGGCCCGACCCTGCTTAGCATCCGAGATCAGACGAGATCGAGCGCATTCAGGGTGATCTGGCCATAGGCGATCTTGCACCCTACTTACAACTCTCTTGACAAAAGCCAAGGTGGTCACCTCGGGCAATCGAGAGGAAAAATACAGCAGGTCGCCAAAGCCAACAACATAATGGAAAAATCCCTACGGCACCTAGTATTCTCAGGCGGTCTCCCATCCAGGTACTAACCAGGCCCGACCCTACTTAGCATCCAGAGATCAGACGAGATCGAGCGCATTCAGGGTGATGTGGCCGTAGGAGATCTTGTACCCTACTTACAACTCTCTTGACAAAAGCCAAGGTGGTCAGCATGGGCAATCGAGAGGAAAAATACAGCAGGTCGCCAAAGCCAACAACATAATGGAAAAAAGCCTAAGGCACCTGGTATTCCCAGTCGGTCTCCCATCCAGGTACTAACCAGGCCCGACCCTGCGTAGCATCCGAGATCAGACGAGATCAAGCGCATTCAGGGTGATGTGGCAGTAGGCAATCAAGCACCCTACTTACAACTCTCTTGACAAAAGCCAAGGTGGTCACCTCGGGCAATCGAGAGGAAAAATACAGCAGGTCGCCAAAGCCAACAACATAATGGAAAAAAGCCTACGGCACCTAGTATTCCCAGGCGGTCTCCCATCCAGGTACTAACCAGGCCCGACCCTGCTTAGCATCCGAGATCAGACGAGATCGAGTGCATTCAGGGTGATGTGGCCGTAGGCGATCTTGCACCCTACTTACAACTCTCTTGACAAAAGCCAAGGTGGTCACCTCGGGCAATCGAGAGGAAAAATACAGCAGGTCGCCAAAGCCAACAACATAATGGAAAAAAGCCTACGGCACCTAGTATTCCCAGGCAGTCTCCCATCCAGGTACTAACCAGGCCCGACCCTGCTTAGTATCCGAGATCAGACAAGATCGAGCGCATTCAGGGTGATGTGGCCGTAGGCGATCTTGCACCCTACTTACAACTCTCTTGACAAAAGCCAAGGTGGTCAGCTTGGGCAATCGAGAGGAAAAATACAGCAGGTCGCCAAAGCCAACAACATAATGGAAAAAAGCCTACGGCACCTGGTATTCCCAGTCGGTCTCCCATCCAGGTACTAACCAGGCCCGACCCTGCGTAGCATCCGAGATCAGACGAGATCAAGCGCATTCAGGGTGATGTGGCAGTAGGCAATCTTGCACCCTACTTACAACTCTCTTGACAAAAGCCAAGGTGGTCACCTCGGGCAATCGAGAGGAAAAATACAGCAGGTCGCCAAAGCCAACAACATAATGGAAAAAAGCCTACGGCACCTGGTATTCCCAGGCGGTCTCCCATCCAGGTACTAACCAGGCCCGACCCTGCTTAGCATCCAAGATCAGACGAGATTGAGCGCATTAAGGGTGATGTGGCCGCAGGCAATTTTGCACCCTACTTACAACTCTCTTGACAAAAGCCAAGGTGGTCACCTCGGGCAATAGAGAGGAAAAATACAGCAGGTCGCCAAAGCCAACAACATAATGGAAAAAAGCCTACGGCACCTGGTATTCCCAGGCGGTCTCCCATCCAGGTACTAACCAGGCCCGGCCCTGCTTAGCATCCGAGATCATACGAGATCAAGCGCATTCAGGGTGATGTGGCCATAGGCGAGCTTGCACCCTACTTACAACTCTCTTGACAAAAGCCAAGGTGGTCACCTCGGGCAATCGAGAGGAAAAATACAGCAGGTCGCCAAAGCCAACAACGTAATGGAAAAAAGCCTACGGCACCTGGTATTCCCAGGCGGTCTCCCATCCAGGTACTAACCAGGCCCGACCCTGCTTAGCATCCGAGATCAGACGAGATCGAGTGCATTCAGGGTGATGTGGCCTTAGGCGATCTTGCACCCTACTTACAACTCTCTTGACAAAAGCCAAGGTGGTCACCTCGGGCAATCGAGAGGAAAAATACAGCAGGTCGCCAAAGCCAACAACATAATGGAAAAAAGCCTACGGCACCTAGTATTCCCAGGCGGTCTCCCATCCAGGTACTAACCAGGCCCGACCCTGCTTAGCATCCGAGATCAGACGAGATCGAGCGCATTCAGGGTGATGTGGCCATAGGTGATCTTGCACCCTACTTACAACTCTCTTGACAAAAGCCAAGGTGGTCACCTCGGGCAATCGAGAGGAAAAATACAGCAGGTCGCCAAAGCCAACAACATGATGGAAAAAAGCCTACGGCACCCGGTATTCTCAGGCGGTTTCCCATCCAGGTCCTACCCTGCTTAGCATCCGAGATCAGACGAGATCGAGCGCATTCAGGGTGATGTGGCCATAGGCGATCTTGCACCCTACTTACAACTATCTTGACAAAAGCCAAGGTGGTCACCTGGCGCAATCGAGAGGAAAAATACAGCATATCGCCAAAGCCAACAACATAATGGAAAAAAGCCTACGGCACCTGGTATTCGCAGGCGGTCTCCCATCCAGGTACTAACCAGGCCCGACCCTGCTTAGCATCTGAGATCAGACGAGATCGAGCGCATTCAGGGTGATGTGGCCGTAGGCGATCTTGCACCCTACTTACAACTCTCTTGACAAAAGCCAAGGTGGTCACCTCGGGCAATCGAGAGGAAAAATACAGCAGGTCGCCAAAGCCAACAACATAATGGAAAAAAGCCTACGGCACCTGGTATTCCCAGGCGGTCTCCCATCCAGGTACTAACCAGGCCCGACCCTGCTTAGCATCCGAGATCAGACGAGATCGAGCGCATTCAGGGTGATGTGGCCATAGGCGATCTTGCACCCTACTTACAACTCTCTTGACAAAAGCCAAGGTGGTCACCTCGGGCAATCGAGAGGAAAAATACAGCAGGTCGCCAAAGCCAACAACATAATGGAAAAATCCCTACGGCACCTAGTATTCCCAGGCGGTCTCCCACCCAGGTACTAACCAGGCACGACCCTGCTTAGCATCGGAGATCAGATGAGATTGAGCGCATTCAGGGTGATGTGGCCGTAGACGATCTTGCACCCTACTTACAACTCTCTTGACAAAAGCCAAGGTGGTCACCTCAGGCAATCGAGAGGAAAAATACAGCAGGTCGCCAAAGCCAACAACATAATGTAAAAAAGCCTACGGCACCTAGGATTCTCAGGCGGTCTCCCATCCAGGTACTAACCAGGCCCGACCCTGCTTAGCATCCGAGATCAGACGAGATCGAGCGCATTCAGGGTGATGTGGCCGTAGGCGATCTTGCACGCTACTTACAACTCTCTTGACAAAAGCCAAGGTGGTCACCTCGGGCAATCGAGAGGAAAAATACAGCAGGTCGCCAAAGCCAACAACATAACGGAAAAAAGCCTACGGCACCTGGTATTCCCAGGCGGTCTCCCATCCAGGTACTGGCCAGGCCCAACCCTGCTTAGCATCCGAGATCAGACGAGATCGAGCGCATTCAGGGTGATGTGGCCGCATTCGATCTTGCACCCTACTTACAACTCTCTTGACAAAAGCCAAGGTGGTCACCTCGGGCAATGGAGAGGAAAAATACAGCAGGTCGCCAAAGCCAACAACATAATGGAAAAAAGCCTACGGCACCTGGTATTCCCAGGCGGTCTCCCATCCAGGTACGACCCTGCTTAGCATCCGAGATCAGACGAGATCGAGCGCATTCAGGGTGATGTGGCCGTAGGCGATCTTGCACACTACTTACAACTCTCTTGACAAAAGCCAAGGTGGTCACCTCGGGCAATCGAGAGGAAAAATACAGCAGGTCGCCAAAGCCAACAACATAATGGAAAAAAGCCTACGGCACCTGGTATTCCCAGGCGGTCTCCCATCCAGGCTCGACCCTGCTTAGCATTCCGAGATCAGACGAGATCGAGCGCATTCAGGGTGATGTGGCCGTAGGCGATCTTGCACGCTACTTACAACTCTCTTGACAAAAGCCAAGGTGGTCACCTCGGGCAATCGAGAGGAAAAATACAGCAGGTCGCCAAAGCCAACAACATAACGGAAAAAAGCCTACGGCACCTGGTATTCCCAGGCGGTCTCCCATCCAGGTACTAACCAGGCCCAACCCTGCTTAGCATCCGAGATCAGACGAGATCGAGCGCATTCAGGGTGATGTGGCCATAGGCAATCTTGCACCCTACTTACAACTCTCTTGACAAAAACCAAGGTGGTCACCTCGGGCAATCGAGAGGAAAAATACAGCAGGTCGCCAAAGCCAACAACATAATGGAAAAAAGCCTACGGCACCTGGTATTCCCAGGCGGTCTCCCATCCAGGTACTGACCAGGCCCGACCCTGCTTAGCATCCGAGATCAGACGAGATCGAGCGCATTCAGGGTGATGTAGCCGTAGGCGATCTTGCACCCTACTTACAACTCTCTTGACAAAAGCCAAGGTGGTCACCTCGGGCAATAGAGAGGAAAAATACAGCAGGTCGCCAAAGCCAACAACATAACGGAAAAAAACCTACGGCATCTGGTATTCCCAGGCGGTCTCCCATCTAGGTACTAACCACGCCCGACCCTGCTTAGCATGCGAGATCAGACGAGATCTAGCGCATTCAGGGTGATGTGGCCGTAGGCGATCTTGCACCCTACTTACAACTCTCTTGACAAAAGCCAAGGTGGTCACCTCGGGCAATCGAGAGGAAAAATACAGCAGGTCGCCAAAGCCAACAACATAATGGAAAAAAGCCTAGGGCACCTGGTATTCCCAGGCGGTTTCCCATCCAGGTACTATGCAGGCCCGACCCTGCTTAGCATGCCGAGATTAGACGAGATCGAGCGCATTCAGGGTGATGTGGCCGTAGGCGATCTTGCACCCTACTTACAACTCTCTTGACAAAAGCCAAGTTGGTCACCTCGGGCAATAGAGAGGAAAAATACAGCAGGTCGCCAAAACCAACAACATAATGGAAAAAAGGCTACGGCACCTGGTATTCCCAGGCGGTCTCCCATCCAGCTGCTAACCAGGCCCGACCCTGCTTAGCATCCGAGATCAGACGAGATCGAGCGCATTCAGGGTGATGTGGCTGTAGGCAGTCTTGCACCCTACTTACAACTCTCTTGACAAAAGCCAAGGTGGTCACCTCGGGCAATCGAGAGGAAAAATAAAGCAGGTCGCCAAAGCCAACAACATAACGGAAAAAAGCCTACGGCACCTGGTATTCCCAGGCGGTCTCCCATCCAGGTACTAACCAGGCTCGACCCTGCTTAGCATCCGAGATAAGACGAGATCGAGCGCATTCAGGGTGATGTGGCCGTAGGCAATCTTGCACCCTACTTACATCTCTCTTGACAAAAGCCAAGGTGGTCACTATAAGGGGATACCTATTGAAATTACTAGTCAAAATCTAGTACCAATATGCTTAGGCTTGCATTTCAATAGGTTCAGAATTACAAGCATACTGGCGTACGTGACAAACTATATAGATAGCGTGACTAGATGACAGATATCTGTATGTCTCTCCAGAGGGTCTATGCAAGATATTGATATCTCAGGAAAACATCTGCCTGTGTTTTCTTCTCTGTACATTGTTGAGAGGCACAAAGCTAGATAAGGACTGGTATGATCCCTGGCCCCCAGGTAGAACCATTTTGGACACAAGTCCGAGAAAGGTGTCAGCAATTGGGGATACATGACCCAGGGCCATATGGTCCTTGTACTGAGGAAGACTGTCAGGAAGTAAGTAAAATATGCCAAATCCACAAAAATTCGTACCCTCCAGGGAAGTGGGAAAATATTCAATATATAAAAGATTGTTACCATGCATGGGATAAATGTCTACGCAAATATAAAAAGAAGCATATTAATAAAACTACAAAGCTTACTCCAAATATAGGACCCAGTACTATGGCTGAAGCCCCTGCACCCCCTTCACCTTCACCTCCCCCGCCTCAATGTCCACCCCCACCTTATGTTATGGTAAAAAACAAAGATGGGACGCCAGGTCCATACCTTCAACTATATCCTTCACTGGATCCTGTAGTCCTAGCCGCCATAGCACACACCACAGCAACACCACAACAAGTGGCCCAATGGGAACAAGTAAGTAGGGGCAGAGAGGAAGAGGGGAGACAGGAGGAAGTTACAGGACAAGAAGAAGTGGGTAGTCCCGAAAAGCAGGAATTAGAGGCAAAGATAAAAGAGTTTGAAGAGAGGAAAAAGGAGGAAGAAGAGAAAATAGGGAAAAGGAGAACTGAGTTAGAAACACTTATGGAAGAACTAAAACAAAAAGAAATAGCCCTCAATGAGGCAGAAAAGGTAGAAGTGGATAGGAAAATAGTGTTAGAAATGTATCAGAAAGACTTGGAAGAAAGGAAGAAGGAATTCCAGGAGGGAAGAGAGAGAGAGGAACAAAGGATGGAGGACCTAAAAAAGGAACTAGAAAAGTTAAGAAGGCAATTAGGGAAGAAGGAGGAAATGTTAAAAGAAGCGCAGGATAGGATTATAGCGCTGCCCCCCACCACTACAAGAAGCCATACAAAAGAGACACCTATTCCCAAAACTGAGGAGTCAGGTCCAATTAGTAAAAAAGGGACATTATCCATAGAAGAGGAAACTGAGAAAGAAGCAGTAGGGGCTTCATTCAAAGCACCTTTGATGACCATAGGGGACACCGAGGTGCATATACCATTACCTTTGGGTACACTCTCCAAAATAAAAGAACTATGTCCCAATCCCAAGAAGTATCCACGAGATGCAGGTACCTTTCTGGCAAAATATAGTGCAGGCACAGGGCTTGACAAGGATGACATAAAAGGTATTCTTAGCATTGTAGACCCAGACAGCCCAGAAGAAGCCCCTGTAGACGACCTATGGGCAACCCATATCCAGACCAATAAGGATTGGATATCCTTTTGGAAAGGCATGGGAGGTCATTGGTCCAAATTATACAAAGGATCATCTGCACTCCAAGAACTGATCCTAGCCAAGCAGGGACCTAAAGAGAAATTCTATGATTACTGTACCAGAGTATACTCCCTATGGAAAGCTGTAGATAGGGCCACACCACAATTATTTACTACTACCATCATGTCGGGAGGCGATCCCAAAGTGACGCAATTGCTCAAATTCACAAACCCCAAATGGGCGGAGCAAGTACCAGATGAATTTATGAAGGACGCTAGGTCCAGAGAGACTTCAGGAGTCTTTGAACAAAAAGGGGGAATTTTCCCCTCCTTGACACAAACACAAACCCTAGTCACATCTGAAACCTCATCCTCACCACCGCACCTCATGACCATGCAGCCCTACCCACCTGACCAAGGATGTTTCAATTGTGGGGAACGGGGACATTGGAAATCACAGTGCCCATATAGACAGAGGGCGAGCTATCCAAGGGGCAGGGGAAGGGGGTACAACGCTGCTAATCGCCCCCCCCTTCACACTACAAGGTACCCCCAATACCCGCCACCTCCCCAAACACCATCTCAAAACCATGCGCTTGCACAGCCACCCTACACCCCAACCTCTAACAGACCTCCCCCTCGAATCCCCATGCAGTGGCCTTCTACCCGACAAACATACCCCCAATAGGGATGCCTAGAGTATGTCCCTTCCCTCAGTCTGGTGTGCCACAACCTATCATGGAAGAGTCTACCACAAGTTATATTACGCGTAGACAACCACATAGTGTGTTTCCTGCTTGATTCAGGTGCCACTTTTAGCTCATTAAATGATGAGAGGTATGACACACCACTGTGTACTGGGGGACACTCTATTGGAATAAATGGGACATCGGTTACTCATTCCGTCACCCCGCCTTTACCAGTCTCTACCCCGGATGGACTAGAGCTATGTATGCAGAGTTTCGCTATCCTGACTTCCTGTCCAGTGTCCCTAATGGGCAGAGATTTACTATCCCAGTTGAACATTACCATTAAGTTTGACAAAGACGGCTCCCTCACTGCGAGTTCCCCTCTTTGTGACTTACACAGCCCAAAAAGACATGCACACAGGAGTTTCTTTCTAATGATACCTTCCTCCCTTGACCATCACACAATTTGGGCAGAAAACAAAGGTAGTGTGGGCTTTATTAATTGCACACCATATGCACCCCAAATGCGATCAGATGCAGGGATACAATATCAAAAACAGTATCCCCTACCCCCAGAGAAAGTCAAAGGCATCTCCCCTCAAATTAATGATTACATATCAAAAGGTATCCTGAAACCAATCATCAGTCCCTGGAACACGCCCATTTACCCCGTAAAAAAGGCCAGTGGGGAGTGGAGACTTGTACAAGACCTAAGGGCAGTTAACAAACAAGTGATTCCGCTTCCACCCCTAGTCTCAGACATCACTTTTATCTTCTCATGTATACCGGCACATTCTCTATGCTACACAGTGATTGATTTAGCAAATGCCTTCTTTAGCATTCCCATTGCGGAAGAGGCCCAGCCTATGTTTGCCTTCTCCTGGACGGAGGGCCAGTTGACGGGTCAGTTAACCTGGACACGCCTGCCTCAGGGGTATGTTGATAGTCCTGCTGCCTTCTCTATGGTACTCAATGAGACTGTCAAATCTTGGACGCCTGAGCAAGGGTCGGTGCTAATACAGTATGTGGACGACTTGCTCTTGTGCAGTCGCACTGCTGAAGATTGTGCGGTCGATTCCACATCTCTGTTGAACCATCTAGCCCACATCGGGCATTTAGCATCCAGAAAGAAGATACAGTGGTGTATGCCACAAATGGAATACTTGGGGTGCATACTAAAAAGGGGGACAAGGATGGTCTCCCCCAAACGCGCCGCAGCCCTACAAGCTCTGAGCCCCCCAAAAGACAAGGCAGCCCTGCTCTCATTCTTGGGCGCTGTGGTATATTGCCGCCAGTGGATCCCCGACTGTTCTCATTATGATGGCATACTAAGAGAGGCCACCGCCTCAACAGCCCCTAGGCAGGTCGATTGGACAGAGGAACGGCTTAAGGCCTTCCAGGCCCTATTGAACAGTTTGTCATGTGCACCCGCCCTGGGGTTGGTAGACTATGGTAAAGCTTTTCAACTATACTGTGTAGTCTCGGGGACCTCTTTTGCAGCGGTTTTGACACAACAGCATGGAACAGGCTACCGCCCTGTCTCCTACCTATCTAAAAAACTCCCCCTTCAGGTTCAAGGCATGCCATCATGCCTTCAGAATTTAGCCGCCTGTGCTATGGCCGTACAAGATGCCAACAAGATGGTCTTGGGACACCCGATGACGCTTTACACCACACATTCTGTCACCCACCTCATACAGAACATGAACACCCAACACATGACCTCACAAAGACTCAGTGGATATGAGATTTCCCTCATGAACACAGACAATCTGTCTCTCAAATATGTTCCCGCCAACAACCCTGCCGTCCGTCTCTTGCACTCCATGTTACGCCTACCACGAGACCCAGACCAGTTTCATGACTGTATAACACGAGTGGAGTCTATCACATCACCAAGACCAGACCTCACCGACGTACCGATTACCAATGCAGACGATGTTTTTTTGTGGACGGTAGTTGCTCCCGTCCCTCCGATTCCACCTTCCAAACAGGATATGCAATAGTCCAGTTGCCAAACAAGGTATTAGAAGCCAAACCACTGCCCCCCTCTTCGGCTCAGGTGGCTGAACTAGAAGCCCTCACCAGGGCCTGCATTTTATTTACAGATAAGAAGGTGAACATTTACACAGACAGTAGATATGCATTTGGGGTGGTGCATGACTTCGGAGTAATATGGGCTAAAAGAGGTTTTAAAACAGCGGATAATAAACCTATTTCCAATGCTACCCAGATTCAGGCACTTCTTCGGGCTATTTTGCTCCCAAAAGAGGTGGCAATAATTAAAGTAAAAGCACATTCTTCAGATAATAGCAGACTTTCCAAGGGAAATGCCTTAGCTGACCGAGAAGCGAAAAAGGCAGCCCAGTCCTCCACCCAGGAGCCCACCCCCACGTCCATGTACTTTAAGGATCATTTCACCTGTCCTAACTTTAAATCTGTAGTGGCACAAATGCAATCATTAGCCACTGAGGAAGATGTCTTGTATTGGGTGAAGGCTGGCTTGACCAAAGACCCAGAGGGTCTGTGGTCAAAAGAGGGGAAAATATTGGGAATACCTGAGGCAAGCAGTATTCTAATTCTCTCCTACCTTCATGGTCCAGGACACATGTACACCAAATCTTTCTGCACAAACGCCTTGAACAAACAAGTCAAACTCCTGACCACAAGTTGCCTTACCTGTGCTCAAAACAATGTGCAGGGCAAACGGCATGGCCTACATGGTCATCTACCCCCACCAATAGGTCCCCTTACAGATTTACAAGTAGACTTCACACACATGCCAAAACAAAAGGGGAACCTAAAATTCCTGTGCGTTGTCGTCGATAAATTTTCAGGCTGGGTTGAAGCCACTCCCTGTGCAGGTGAGACAGCCAATATAGCAGCAAAATGCTTGCTGAATAACTGGATTTGTAGGTTTGGCATACCAACATCTATTTGGTCAGATAGGGGACCTGCATTCAGCTCCTCCGTTACCCAGGCTGTGGCTAAATTGTTAGGGCTGCAATGGAAACTACACATCCCCTATCACCCTCAAAGCGCAGGGGTAGTGGAAAGAATGAATAGAAATATAAAGGATAAATTGAAAAAGGCCACAGGGGGCACAATGAAGGGATGGCTTGATCACCTCCCTTCTGTGCTATTCCAGATTAGGACGGCACCCCACGCCAGAACGAAACTTTCACCTTTTGAAATTTTGATGGGAGTCCCCGCAAACATAGAATTACCCCCATTAGACCAAGACACTGATATTGACATTTATTCCCAACAGGAAATGTACGTGAAAAACCTGGTAAGTATGCTTCATGAAACGAACGAACCTTCTCTCCTCTCTCCACAGAGCCAACACACCGCTTCATCCCAGGAGATCAAGTGCTAGTCAAGCAACTGGCCCACAAAAAGAGGATCGGACCAATCTACTCTGGACCTTGGAAGGTTGAAAAGGTGTCCAGAACTGCGGTCCTGACTGACCAAGGAAACACCTGGATCCATGCCAGCAGGCTGAAAAAGTGCCCACCGCTTCCCACAACCCCCGACCCCCCACCTATTGAAGGAGAACCCGACCCACCCGAACAGCTACCGGAACTGCAAGAGATTCAGGAAGGCATTGGACAATTAACCCTTGAAACCCTACACGATAGCGAGGAAGAAGGACAAGCATAAGAACTTGTAGAAATGTTTTTACCTTCAGTGTCAGGGAAGGCTGTATGCCTTTGGGGTAGTCTGGTACTACTTGTATTCCTGCCCACATGGTTTATAGCCAACTGTATATATCATCCAAAAGACTTAGGTCTATTAAAAGGGATATGTGGACCACCTAAGATGAATAATACCCCCGGCCAAAGACATAGTAGAAGTATTATACCCGTTAATGAGTCACCCAAGGGACTGACTGACAAGATGTTACTACTAAAATTCAAATATAGCTGGGGGGTGTCACCGGATGGAGTTGGGCGTGAGCGAGTGAGTGGGAGCGTGTGTGTCTGAGCTCCTGCCTCCGCCCGGTGTCATGTGGAACACCGCTCTCTGATGAGTATAGCTGCGATGACCAGACTCCCTCTGCTGTAGTTCTGTAGCGTGAGCGTGAGCAGCGGGTAGCGTGGCGCGCACTGCTTCCCGAACGCCCACCGCTTCGCATCGGCGGAAATTGACGGAGATCCCCGAGTGTTCCCGAGTGCTCCCGAGACGAGCTTTCGGAAAGCTCCGCTACTACGCTGGTCGTTCGGAGATTCACGGATAGGAGGAAGCCTAAACCCCACATGAGGCTAAGCCAAGGACACGCCGAGCAAGTTCCATGACGGCCTTGGATGACAGCATTCCTCTCGGCGATACCGGTCTGCTCTATTGAGGGAACAATCTGTCGGCAGTGCGGTGAGAAAACGTTATTGAAGCTAAGGGGATGTTAGCACCTGGGCAGAGCCTGTGGCTTACCTGATACCTCAAGGTGGAGAGTTGTATAGGCAATCCCTGCTTGTTTGGAATGTCAGCCTTTTTTTTTTTTCCTACCTGTCTTGCTCTTGATGACTGTCCGTTGAAACGAGCTTATTGCATGAATATAATCAATAAGAGACTTGGCAGTGTGTGTCTCGCGCCTGGTGAGCTGTTCGGATCTCCCCCCCAGGTTCTTTCCCAAATATTTGAGCCTTTTGCTGGGAAGTAGTGATTTGGCAACACTAATACTACAGTATCTTTATCCCCTACCGGTTTAGTGAACCTTCTATGCGCTTTTTACCATGCTTAGCAAACGTGCGATAGAAGACGCACTTCATGGAGAGGGGAATCAAAAAACGCGGGCTGCTAAAGAAAAGCTGAATCAAGCCTCTGCAGCTTCGAAGCTTGAGCGTTTTGCACGTGTATCCTCCCCAGGTGGGAAAGCCCAACATCACCCGCTGGGACAATCTAAAATGCAGGGGTCTGCCGGGGACAGGAGGAGTACAGGTTGTCCCCCACCAGACCCTGATACCCCGCTGCCAGGAGGGGGGGTAGTTGAGCTGCCCCAAGAAGACAGCAGGGTGCCCCAAAAACCTGGGGAGGGTGGGGAACCGACTCTGCGTGAAATACTTACGGCAATCAACGACTGCAAGAACTCTATCTCTGGGCTAGACAGCCAACTGAGCAGCATCCAAAACGAAGTACACGCTATGAGCCAATTACTAAGCAATACTATTGTTAGAATGGACGCTCTGGAGGGAAGATTAAGCACGGTGGAAGATGGACTATTCCCTCTGCAGGAAAAAATAACTACACTTCAGAAACAAATTGTCGCACAGGCATCAAAAATTGATGACATGGACAATAAGAACCGCAGGAATAATGTGCGACTAATTGGCCTGCTAGAGGGTAGTGAGGGTCTTGACCCCATAAATTTCTTGGAAAACTGGTTCAGGGAATTACTGGGGGATGTTTCCTTTTCCTCTACCTCCAGCATCGAAAGAGCCTACAGAGTTCCTCTTAGATCTCATCTATCTGAGGGACGCTGTAGACCAATGATTTTAAAATTCATTAATTATAATGATAGAGTGATCTTGATGCGGAGAGTTAGGGGAATGGGAGACATCTTTTACAAGGGGTCTAGGGTGTCATTCTATCCAGATTTTTCGCCAGACCTACAAAAACAGAGGGCGGAGTTTATCCCTGTTAAACGTACCTTAAAATCGCATAATATAATGTATGCCTTATTGTACCCAGCCCGTCTCCGTGTGTCTGCTTTGGGCTCAACAATTTTTTTTAGTTCTCCGCAGGAGGCCATGAATTGGCTAGAGGAGCATAAGGGAGCCCTCTAATGACACCCAGAGTTGGTCTGTGCTGGTTCCTCCCCCCCCCCCCTTTTTTTTTTTTTTTTTTTTTTTCTTCTCTCTTTTCTGTGTGAGCAAGGTGGGATGAGTGGGGAGGGGGGAGGGGGGGAGACAGTAAAATCTGATACTAGCATTTGTGGGAATAATTTTTATATACTTTATATTTTATATACTTACTTTGGTGTGGAATTAAGGTGTCCTAGACTACTGCTTGCAGACTACTGATGGGTAACAATAGGGCGCAATAATTTAACTAGGAATATGGTAAAACACTATGGATTATAGAGCACTGTGATATGATAGGATGAATTTATAGATACATAGACGAATTTATAGATAATATAATATTGTTTCGTTAATTGTGAACGAGCTACGACGGAGGAGCTGAGTGTGTGGTATTGGTTAATGTACTATAAGTAAGGGAACACTATAGGCTGACAAGTTGGGCGGGAATAGGCATGGTCACAGATGGGGTGAGTTGGGAGGGTGGGTGTTGGGGGGGGGCCAACTACATGGGTAAATATAATTTTGTGTTGTTATGTATGTTTATCACTAGAAACAATTAGTGAATCCATCTTGGCGAAGGAATAGGGAGCCAAATGGCTGTCGTTTGGGTGAGATGGACGAACTAAATTGGTTAAAGCTGGGGTATAATGCTTTGGCCCATGGTACACTGAGATATATGGTGGATAGATAGCCCACATAATTTTATACTTATAGAGGTAATAGGAGGTTAGAGTTGAGTTGGGGGGGTGGGGTGGGGGGGGGGAACCTATATGTTGTCCCCCCCCTTTCCCCCCCCTTTTTTTTTTTTTTTTTTTTTTTTTTTTTCTTTTCTCTTTGGTTTAGGGGGGGGAGGGGGGGAAAGGAAAGGAAGGGTAGGATTGGCACTATGGAGTGGCTATGTTTTTATCTCTCAATTATTGTGGATAGGGAGGGATATGATCGGGTGGGGGTCCAGTGAGCTCGGACACCGTTGAATGGGGTATGGGTATACCGGTTACAATTGAGACCCCTAGGGGTGGCTCTGATGGGCAGGGTTGGATGGGGGGTAGGAGGGGAGGGAGTCTTCGAACGCATGCTGAGAGGGATAAGGCGATAGGTGGGGACAGTTTGAGTAGGAGGGAGGCGACGGGGAGAGGATGCGGTTCCCTCTCCCCCTACCCTCCCCCCTTTAGGGGTATATCAATTATTGGAATAGATGGGTGAGAGGAATACTACTGGGGCCTATGGCTAGGTGGAATATAACCTCGTGGAATGTGAGGGGCTTGGGAGACCCTAAGAAACCGGAAAATTGTATACTTACCTTTCCGTAATTTTCCTTTCCTGTCGCATCTTCATGGCAGCATACACTCTGGGTTGTGACTCCGCCCCCACAACCTGATAGGACCACATAGCTATAAGATGAAGATACGCCCCCCGCCCCGGTATTCTCTGTATATATGAATCACCTTTGTGGGTGGGATATTGTATGCTGCCATGAAGATGCGACAGGAAAGGAAAATTACGGAAAGGTAAGTATACAATTTTCCGGTTTCCTGTCGCATCATGGCAGCATACACTCTGGGGATTAACTCGCAGACTGGGTGGGAGATGCAAAGGTAAACATTTATTAGCAAGGAATAGAAAAGTTGGCTTGAATAATGGACTTTCCCAATTCTACTGTTGATAGCTGAGCTGAGTCCACCTTGTAGTGAGAGATAAAGGTGTTCCTGGAGGAACAAGTGGCCGCTCTGCAGATGGTTTCCGCTGAGACCCTACAATACGCTGCCCAGGAGGTGGGCACTGCTCTGGTGGAATGAGCCCTCCGGTCTTCAGGAATTTGCAACTCGCTCAGCAAGTAGGCCTTCACCAACCAGGAGGCAATGGTTCAGGCCGACGCTGCTTGACCTCTCCTAAGGCCATAGGGAATGATGAAGAGGTTCTCTGATCTTTTAAAGGATTTGGACAGGAAAAGATATTTTATGATGTTGCCCCTTACATCCAGAAGATGAGGGTCACCCTGGTCTGTGTTAAGAGCTGGCAAGTTGATTTCCTGGTTGAAGTGAAAAGAGGGTGCCACCTTTGGGATAAAGTGATCCAAGAGTCTTAGAACTACCCTGTCCGGATGAATGATCAGATACGGCTCCTTAATCAGTAGTGCTTGCATCTCTGAAACTCTCTTCGCTGATGTGATTGCGACCAGGAAGGTGACTTTTAGTGTCAGGTGCCAGAGGGAGATGTTTTCCAGCGAAAAACAGGGTTCTTTGGATAGTACCTCTAAGATGACTGATAGGTCCCATGTTGGAAAGGAAGGCTTCCTAGGTGGTCTTAGTTTAAGACAGGCCTTCTGAAATTGCATAACAAGGGGATCGTGAGCCCATTTAACCCCTGTCAGGGCAGATAGAGCTGACACCTAACTTTCAGAGTACTAGAGCTAAGACCTTTGTCTAAGCCTGATTGCAGGAACTCTAGGATCAAAGGAGCCGAAAGGGAGGACAGATCCCAGCCAAGGTCCTGAGAGAAGGCAACAAATTTCTCCCAGACCCTGCAGTAGGTGCAGTTGGTGGTAGGTTTTCTGGCCTGGAGCAGGGTATCAGCTACCTTCTGGGAGCAGCCCTGACATAGATACCTAGCCCTCTCAGCCCCCAAGCCATCAAGTGCAGCTTCCTTGAATCTGGATGTAGTAGCTGGCCCTGGGAGAGCAAGTCGGCTGACAGGGGAAGAGCAAAAGGGTCTGCCGTGCTCAGTTGTAGGAGAGTGGTGAACCATGGCCTCCTGGGCCAAAAAGGAATCACCGCTATCACCAATGCCGTTGATCTCTTGAGCCTTAAGAGAAATCTCGCTATCAGGGGAGTCGGAGGGAAGATATACCCGAGATGGAAGTTCCAGGGATGCTGGAGGCAATCTGTCCCCTCCGCTAAGTGAAAGGGAAACCTCAACAGGAACCCTCGGCATTTGGAGTTTGCTGGAGTCGCAGCAAGGTCTATGTCTGGATGACCCCAGGTCTGGCAGATGAGGGAGAAGGCCTGAGGGCTCAGGGACCACTCGTTGTTGGAGGCGAACTCCCTGCTGAGCGTGTCGGCTAAGATGTTCTCTACCCCCTGAAAGTAAATCGTTCTCAGGTCTGACTGGTTCAACTGTGCCCATTCAATCACAGGGAGAACTTCCCGCATCATGGAGGGACTCCTGGTCCCCCCCCCCCTGTCTGTTTATGTAGGCGACAGCAACCTTGTTGTCCATCCTTAAGAGGACCTGCTTCCCCCTTAAAGGGGAGCTGAAGGCCAGGAGAGCCTGGAGGGCCGCCCTCGTCTCCAGCACGTTCGATACCGAGTCCCGTACTTCAAAAAAGGCCAACGGCCCTGCACTGCATGGGACTGGTAGTGGGCTCCCAAACCTTCTAGACTGGCGTCCGTGGTCACTACCTCCTGAGGAGGGATGACTATGTGTTTGCAATTTTTAAGTTGTGGGGACGAGTCCACCAACGCAATGAGCGCCTGACTGTCTCCAAGATCCGGATCGTCTGGGCCATGGATGAACTATCCCACTGATGTAGGAAGGAGTTCTGCAGAGGTCTGGTGTGCCACTGAGCCCAACGGACTATAGTAATGGTTGCTGATAGGGAGCCTAGAAGGCTGAGGCATACTCTGGCCGACAGGGATCTTGCTAGAATGGCCTTCTTCACCTTCCGGACCAACAGGGAAGACTTTTCCGGAGACAGCTGCACTGTATTCAACTGGGCTCCTAAGAAGATCATTCTCTGGGTGGGCCGAGTCTGGCTCTTCCTCCAGTTTATGAGCCATCCCAGATTCTGCAGAGTGGAGACGAGGATCTTTCGATGCTCTAACAGCGACTCCCGGCTGTCTGAGAGGAGGAGAATATCGTCCAGATAATGGTGGACTCGCAGCCCCCTCTCCCTCAGATGCACGATAACGGGAAGAAGGACCTTTGTAAAGGTCCTGGGAGCCGTAGAAATTCCAAACGGAATACTTCAGAACTGAAAGTGTCTGTGGTTTAGCGAAAAACTGAGGAACTTTTGGAGTTCTGAATGGATAGGGAAATGGAGGTAGACGTCCTGTAGATCTATGGAGAGCATCCATTCCCCCAGATTTATGGCCTGGAGGATAGACTGGAGGCTCTCCATTTTGAATGCTTCTACCTGGATAGAACGGTTTAAGTTTAGATCCAGGACCGGACGTAGGTCCCCCGATTTCTTTTTTACTAGAAAATAGAGGGGAATAGAACCCCCGACCTCTTTGGGATAGGGGCACCTCGGTAATTGCTTCCTTTTGGAGCAGATCCTGAACGTATCGGGTCAAGGCTAACCTTTTTGCGGGGATGACGGGAGGTTTGTTGGGCAAAAATGGTCTCCCGGGGGAAGTCACCTGAATGACCATCTGTGCCCAACGCGAACGGTGGTTAATGTCCAGGGGTCGCTTGTTGTTTCCGCCCAGACCAGCTTGAACTTTGAGAGTCTGGCCCCCACCACTGCTGGCTGGGCGGACGCACCCTCAAAAAGGACTTCTGGTCAGTAGATGCCGGGGTCTTGGAACTTCAGGAAGGACGTTTGAGGGGCCTTCCAGTGCCTTCTGTACTCCCTAACAGGCCTGTAGGACTTGGCATCCCTGTACCTGTCCGGGAGGTTACGCTTAAAGGGAGGAGACCTCTGAAGCTTTGGCTTTCTTTTTGAGGGGATAAGCCCTGATTTTCTGCCAGTGACCTTAGAAATAGCATAGTCCAAATTGCGCCGAAAAGGTTCTCGCCATCATACGGGATGCGGCACCAATTGCATTTGGAAGCAGGATCTGCCGCCCAGGGTTTGAACCATAGAGCCCGTCTGGCCATTACCGAGGACAATATAGCCCTGGATGCAGACTTAACAGCATCCACAGATGCCTCTGCCACAAAATCCCCTGCAAGGCTTAGTTCTTGCAGGGCCCTAACTATCTGGTCCTGATCAGCGCCTTGGATATAAGCTTTTCTGTGCTTGCTGACCAACTGGCAATAGCCTTACCCACAGCTACAAGAACCTCTGCTGGCCTGCATACTCCTCCTGATGCTAGGTAAGCTCTTTTGAGATCCTTGAATGACACGGCATTCTCGATAGGGAGCGTAACGCGTCTGGCCAGACGCATGAGGGATGCATCCACCACTGGCGGGGACACGAGAGATTAATTTTAGCCTCCTTTAGAGGATATAGTTTGGCAAGCCGATTGTTGAGACTTGCTTTCTTCTGGGGTCTCTGCCACTCGTCTCTGATAAGTTCCTCCAACTCATCAATGAAGGGGAAGGCTTCGGGTTCTCTCTTCAGGTTCGAGGAATATTTTCTCCTTTTGGGTTGGGCCTCCTGGGGTTCCTCCCAGCTAATGGCCCCTTCACTGATCTCACAAAAGGCTCTATTAGGGAGAAGTCAAAGCCCACTGAAGCCTCTAGTTCTTCCTCATCTGAAGGAGAATCATGCTCTCTGGAAGTACTTGGGGGAGCCGGCGAAGCACCCCTTGGAGATAATTCCGTGTCGGGAGCGACACGTGGGGCAGAAGACTCTGTAAGCTCTCTGTGTTCTTGCCCTTTCTCTCTGGTGGCTTCTTCAAAGCACCTGCGGCATGCCAACATATCTGGAAGGGCTATGGCCCCGCATACCTGGCAGGTATTTTTTAGAAGGATGGGAGTGGCTTGCTGATGAATGGTGCCTCCGATCAGGGGATCTTCTTCAGCGGGAATGGCTGCGCCTTGAACGAGACCTGGAGCGACTCCTTCTGCGACTCCCTTTCCCTGAGCGACTTCCTCCACCCGAATGGCTCCGCCTATGGCCAGAGCGACTTCTATGTGAGGAATCTCTGCGAGATGATCTTGCGGACCTGATGGGGCTAACCATTTAGGTAGCGCTAGTGCGTCCTGCTCTCTTTTTCGATCTTCTCTACTTACCAAACTCCTCCCCCCTTACCTATTATGCTGGTGGTGATCTGCTGGAGCAGTGGTCTCCATGGATAGGGAACAGGGGAAGCCTGAGGACACAGGTAACACAAAAAGGGTAAGGAAAATAAAGCCATAACAGAAACAAGAGGGGAATAGAGAAAAGAAAAATACAGGGGAGATACTTACCAAACAGAGAGGCAAAACTGGGGCAGAAAAAACAGAAATGCAGCAGTCATGAAATTCAGCTGAGCATGAAATACAGGCAAAAAAAGGCATCTGCGTTAAAAAAAGGCATCTTCACCCTTTAAAATTGGAGCCGGGGTCATGTCCCTGCCGCACATGCTCAGTAGAGCCGTGCGGCCGCCGGCGCCATCTTGGAAAAGGGAAAAGACATAGATAGACATACACAGGCTGCCCAAAGTGCACAGTGAGCATGTGCAAAGCAGCAGAGTGACCAGGAAGAATGCTGCAGCTGCTGAGGGACACAGAGCTCAGCAAAGGGAAGTAAAAAATGGCAGAAAGGCAACACTGGGGGAAAGGCACCAGACAACCTAAGGTGACAAGAGATACTGAAGGCAGAGAGTATGCTGTCAAGCTGTAGACAGAGTGACACCAGGGAGGAAGAGGAAACCGGAGACCACCGCAGGTACTAAGCCTGTTTAAGGCTTAAAGACCGATCTTTTTATTTTATGCCTTCAGCCTGTTTAAGGCTTACTTCCAACGGCTATAGAGGCAATGCTCTGTTTGCAGAGAAAAAGTATTCATACCCCTGAGATCACCAGAGTGGGGTTCCTTCCATTTAGCTTCCTTTAGAGGCTGTACCGGTAAGGACTTCCACCCAGGAGAGGCTAGAACCTGGCTGGGGCGAAGCGGTAAGGGGGTGATGATCCGTGCGGTCCCAACAGGTGAGGAAAAATAAGAGAATGCCGGGGCGGGGGGCGTATCTTCATCTTATAGCTATGTGGTCCTATCAGGTTGTGGGGGCGGAGTCACAACCCAGAGTGTATGCTGCCATGATGCGACAGGAAACGCAGGTCTGTGATGTTAGAGACGGAGGGAAGGGGACCTGGCCTGCTTTTTCTTCAGGAAACCCATTTAACTCCAATTACGGCCCCCCTGCTCCATGATCGTAAATTCCAGGCATACTATCACTCTTTTCCCTCGTCATACTCTCGTGGGGTGAGTGTGCTAGTATGGAAAGGTACGGATTTTCTATGCAAAGAGTCCCAGATAGACCAGGAGGGGAGATTTGTGTTCTTGCACTGCTCAGTGGCGGGGCAAGAGTACATTCTAGCAAATATCTATATACCCCCTCCCTTTAAATTAGAGGTCATGGATAGATTTCTTATGTTCAGCCTGGGCAAAATGGGCATTCCATGGATAATTGCCGGTGACTTCAATGAAATTATAGACAAGCGCCTAGATAGGTTTCCTTGCGCAGCTGGGAATAGAACAGGTCGACTACATGAATTTCTACTGGAAGTTGGATTATGTGATATCTGGCGTATGCAATACCCTCAGGACAGGCAATATTCCTGCTTCTCCAGTACCCATCGGACGTTATCAAGGATAGACATGGGCTTGGGGAATAATGAGGCAGTAGGAGGGGTGACAGATATAGAATATGGGGTACGTGGTATCTCAGATCATTCTCCCTTAGTTATAACTTTGAATACGGGAGTGCGTGCCCCATTGAGAGAGTGGAGAATAAACCCCGCTTGGTTGGAACTAATTGATGGATCTAACCTCTTGGGGGATGAAATAGGGGAATTCCTTCAGGCTAATAGAGGGACAGCGGCCCCTGGTATGGTTTGGGATTCCCTTAAAGCCTTTATTAGGGGACTATTTATTCAGAAAATTGCAATACTAAAACGGGAGTCTCGAACTCAGGAAGAGAAAATTCGTAATAACGTTATTCAGGCTGAGAGAGAGTTTGTAGAAGACCCATCGCCGGGGAAACAACAAACCTGGGAGGAAAATCAACAGATATACAAAATGGCACTCTTAAAAAAAGTGGAGAATCAACGTATTTTCCAACACCAATATTATTTTGGCGAAGGGGAGAAGGTAGGTCGAGCCCTCTCCTTATTGACTCGTGTCAACAGTCCCCCTACAGTAATATCGGCAATTAAAACGCAGAAGGGTGGCACTGTATTTAGGCCCTCCGAGGTTATGACGGAACTGGGGGAGTACTATAGAACATTATACAAATCATCGGTACAGAGTTGTGAAGATCTGGCCACTAACTTTTTGCATCAAATAGATATCCCCGTGCTTTCAGACCAAGATAAGTTGAACTTAGATCTACCACTTACTCTGGAAGAATTGAAATTGGCAATGAATAGTATGTCCAACTATAAAGCTCCTGGACCCGATGGGCTACCAGTGGAAATTTATAAGCAATACAGCGAACAGCTGATACCAGCGTTACTGGAAACCTTAAACCACGCATTGGAGGCGGGGGAACTCCCAGCTTCAATGCGGGAGGCCAATATTATTTTAATTCTTAAAGAGGGGAAGGACCAACAAGAGGTCTCGTCGTACCGGCCGATTTCTCTGCTATGTTCAGACATAAAAATATTAGCCAAGGCCTTAGCAACCCGTCTAAATAGTTGCATCCATAAATTAATCCACCCAGATCAATCCGGGTTTATCCCGGGCAGAACAACTAATTCCAATATTAGGAGAGTATTTTTAAATCTACAAATACCTAGAGACGGTGGTAATCCAGGTGCTATACTAGCTTTGGACGCTACTAAGGCCTTTGACAGCCTGGACTGGGATTATCTCTGGGGTGTATTGGAACGTTTCGGCTTTGGCACCCAATTTACCAACTGGGTAAAATTATTATACAGGGGACCCAGGGCTAAGATCAAAATGGGGACCCTATTCTCCGACATGTTTTGCCTAGAAAGGGGAACGAGGCAGGGATGCCCGCTGTCTCCCCTCCTGTTCGTGTTGGCGATGGAACCCCTGGCTGTGATGGCGAGATCACGCCCTGACATCCGGGGATTCCGGCGCGGAATGGAGGAGGAGAAACTGGCTTTGTTTGCGGACGATGTTCTATTTTTTGTGGATGAGGTACGGTCAACTTTGAGCAACGTGGTACGGCTAATGGAGGAATTTGGGCAGCAGTCAGGATTGGTCATTAATTGGAGTAAATCAGCCCTTATGCCATTAATAGAGTCTGAAGAGTTAATATTGCCTAGAGTTGAGGGTTTAGAAGTGGTATCTAAGCTGAAATACTTGGGGGTTTGGATTTCCAGAGATGTAGATCGATATGTAGAGGAGAATTTGGTACCACTGCTGGCAAAGTTGAAGCAGAAGGTCAATAGCTGGTGTCGCCTCCCCTTGTCTGTGGCGGGACGCTGTAACCTTGTAAAAATGATCTGGCTGCCCCAGATTTTGTATATCCTCCATAATTCACCAGTCTGGATTAACCAGAAATGGTTTGACAGACTCGAGGGATTAATTAGAGAACTAATATGGAAAAAGAGACAGCCCCGGATTCGGTTGCGGACGCTGCAACTCCCCGTGGAGAAGGGAGGAGTGGCGATCCCACATTTAAAAACATACTTCCTATCAGCCCAGCTCCAGCATTTAGCTGGGGCTGGACTGGAGGAGGGTAGCTATCCGAATCATAAACTGATGATTAATAATGCATACCATAGAATTTTAGTTGAAGTCCTGGAGGCTAATTCATTTGCCCATAAGTGTCCCACTAACGTTCTAGCAAGGAAAGTATGGCAGCTAGCTAAACGACTCTTGGACCAGGGGGGGGTAACAGAGTATACCCCCCTATGGAACAATAGAGAACTAGCGGAACTAAATAGTATAGATCGCTCTCTTGAATGGGAGAAGAGAGGGATTGGAAGATTGGTGCATCTCTATCAGGGGAACATTATAAAATCTTTTGAAGACCTTCGCCAGGAATTTGGTATCTCTAATAAAACATTTTATATATACTTACAAGTGAGACATGGGATACATTCCCAGTATGGCACACTTGTAATTGAGAGGAAGAAGAACCCCCTAATACAGAGATTTCTCGAGCAAGGACAATTAAAGGGCCAGATCTCCTACCTATATACAAGACTTAAGGACAAAGTTCTGAATGGAGAGGCATTGGATAAATGTAGGAAAAGATGGGAGGATGACCTGGGTCCAATTGAGCAGGTACAATGGGACGAGATCTTAGCACAGGGGAATCTGGTGTCCATCTCCCCATCGCAGCGCATGTCCCATAAGCTTTTTCTATATAGAGCATATTACACCCCTAAAAAAATGAGGAAGATAAATAGAAAGCTCAATGGCGAGTGTCCTAGATGTGGAGCACCGGGAGATTTAATCCATATGGTTTGGAAGTGCCCAAAATTATACCGCTATTGGATAGATATTGTACGTAGTATCAATAGGATTTTCAATACTACTTTGGAACCCGAAGCTAGACTTTGCCTACTAGGGATTATGGATACGAGTAGAATGCCTGTTGCGACAAAAATATCTATATTTAGGTGCCTGTATCAGGCTAGACGCTTGATTGCGCTGAACTGGCAAGCAAAAACTCCTCCAGTACTGAGCGCATGGACAAATGCTATAAACTCCACGATCTGGTGTGAACGGGCAATGTACATTAGACAAAATAATCTTAAAAAATTCAAGTCGCTTTGGATTCCATGGCTGCGTGATATCGGCTACCCTCTAGATGAGATACCGTAGGATGAGACCTAGGCGGTATAGTACCTAGGCCGGGCCTGGTGGGGCGCGGGAGATTATCGGAAGACTCTTATTACTGTATCTGAGCCTCCTTGCCGTTTCGCTATTGGTTTGGCTTGTTGAGTAGACTTGATTGGACCTCACAGCAGGCGTTCGAAGCACAGGGTTGGGGGAGGGGGGGTAGGGATTAGCTCTGTAGCCCACTAGGGATAATTAGTACGTTAGTTATGGTAATGTTTTTGATATTATGTAATGTATCTTTCTTTGTTTTAAAGGATAAGTTGTTATCCCCTGCGGGTATGCAAAAAATTTTTTTTACAACAGTAAAAGCATGTTATTTGTATGTATATTCTAAATGCATATATATTTAATAAAGATTAATTAAATTAAAAAATTCAAATATAGCTATGCTCAAAAATCCGGTTTTGAGAAATGCTGGATCTGCAGCAAGCTACATCCCAGTACAGCTAGAATCCCTCTCATGGCAGTCCCCTGGAATTTTACCCCCCTCCTTAATGGAACACCCCCTATCGTCCTAACGAATGTTACTAGGACCCTTTCAAATAAAACCCTCACTTTCCAAATTATAGGTAGAAGCCACTTCCCAGACTGGTGTTTCCAACTGGGAAACACCACAGATGGAGCCGAGGTTTGCAAACAAGCAAAACTGAACATTTCAATGACATCGCTTAACAGTCCTTCTTTCTTCCATACTTCAGATCCCACCCTAAATGCCACCTTTTTAGACTTTCTTAGCTCAAGTACTAAGTCTACAATACACCAATTAATGTCAATTCTGATGCTCTCTGGCCTTTCTGATACTCTTAGGAACGTGTTCCATAAACGGCCCCTAGCTCTAGGAAATACCACATATATATGCTGCGGCAAACTCTGTCACCCCTGGATCCCAACCAAACCCCAGGGGTGGTGTTACCTTGCAGCCCTGGTTCCTATCATGGGGGTATTAGGGGATAACAAGGGAAGTCACCTCCTTGAAGCTAGCATGCATCCTAGATATCCCCTTAGACACCGTAATAAACGAGAATTGTTTTTAGAAAAAGATATGGCCTGGGCATGGTTCCCTTCCTGGACAGGGTGGGGAATTGACCTAATGAAAAGATTAAATAATTACACTGGCATAATTGATGAGATTCTGGAGAAGAATTCTGATGACATAACCAAACTAAATCTAGAAACTAGGGCAATTAGGAAGCAACTAGAACTACATGAGTTGGCTATAGAAAGTATGAGTGCAGCCCTTACTGGCCTCTGTGAGACTACTGAGGATTATGAGTGCTGTACCTGGATTCATAATACCAGCATCGAAGTCCCAGACTACTATGACGTTATTGCCCAACACAGGGAAGAGGTAAATAAACTACAGAAAGAGGCAAGAAACATAGGAAAAAACTGGGATCCATTCTCGAGCAGCTTTAGTTTTGGGGGATTAATATCTTGGCTCCGAAATACTGCCATGACAATTGCCACTGTGATTCTCTTCATTCTATTTTTATATGCCTGTTATAAGATAATCAAATGTTTATGTAAAAAGGGAAACACGGCCGCTCCGGAGGATCTGAAACTCACTTCCATTGTTAAAGATCCAACGGTATGGTATAAAAACCAAGAGCACGAGGGTTCGGAGTATGAAGCCTGTGCTATTAAATTAGAAAAGGAATGATCATTATGTAAATCACAGAATGATCAAAGGGAGGATTATAAGGGGATACCTATTGAAATTACTAGTCAAAATCTAGTACCAATATGCTTAGGCTTGCATTTCAATAGGTTCAGAATTACAAGCATACTGGCGTACGTGACAAACTATATAGATAGCGTGACTAGATGACAGATATCTGTATGTCTCTCCAGAGGGTCTATGCAAGATATTGATATCTCAGGAAAACATCTGCCTGTGTTTTCTTCTCTGTACATTGTTGAGAGGCACAAAGCTAGATAAGGACTGGTTACGCAAGAATATGGTCAGTCAGCAGATGCTGAAAGGGCAAAATAACTGTCAGAAGATTGTATTAACCTTTGACTTTCATTTCAGGAAAGAACTAATGTCATGAGTTAAGAAATTGTTGATGTATGTGTAAATCACCCGATTGGCCCCTCACAGGGCAGGGCTTTGTAGAGTACCACATAAAAGACGGTCCACTCTCCCATTAAACCTTGTAATCAGTTACCACGTACTCAGGAGTGTATGTGTATTGGTTATTCGCCGGCGATTGGGACCTCCATTGAGCCACTCCAGCCTAGGCTATCCAGGGGAATCTAGAAGACGAACACCTTACAGTCACCTCGGGCAATCGAGAGGAAAAATACAGCAAGTCGCCAAAGCCAACAACATAATGGAAAAAAGCCTACGGCACATGGTATTCCCAGGCGGTCTCCCATCCAGGTACTAACCAGGCCCGACCCTGCTTAGCATCCGAGATCAGACAAGATCGAGCGCATTCAGGGTGATGTGGCCGTAGGCGATCTTGCACCCTACTTACAACTCTCTTGACAAAAGCCAAGGTGGTCACCTCGGGCAATCGAGAGGAAAAATACAGCAGGTCGCCAAAGCCAACAACATAATGGAAAAAAGCCTACGGCACCTGGTATTCCCAGGCGGTCTCCCATCCAGGTACTAACCAGGCCTGACCCTGCTTAGCATCCGAGATCAGACGAGATGGAGCGCATTCAGGGTGATGTGGCCGTAGGCGATCTTGCATCCTACTTACAACTCTCTTGACAAAAGCCAAGGTGGTCACCTCGGGCAATCGAGAGGAAAAATACAGCAGGTCGCCAAAGCCAACAACATAATGGAAAAAAGCCTACGGCACCTGGTATTCCCAGGCGGTCTCCCATCCAGGTACTAACCAGGCCCGACCCTGCTTAGCATCCGAGATCAGACGAGATCAAGCGCATTCAGGGTGATGTGGCCGTAGGCAATCTTGCTTCCTACTTACAACTCTCTTGACAAAAGCCAAGGTGGTCACCTCGGGCAATCGAGA
>NW_027507718.1:175139806-175602306 GCF_037356315.1 Lithobates pipiens
AAAATACAGCAGGTCGCCAAAGCCAACAACATAATGGAAAAAAGCCTACGGCACCTGGTATTCCCAGGCGGTCTCCCATCCAGGTACTAAACAGACGCGACCCGGCTTAGCATCCGAGATCAGACGAGATCGAGCGCATTCAGGGTGATGTGGCTGTAGGCAATCTTGCATCCTACTTACAACTCTCTTGACAAAAGCCAAGGTGGTCACCTCGGGCAATCGAGAGGAAAAATACAGCAGGTCGCCAAAGCCAACAACATAATGGAAAAAAGCCTACGGCACCTGGTATTCCCAGGCGGTCTCCCATCCAGGTACTAACCAGGCCCGACCCTGCTTAGCATCCGAGATCAGACGAGATCGAGCGCATTCAGGGTGATGTGGCTGTAGGCGATCTTGCGCCCTACTTACAACTCTCTTGACAAAAGCCAAGGTGGTCACCTCGGGCAATCGAGAGGAAAAATACAGCAGGTCGCCAAAGCCAACAACATAATAGAAAAAAGCCTACGGCACCTGGTATTCCCAGGCGGTCTCCCATCCAGGTACTAACAAGGCCCGACCCTGCTTAGCATCCGAGATCAGACGAGATCGAGCGCATTCAGGGTGATGTGGCCATAAGCGATCTTGCACCCTACTTACAACTCTCTTGACAAAAGCCAAGGTGGTCACCTCGGGCAATCGAGAGGAAAAATACAGCAGGTCGCCAAAGCCAACAACATAATGGAAAAAAGCCTACGGCACCTGGTATTCCCAGGCGGTCTCCCATCCAGGTACTAACCAGGCCCGACGCTGCTTAGCATCCGAGATCAGATGAGATCGAGCGCATTCAGGGTGATGTGGCTGTAGGCGATCTTGCACCCTACTTACAACTCTCTTGACAAAAGCCAAGCTGGTCACCTCGGGCAAACGATAGGAAAAATACAGCAGGTCGCCAAAGCCAACAACATAATGGAAAAAAGCCTACGGCACCTGGTATTCCCAAGCGGTCTCCCATCCAGGTACTAACCAGGCCCGACCCTGCTTAGCATCCGAGATCAGACGAGATTGAGCGCATTCAGGGTGATGTGGCTGTAGGTAATCTTGCACCCTACTTACAACTCTCTTGACAAAAGCCAAGCTGGTCACCTCGGGCAATCGAGAGGAAAAATACAGCAGGTCGCCAAAGCCAACAACATAATGGAAAAAAGCCTACGGCACCTGGTATTCCCAGGCGGTCTCCCATCCAGGTACTAACCAGGCCCGACCCTGCTTAGCATCCGAGATCGGACGAGATCGAGCGCATTCAGGGTGATGTGGCTGTAGGCGATCTTGCACCCTACTTACAACTCTCTTGACAAAAGCCAAGCTGGTCACCTCGGGCAATCGAGAGGAAAAATACAGCAGGTCGCCAAAGCCAACAACATAATGGAAAAAAGCCTACGGCACCTGGTATTCCCAGACAGTCTCCCATCCAGGTACTAACCAGGCCCGACCCTGCTTAGCATCCGAGATCAGACGAGATCGAGCGCATTCAGGGTGATGTGGCTGTAGGCGATCTTGCACCCTACTTACAACACTCTTGACAAAAGCCAAGGTGGTCACCTCGGGCAATCGAGAGGAAAAATACAGCAGGTCGCCAAAGCCAACAACATAATGGAAAAAAGCCTACGGCACCTGGTATTCCCAGGCGGTCTCCCATCCAGGTACTAACCAGGCCCGACCCTGCTTAGCATCCGAGATCAGACGAGATCGAGCGCATTCAGGATGATGTGGCCGTAGGCGATCTTGCACCCTACTAACAACTCTCTTGACAAAAGCTAGGTTGGTCACCTCGGGCAATAGAGAGGAAAAATACAGCAGGTCGCCAAAGCCAACAACATAATGGAAAAAAGCCTACGGCACCTGGTATTCCCAGACAGTCTCCCATTCAGGTACTAACCAGGCCCGACCCTGCTTAGCATCCGAAATCAGACGAGATCGAGCGCATTCAGGGTGATGTGGCCGTAGGCGATCTTGCATCCTACTTACAACTCTCTTGACAAAAGCCAAGGTGGTCACCTCGGGCAATCGAGAGGAAAAATACAGCAGGTCGCCAAAGCCAACAACATAATGGAAAAAAGCCTACGGCACCTGGTATTCCCAGGCGGTCTCCCATCCAGGTACTAACCAGGCCCGACCCTGCTTAGCATCCGAGATCAGACGAGATCGAGCGCATTCAGGGTGATGTGGCCGTAGGCAATCTTGCACCCTACTTACAACTCTCTTGACAAAAGCCAAGGTGGTCACCTCGGGCAATCGAGAGGAAAAATACTGCAGGTCGCCAAAGCCAACAACATAATGGAAAAAAGCCTACGGCACCTGGTATTCCCAGGCGGTCTCCCATCCAGGTACTAACCAGGCCCGACCCTGCTTAGCATCCGAGATCAGACGAGATCGAGCGCATTCAGGGTGATGTGGCCGTAGGCGATCTTGCATCCTACTTAGCATCCGGCTGTAGGCGATTTTGCACCCTACTTACAACTCTCTTGAAAAAAGCCAAGCTGGTCACCTCGGGCAATCGAGAGGAAAAATACAGCAGGTCGCCAAAGCCAACAACATAATGGAAAAAAGCCTACGGCACCTGGTATTCCCAGGCGGTCTCCCATCCAGGTACTAACCAGGCCCGACCCTGCTTAGCATCCGAGATCAGACGAGATCGAGCGCATTCAGGGTGATGTGGCCGTAGGCGATCTTGCATCCTACTTACAACTCTCTTGACAAAAGCCAAGGTGGTCACCTCGGGGAATCGATAGGAAAAATACAGCAGGTCGCCAAAGCCAACAACATAATGGAAAAAAGCCTACGGCACCTGGTATTCCCAAGCGGTCTCCCATCCAGGTACTAACCAGGCCCGACCCTGCTTAGCATCCGAGATCAGACGAGATTGAGCGCATTCAGGGTGATGTGGCTGTAGGCGATCTTGCAACCTACTTGCAACTCTCTTGACAAAAGCCAAGGTGGTCACCTCGGGCAATCGAGAGGAAAAATACAGCAGGTCGCCAAAGCCAACAACATAATGGAAAAAAGCCTACGGCACCTGGTATTCCCAGGCAGTCTCCCATCCAGGTACTAACCAGGCCCGACGCTGCTTAGCATCCGAGATCAGATGAGATCGAGCGCATTCAGGGTGATGTGGCTGTAGGCAATCTTGCACCCTACTTACAACTCTCTTGACAAAAGCCAAGCTGGTCACCTCGGGCAAACGATAGGAAAAATACAGCAGGTCGCCAAAGCCAACAACATAATGGAAAAAAGCCTACGGCACCTGGTATTCCCAAGCGGTCTCCCATCCAGGTACTAACCAGGCCCGACCCTGCTTAGCATCCGAGATCAGACGAGATTGAGCGCATTCAGGGTGATGTGGCTGTAGGTAATCTTGCACCCTACTTACAACTCTCTTGACAAAAGCCAAGCTGGTCACCTCGGGCAATCGAGAGGAAAAATACAGCAGGTCGCCAAAGCCAACAACATAATGGAAAAAAGCCTACGGCACCTGGTATTCCCAGGCGGTCTCCCATCCAGGTACTAACCAGGCCCGACCCTGCTTAGCATCCGAGATCGGACGAGATCGAGCGCATTCAGGGTGATGTGGCTGTAGGCGATCTTGCACCCTACTTACAACTCTCTTGACAAAAGCCAAGCTGGTCACCTCGGGCAATCGAGAGGAAAAATACAGCAGGTCGCCAAAGCCAACAACATAATGGAAAAAAGCCTACGGCACCTGGTATTCCCAGGCAGTCTCCCATCCAGGTACTAACCAGACCCGACCCTGCTTAGCATCCGAGATCAGACGAGATCGAGCGCATTCAGGGTGATGTGGCTGTAGGCGATCTTGCACCCTACTTACAACACTCTTGACAAAAGCCAAGGTGGTCACCTCGGGCAATCGAGAGGAAAAATACAGCAGGTCGCCAAAGCCAACAACATAATGGAAAAAAGCCTACGGCACCTGGTATTCCCAGGCGGTCTCCCATCCAGGTACTAACCAGGCCCGACCCTGCTTAGCATCCGAGATCAGACGAGATCGAGCGCATTCAGGATGATGTGGCCGTAGGCGATCTTGCACCCTACTAACAACTCTCTTGACAAAAGCTAGGTTTGTCACCTCGGGCAATCGAGAGGAAAAATACAGCAGGTCGCCAAAGCCAACAACATAATGGAAAAAAGCCTACGGCACCTGGTATTCCCAGACAGTCTCCCATTCAGGTACTAACCAGGCCCGACCCTGCTTAGCATCCGAAATCAGACGAGATCGAGCGCATTCAGGGTGATGTGGCTGTAGGCGATCTTGCATCCTACTTACAACTCTCTTGACAAAAGCCAAGGTGGTCACCTCGGGCAATCGAGAGGAAAAATACAGCAGGTCGCCAAAGCCAACAACATAATGGAAAAAAGCCTACGGCACCCGGTATTCCCAGGCGGTCTCCCATCCAGGTACTAACCAGACCCGACCCTGCTTAGCATTCGAGATCAGACGAGATCGAGCGCATTCAGGGTGATGTGGCTGTAGGTGATCTTGCACCCTACTTACAACTCTCTTGACAAAAGCCAAGGTGGTCACCTCGGGCAATCGAGAGGAAAAATACAGCAGGTCGCCAAAGCCAACAACATAATGGAAAAAAGCCTACGGCACCTGGTATTCCCAGGCGGTCTCCCATCCAGGTACTAGCCAGGCCCGACCCTGCTTAGCATCCGAGATCAGACGAGATCGAGCGCATTCAGGGTGATGTGGCTGTAGGTGATCTTGCACCCTACTTACAACTCTCTTGACAAAAGCCAAGGTGGTCACCTCGGCCAATCGAGAGGAAAAATACAGCAGGTCGCCAAAGCCAACAACATAATGGAAAAAAGCCTACGGCACCTGGTATTCCCAGGCGGTCTCCCATCCAGGTACTAACCAGGCCCGACCCTGCTTAGCATCCGAGATCAGACGAGATCGAGCGCATTCAGGGTGATGTGGCCGTAGGCAATCTTGCATCCTACTTACAACTCTCTTGACAAAAGCCAAGGTGGTCACCTCGGGCAATCGAGAGGAAAAATACAGCAGGTCGCCAAAGCCAACAACATAATGGAAAAAAGCCTACGGCACCTGGTATTCCCAAGCGGTCTCCCTTCCAGGTACTAACCAGGCCCGACCCTGCTTAGCATCCGAGATAAGACGAGATTGAGCGCATTCAGGGTGATGTGGCTGTAGGCGATTTTGCACCCTACTTACAACTCTCTTGACAAAAGCCAAGCTGGTCACCTCGGGCAATCGAGAGGAAAAATACAGCAGGTCGCCAAAGCCAACAACATAATGGAAAAAAGCCTACGGCACCTGGTATTCCCAGGCGGTCTCCCATCCAGGTACTAACCAGGCCCGACCCTGCTTAGCATCCGAAATCAGACGAGATCGAGCGCATTCAGGGTGATGTGGCTGTAGGCGATCTTGCATCCTACTTACAACTCTCTTGACAAAAGCCAAGGTGGTCACCTCGGGCAATCGAGAGGAAAAATACAGCAGGTCGCCAAAGCCAACAACATAATGGAAAAAAGCCTACGGCACCTGGTATTCCCAAGCGGTCTCCCTTCCAGGTACTAACCAGGCCCGACCCAGCTTAGCATCCGAGATAAGACGAAATCGAGCGCATTCAGGGTGATGTGGCCATAGGCAATCTTGCATCCTACTTACAACTCTCTTGACAAAAGCCAAGGTGGTCACCTCGGGCAATCGAGAGGAAAAATACAGCAGGTCGCCAAAGCCAACAACATAATGGAAAAAAGCCTACGGCACCTGGTATTCCCAAGCGGTCTCCCTTCCAGGTACTAACCAGGCCCGACCCTGCTTAGCATCCGAGATAAGACGAGATTGAGCGCATTCAGGGTGATGTGGCTGTAGGCGATTTTGCACCCTACTTACAACTCTCTTGAAAAAAGCCAAGCTGGTCACCTCGGGCAAACGATAGGAAAAATACAGCAGGTCGCCAAAGCCAACAACATAATGGAAAAAAGCCTACGGCACCTGGTATTCCCAAGCGGTCTCCCATCCAGGTACTAACCAGGCCCGACCCTGCTTAGCATCCGAGATCAGACGAGATTGAGCGCATTCAGGGTGATGTGGCTGTAGGTAATCTTGCACCCTACTTACAACTCTCTTGACAAAAGCAAGCTGGTCACCTCGGGCAATCGAGAGGAAAAATACAGCAGGTCGCCAAAGCCAACAACATAATGGAAAAAAGCCTACGGCACCTGGTATTCCCAGGCGGTCTCCCATCCAGGTACTAACCAGGCCCGACCCTGCTTAGCATCCGAGATCGGACGAGATCGAGCGCATTCAGGGTGATGTGGCTGTAGGCGATCTTGCACCCTACTTACAACTCTCTTGACAAAAGCCAAGCTGGTCACCTCGGGCAATCGAGAGGAAAAATACAGCAGGTCGCCAAAGCCAACAACATAATGGAAAAAAGCCTACGGCACCTGGTATTCCCAGGCAGTCTCCCATCCAGGTACTAACCAGACCCGACCCTGCTTAGCATCCGAGATCAGACGAGATCGAGCGCATTCAGGGTGATGTGGCTGTAGGTGATCTTGCACCCTACTTACAACACTCTTGACAAAAGCCAAGGTGGTCACCTCGGGCAATCGAGAGGAAAAATACAGCAGGTCGCCAAAGCCAACAACATAATGGAAAAAAGCCTACGGCACCTGGTATTCCCAGGCGGTCTCCCATCCAGGTACTAACCAGGCCCGACCCTGCTTAGCATCCGAGATCAGACGAGATCGAGCGCATTCAGGATGATGTGGCCGTAGGCGATCTTGCACCCTACTAACAACTCTCTTGACAAAAGCTAGGTTTGTCACCTCGGGCAATCGAGAGGAAAAATACAGCAGGTCGCCAAAGCCAACAACATAATGGAAAAAAGCCTACGGCACCTGGTATTCCCAGGCGGTCTCCCATCCAGGTACTAACCAGACCCGACCCTGCTTAGCATTCGAGATCAGACGAGATCGAGCGCATTCAGGGTGATGTGGCTGTAGGTGATCTTGCACCCTACTTACAACTCTCTTGACAAAAGCCAAGGTGGTCACCTCGGGCAATCGAGAGGAAAAATACAGCAGGTCGCCAAAGCCAACAACATAATGGAAAAAAGCCTACGGCACCTGGTATTCCCAGGCGGTCTCCCATCCAGGTACTAGCCAGGCCCGACCCTGCTTAGCATCCGAGATCAGACGAGATCGAGCGCATTCAGGGTGATGTGGCTGTAGGTGATCTTGCACCCTACTTACAACTCTCTTGACAAAAGCCAAGGTGGTCACCTCGGCCAATCGAGAGGAAAAATACAGCAGGTCGCCAAAGCCAACAACATAATGGAAAAAAGCCTACGGCACCTGGTATTCCCAGGCGGTCTCCCATCCAGGTACTAACCAGGCCCGACCCTGCTTAGCATCCGAGATCAGACGAGATCGAGCGCATTCAGGGTGATGTGGCCGTAGGCAATCTTGCATCCTACTTACAACTCTCTTGACAAAAGCCAAGGTGGTCACCTCGGGCAATCGAGAGGAAAAATACAGCAGGTCGCCAAAGCCAACAACATAATGGAAAAAAGCCTACGGCACCTGGTATTCCCAAGCGGTCTCCCTTCCAGGTACTAACCAGGCCCGACCCTGCTTAGCATCCGAGATAAGACGAGATTGAGCGCATTCAGGGTGATGTGGCTGTAGGCGATTTTGCACCCTACTTACAACTCTCTTGACAAAAGCCAAGCTGGTCACCTCGGGCAATCGAGAGGAAAAATACAGCAGGTCGCCAAAGCCAACAACATAATGGAAAAAAGCCTACGGCACCTGGTATTCCCAGGCGGTCTCCCATCCAGGTACTAACCAGGCCCGACCCTGCTTAGCATCCGAGATCAGACGAGATCGAGCGCATTCAGGATGATGTGGCCGTAGGCGATCTTGCACCCTACTTACAACTCTCTTGACAAAAGCTAGGTTGGTCACCTCGGGCAATCGAGAGGAAAAATACAGCAGGTCGCCAAAGCCAACAACATAATGGAAAAAAGCCTACGGCACCTGGTATTCCCAGGCGGTCTCCCATTCAGGTACTAACCAGGCCCGACCCTGCTTAGCATCCGAGATCAGACGAGATTGAGTGCATTCAGGGTGATGTGGCTGTAGGCGATCTTGCAACCTACTTGCAACTCTCTTGACAAAAGCCAAGGTGGTCACCTCGGGCAATCGAGAGGAAAAATACAGCAGGTCGCCAAAGCCAACAACATAATGGAAAAAAGCCTACGGCACCTGGTATTCCCAGGCAGTCTCCCATCCAGGTACTAACCAGGCCCGACCCTGCTTAGCATCCGAGATCAGACGAGATAGAGCGCATTCAGGGTGATGTGGCCGTAGGCGATCTTGCATCCTACTTACAACTCTCTTGACAAAAGCCAAGGTGGTCACCTCGGGCAATCGAGAGGAAAAATACAGCAGGTCGCCAAAGCCAACAACATAATGGAAAAAAGCCTACGGCACCTGGTATTCCCAGGCGGTCTCCCATCCAGGTACTAACCAGGCCCGACCCTGCTTAGCATCCGAGATCAGACGAGATCGAGCGCATTCAGGGTGATGTGGCCGTAGGCGATCTTGCACCCTACTAACAACTCTCTTGACAAAAGCTAGGTTGGTCACCTCGGGCAATCGAGAGGAAAAATACAGCAGGTCGCCAAAGCCAACAACATAATGGAAAAAAGCCTACGGCACCTGGTATTCCCAGACAGTCTCCCATTCAGGTACTAACCAGGCCCGACCCTGCTTAGCATCCGAAATCAGACGAGATCGAGCGCATTCAGGGTGATGTGGCTGTAGGCGATCTTGCATCCTACTTACAACTCTCTTGACAAAAGCCAAGGTGGTCACCTCGGGCAATCGAGAGGAAAAATACAGCAGGTCGCCAAAGCCAACAACATAATGGAAAAAAGCCTACGGCACCTGGTATTCCCAGGCGGTCTCCCATCCAGGTACTAACCAGACCCGACCCTGCTTAGCATTCGAGATCAGACGAGATCGAGCGCATTCAGGGTGATGTGGCTGTAGGTGATCTTGCACCCTACTTACAACTCTCTTGACAAAAGCCAAGGTGGTCACCTCGGGCAATCGAGAGGAAAAATACAGCAGGTCGCCAAAGCCAACAACATAATGGAAAAAAGCCTACGGCACCTGGTATTCCCAGGCGGTCTCCCATCCAGGTACTAGCCAGGCCCGACCCTGCTTAGCATCCGAGATCAGACGAGATCGAGCGCATTCAGGGTGATGTGGCTGTAGGTGATCTTGCACCCTACTTACAACTCTCTTGACAAAAGCCAAGGTGGTCACCTCGGCCAATCGAGAGGAAAAATACAGCAGGTCGCCAAAGCCAACAACATAATGGAAAAAAGCCTACGGCACCTGGTATTCCCAGGCGGTCTCCCATCCAGGTACTAACCAGGCCCGACCCTGCTTAGCATCCGAGATCAGACGAGATCGAGCGCATTCAGGGTGATGTGGCCGTAGGCAATCTTGCATCCTACTTACAACTCTCTTGACAAAAGCCAAGGTGGTCACCTCGGGCAATCGAGAGGAAAAATACAGCAGGTCGCCAAAGCCAACAACATAATGGAAAAAAGCCTACGGCACCTGGTATTCCCAAGCGGTCTCCCTTCCAGGTACTAACCAGGCCCGACCCTGCTTAGCATCCGAGATAAGACGAGATTGAGCGCATTCAGGGTGATGTGGCTGTAGGCGATTTTGCACCCTACTTACAACTCTCTTGACAAAAGCCAAGCTGGTCACCTCGGGCAATCGAGAGGAAAAATACAGCAGGTCGCCAAAGCCAACAACATAATGGAAAAAAGCCTACGGCACCTGGTATTCCCAGGCGGTCTCCCATCCAGGTACTAACCAGGCCCGACCCTGCTTAGCATCCGAGATCAGACGAGATCGAGCGCATTCAGGATGATGTGGCCGTAGGCGATCTTGCACCCTACTAACAACTCTCTTGACAAAAGCTAGGTTGGTCACCTCGGGCAATCGAGAGGAAAAATACAGCAGGTCGCCAAAGCCAACAACATAATGGAAAAAAGCCTACGGCACCTGGTATTCCCAGACAGTCTCCCATTCAGGTACTAACCAGGCCCGACCCTGCTTAGCATCCGAAATCAGACGAGATCGAGCGCATTCAGGGTGATGTGGCTGTAGGCGATCTTGCATCCTACTTACAACTCTCTTGACAAAAGCCAAGGTGGTCACCTCGGGCAATCGAGAGGAAAAATACAGCAGGTCGCCAAAGCCAACAACATAATGGAAAAAAGCCTACGGCACCTGGTATTCCCAGGCGGTCTCCCATCCAGGTACTAACCAGACCCGACCCTGCTTAGCATTCGAGATCAGACGAGATCGAGCGCATTCAGGGTGATGTGGCTGTAGGTGATCTTGCACCCTACTTACAACTCTCTTGACAAAAGCCAAGGTGGTCACCTCGGGCAATCGAGAGGAAAAATACAGCAGGTCGCCAAAGCCAACAACATAATGGAAAAAAGCCTACGGCACCTGGTATTCCCAGGCGGTCTCCCATCCAGGTACTAGCCAGGCCCGACCCTGCTTAGCATCCGAGATCAGACGAGATCGAGCGCATTCAGGGTGATGTGGCTGTAGGTGATCTTGCACCCTACTTACAACTCTCTTGACAAAAGCCAAGGTGGTCACCTCGGCCAATCGAGAGGAAAAATACAGCAGGTCGCCAAAGCCAACAACATAATGGAAAAAAGCCTACGGCACCTGGTATTCCCAGGCGGTCTCCCATCCAGGTACTAACCAGGCCCGACCCTGCTTAGCATCCGAGATCAGACGAGATCGAGCGCATTCAGGGTGATGTGGCCGTAGGCAATCTTGCATCCTACTTACAACTCTCTTGACAAAAGCCAAGGTGGTCACCTCGGGCAATAGAGAGGAAAAATACAGCAGGTCGCCAAAGCCAACAACATAATGGAAAAAAGCCTACGGCACCTGGTATTCCCAAGCGGTCTCCCTTCCAGGTACTAACCAGGCCCGACCCTGCTTAGCATCCGAGATAAGACGAGATTGAGCGCATTCAGGGTGATGTGGCTGTAGGCGATTTTGCACCCTACTTACAACTCTCTTGACAAAAGCCAAGCTGGTCACCTCGGGCAATCGAGAGGAAAAATACAGCAGGTCGCCAAAGCCAACAACATAATGGAAAAAAGCCTACGGCACCTGGTATTCCCAGGCGGTCTCCCATCCAGGTACTAACCAGGCCCGACCCTGCTTAGCATCCGAGATCAGACGAGATCGAGCGCATTCAGGATGATGTGGCCGTAGGCGATCTTGCACCCTACTTACAACTCTCTTGACAAAAGCTAGGTTGGTCACCTCGGGCAATCGAGAGGAAAAATACAGCAGGTCGCCAAAGCCAACAACATAATGGAAAAAAGCCTACGGCACCTGGTATTCCCAGGCGGTCTCCCATTCAGGTACTAACCAGGCCCGACCCTGCTTAGCATCCGAGATCAGACGAGATCGAGCGCATTCAGGGTGATGTGGCCGTAGGCGATCTTGCATCCTACTTACAACTCTCTTGCCAAAAGCCAAGGTGGTCACCTCGGGCAATCGATAGGAAAAATACAGCAGGTCGCCAAAGCCAACAACATAATGGAAAAAAGCCTACGGCACCTGGTATTCCCAAGCGGTCTCCCATCCAGGTACTAACCAGGCCCGACCCTGCTTAGCATCCGAGATCAGACGAGATTGAGCGCATTCAGGGTGATGTGGCTGTAGGCGATCTTGCAACCTACTTGCAACTCTCTTGACAAAAGCCAAGGTGGTCACCTCGGGCAATCGAGAGGAAAAATACAGCAGGTCGCCAAAGCCAACAACATAATGGAAAAAAGCCTACGGCACCTGGTATTCCCAGGCAGTCTCCCATCCAGGTACTAACCAGGCCCGACCCTGCTTAGCATCCGAGATCAGACGAGATAGAGCGCATTCAGGGTGATGTGGCCGTAGGCGATCTTGCATCCTACTTACAACTCTCTTGACAAAAGCCAAGGTGGTCACCTCGGGCAATCGAAAAGAAAAATACAGCAGGTCGCCAAAGCCAACAACATAATGGAAAAAAGCCTACGGCACCTGGTATTCCCAGGCGGTCTACCATCCAGGTACTAACCAGGCCCGACCCTGCTTAGCATGCGAGATCAAACGAGATCGAGCGCATCCAGGGTGATGTGGCCGTAGGCAACCTTGCACCCTACTTACAACTCTCTTGAAAAAAGCCAAGGTGGTCACCTCGGGCAATCGAGAGGAAAAATACAGCAGGTCGCCAAAGCCAACAACATAATAGAAAAAAGCCTACGGCACCTGGTATTCCCAGGCTTTTCCCATCCAGGTACTAACCAGGCCCGACCCTGCTTAGCATCCGAGATCAGATGAAATCGAGCGCATTCAGGGTGATGTGGCCGTAGGCGATCTTGCACCCTACTTACAACTCTCTTGACAAAAGCCAAGGTGGTCACCTCGGGCAATCGAAAAGAAAAATACAGCAGGTCGCCAAAGCCAACAACATAATGGAAAAAACCTACGGCACCTGGTATTCTCAGGCGGTCTCCCATCCAGGTACTAACCAGGCCCGACCCTGCTTAGCAGCCGAGATCAGATGAGATCGAGCGCATTCAGGGTGATGTTGCCGTAGGCGATCTTGCACCCTACTTACAACTCTCTTGACAAAAGCCAAGGTGGTCACCTCGGGCAATCGAGAGGAAAAATACAGCAGGTCGCCAAAGCCAACAACATAATGGAAAAAAGCCTACGGCACCTGGTATTCCCAGGAGGTCTCCCATCCAAGTACTAACCAGGCCCGACCCTGCTTAGCATCCGAGATCAAACGAGATCGAGCGCATTCAGGGTGATGTGGCCGTAGGCGACCTTGACCCCTACTTACAACTCTCTTGACAAAAGCCAAGGTGGTCACCTCGGGCAATCGAAAAGAAAAATACAGCAGGTCGCCAAAGCCAACAACATAATGGAAAAAAGCCTACGGCACCTGGTATTAACAGGCGGTCTCCCATCCAGGTACTAACCAGGCCCGAGCCTGCTTAGCATCCGAGATCAGATGAGATTGAGCGCATTCAGGGTGAAGTGGACGTAGGCGACCTTGCACCCTACTTACAACTCTCTTGACAAAAGCCAAGGTGGTCACCTCGGGCAATCGAAAAGAAAAATACAGCAGGTCGCCAAAGCCAACAACATAATGGAAAAAAGCCTACGGCACCTGGTATTCCCAGGCGGTCTACCATCCAGGTACTAACCAGGCCCGACCCTGCTTAGCATGCGAGATCAAACGAGATCGAGCGCATCCAGGGTGATGTGGCCGTAGGCAACCTTGCACCCTACTTACAACTCTCTTGACAAAAGCCAAGGTGGTCACCTCGGGCAATCGAAAAGAAAAATACAGCAGGTCGCCAAAGCCAACAACATAATGGAAAAAAGCCTACGGCACCTGGTATTCCCAGGCGGTTTCCCATCCAGGTACTAACCAGGCCCAACCCTGCTTAGCATCCGAGATCAGACGAGATCAGACGAGATCGAGCGCATTCAGGGTGATGTGGCCGTAGGCAATCTTGCATCCTACTTACAACTCTCTTGACAAAAGCCAAGGTGGTCACCTCGGGCAATCGAGAGGAAAAATACAGCAGGTCGCCAAAGCCAACAACATAATGGAAAAAAGCCTACGGCACCTGGTATTCCCAAGCGGTCTCCCTTCCAGGTACTAACCAGGCCCGACCCTGCTTAGCATCCGAGATAAGACGAGATTGAGCGCATTCAGGGTGATGTGGCTGTAGGCGATTTTGCACCCTACTTACAACTCTCTTGACAAAAGCCAAGCTGGTCACCTCGGGCAATCGAGAGGAAAAATACAGCAGGTCGCCAAAGCCAACAACATAATGGAAAAAAGCCTACGGCACCTGGTATTCCCAGGCGGTCTCCCATCCAGGTACTAACCAGGCCCGACCCTGCTTAGCATCCGAGATCAGACGAGATCGAGCGCATTCAGGATGATGTGGCCGTAGGCGATCTTGCACCCTACTTACAACTCTCTTGACAAAAGCTAGGTTGGTCACCTCGGGCAATCGAGAGGAAAAATACAGCAGGTCGCCAAAGCCAACAACATAATGGAAAAAAGCCTACGGCACCTGGTATTCCCAGGCGGTCTCCCATTCAGGTACTAACCAGGCCCGACCCTGCTTAGCATCCGAGATCAGACGAGATTGAGTGCATTCAGGGTGATGTGGCTGTAGGCGATCTTGCAACCTACTTGCAACTCTCTTGACAAAAGCCAAGGTGGTCACCTCGGGCAATCGAGAGGAAAAATACAGCAGGTCGCCAAAGCCAACAACATAATGGAAAAAAGCCTACGGCACCTGGTATTCCCAGGCAGTCTCCCATCCAGGTACTAACCAGGCCCGACCCTGCTTAGCATCCGAGATCAGACGAGATAGAGCGCATTCAGGGTGATGTGGCCGTAGGCGATCTTGCATCCTACTTACAACTCTCTTGACAAAAGCCAAGGTGGTCACCTCGGGCAATCGAGAGGAAAAATACAGCAGGTCGCCAAAGCCAACAACATAATGGAAAAAAGCCTACGGCACCTGGTATTCCCAGGCGGTCTCCCATCCAGGTACTAACCAGGCCCGACCCTGCTTAGCATCCGAGATCAGACGAGATCGAGCGCATTCAGGGTGATGTGGCCGTAGGCGATCTTGCACCCTACTAACAACTCTCTTGACAAAAGCTAGGTTGGTCACCTCGGGCAATCGAGAGGAAAAATACAGCAGGTCGCCAAAGCCAACAACATAATGGAAAAAAGCCTACGGCACCTGGTATTCCCAGACAGTCTCCCATTCAGGTACTAACCAGGCCCGACCCTGCTTAGCATCCGAAATCAGACGAGATCGAGCGCATTCAGGGTGATGTGGCTGTAGGCGATCTTGCATCCTACTTACAACTCTCTTGACAAAAGCCAAGGTGGTCACCTCGGGCAATCGAGAGGAAAAATACAGCAGGTCGCCAAAGCCAACAACATAATGGAAAAAAGCCTACGGCACCTGGTATTCCCAGGCGGTCTCCCATCCAGGTACTAACCAGACCCGACCCTGCTTAGCATTCGAGATCAGACGAGATCGAGCGCATTCAGGGTGATGTGGCTGTAGGTGATCTTGCACCCTACTTACAACTCTCTTGACAAAAGCCAAGGTGGTCACCTCGGGCAATCGAGAGGAAAAATACAGCAGGTCGCCAAAGCCAACAACATAATGGAAAAAAGCCTACGGCACCTGGTATTCCCAGGCGGTCTCCCATCCAGGTACTAGCCAGGCCCGACCCTGCTTAGCATCCGAGATCAGACGAGATCGAGCGCATTCAGGGTGATGTGGCTGTAGGTGATCTTGCACCCTACTTACAACTCTCTTGACAAAAGCCAAGGTGGTCACCTCGGCCAATCGAGAGGAAAAATACAGCAGGTCGCCAAAGCCAACAACATAATGGAAAAAAGCCTACGGCACCTGGTATTCCCAGGCGGTCTCCCATCCAGGTACTAACCAGGCCCGACCCTGCTTAGCATCCGAGATCAGACGAGATCGAGCGCATTCAGGGTGATGTGGCCGTAGGCAATCTTGCATCCTACTTACAACTCTCTTGACAAAAGCCAAGGTGGTCACCTCGGGCAATCGAGAGGAAAAATACAGCAGGTCGCCAAAGCCAACAACATAATGGAAAAAAGCCTACGGCACCTGGTATTCCCAAGCGGTCTCCCTTCCAGGTACTAACCAGGCCCGACCCTGCTTAGCATCCGAGATAAGACGAGATTGAGCGCATTCAGGGTGATGTGGCTGTAGGCGATTTTGCACCCTACTTACAACTCTCTTGACAAAAGCCAAGCTGGTCACCTCGGGCAATCGAGAGGAAAAATACAGCAGGTCGCCAAAGCCAACAACATAATGGAAAAAAGCCTACGGCACCTGGTATTCCCAGGCGGTCTCCCATCCAGGTACTAACCAGGCCCGACCCTGCTTAGCATCCGAGATCAGACGAGATCGAGCGCATTCAGGATGATGTGGCCGTAGGCGATCTTGCACCCTACTAACAACTCTCTTGACAAAAGCTAGGTTGGTCACCTCGGGCAATCGAGAGGAAAAATACAGCAGGTCGCCAAAGCCAACAACATAATGGAAAAAAGCCTACGGCACCTGGTATTCCCAGACAGTCTCCCATTCAGGTACTAACCAGGCCCGACCCTGCTTAGCATCCGAAATCAGACGAGATCGAGCGCATTCAGGGTGATGTGGCTGTAGGCGATCTTGCATCCTACTTACAACTCTCTTGACAAAAGCCAAGGTGGTCACCTCGGGCAATCGAGAGGAAAAATACAGCAGGTCGCCAAAGCCAACAACATAATGGAAAAAAGCCTACGGCACCTGGTATTCCCAGGCGGTCTCCCATCCAGGTACTAACCAGACCCGACCCTGCTTAGCATTCGAGATCAGACGAGATCGAGCGCATTCAGGGTGATGTGGCTGTAGGTGATCTTGCACCCTACTTACAACTCTCTTGACAAAAGCCAAGGTGGTCACCTCGGGCAATCGAGAGGAAAAATACAGCAGGTCGCCAAAGCCAACAACATAATGGAAAAAAGCCTACGGCACCTGGTATTCCCAGGCGGTCTCCCATCCAGGTACTAGCCAGGCCCGACCCTGCTTAGCATCCGAGATCAGACGAGATCGAGCGCATTCAGGGTGATGTGGCTGTAGGTGATCTTGCACCCTACTTACAACTCTCTTGACAAAAGCCAAGGTGGTCACCTCGGCCAATCGAGAGGAAAAATACAGCAGGTCGCCAAAGCCAACAACATAATGGAAAAAAGCCTACGGCACCTGGTATTCCCAGGCGGTCTCCCATCCAGGTACTAACCAGGCCCGACCCTGCTTAGCATCCGAGATCAGACGAGATCGAGCGCATTCAGGGTGATGTGGCCGTAGGCAATCTTGCATCCTACTTACAACTCTCTTGACAAAAGCCAAGGTGGTCACCTCGGGCAATAGAGAGGAAAAATACAGCAGGTCGCCAAAGCCAACAACATAATGGAAAAAAGCCTACGGCACCTGGTATTCCCAAGCGGTCTCCCTTCCAGGTACTAACCAGGCCCGACCCTGCTTAGCATCCGAGATAAGACGAGATTGAGCGCATTCAGGGTGATGTGGCTGTAGGCGATTTTGCACCCTACTTACAACTCTCTTGACAAAAGCCAAGCTGGTCACCTCGGGCAATCGAGAGGAAAAATACAGCAGGTCGCCAAAGCCAACAACATAATGGAAAAAAGCCTACGGCACCTGGTATTCCCAGGCGGTCTCCCATCCAGGTACTAACCAGGCCCGACCCTGCTTAGCATCCGAGATCAGACGAGATCGAGCGCATTCAGGATGATGTGGCCGTAGGCGATCTTGCACCCTACTTACAACTCTCTTGACAAAAGCTAGGTTGGTCACCTCGGGCAATCGAGAGGAAAAATACAGCAGGTCGCCAAAGCCAACAACATAATGGAAAAAAGCCTACGGCACCTGGTATTCCCAGGCGGTCTCCCATTCAGGTACTAACCAGGCCCGACCCTGCTTAGCATCCGAGATCAGACGAGATCGAGCGCATTCAGGGTGATGTGGCCGTAGGCGATCTTGCATCCTACTTACAACTCTCTTGCCAAAAGCCAAGGTGGTCACCTCGGGCAATCGATAGGAAAAATACAGCAGGTCGCCAAAGCCAACAACATAATGGAAAAAAGCCTACGGCACCTGGTATTCCCAAGCGGTCTCCCATCCAGGTACTAACCAGGCCCGACCCTGCTTAGCATCCGAGATCAGACGAGATTGAGCGCATTCAGGGTGATGTGGCTGTAGGCGATCTTGCAACCTACTTGCAACTCTCTTGACAAAAGCCAAGGTGGTCACCTCGGGCAATCGAGAGGAAAAATACAGCAGGTCGCCAAAGCCAACAACATAATGGAAAAAAGCCTACGGCACCTGGTATTCCCAGGCAGTCTCCCATCCAGGTACTAACCAGGCCCGACCCTGCTTAGCATCCGAGATCAGACGAGATAGAGCGCATTCAGGGTGATGTGGCCGTAGGCGATCTTGCATCCTACTTACAACTCTCTTGACAAAAGCCAAGGTGGTCACCTCGGGCAATCGAAAAGAAAAATACAGCAGGTCGCCAAAGCCAACAACATAATGGAAAAAAGCCTACGGCACCTGGTATTCCCAGGCGGTCTACCATCCAGGTACTAACCAGGCCCGACCCTGCTTAGCATGCGAGATCAAACGAGATCGAGCGCATCCAGGGTGATGTGGCCGTAGGCAACCTTGCACCCTACTTACAACTCTCTTGAAAAAAGCCAAGGTGGTCACCTCGGGCAATCGAGAGGAAAAATACAGCAGGTCGCCAAAGCCAACAACATAATAGAAAAAAGCCTACGGCACCTGGTATTCCCAGGCTTTTCCCATCCAGGTACTAACCAGGCCCGACCCTGCTTAGCATCCGAGATCAGATGAAATCGAGCGCATTCAGGGTGATGTGGCCGTAGGCGATCTTGCACCCTACTTACAACTCTCTTGACAAAAGCCAAGGTGGTCACCTCGGGCAATCGAAAAGAAAAATACAGCAGGTCGCCAAAGCCAACAACATAATGGAAAAAACCTACGGCACCTGGTATTCTCAGGCGGTCTCCCATCCAGGTACTAACCAGGCCCGACCCTGCTTAGCAGCCGAGATCAGATGAGATCGAGCGCATTCAGGGTGATGTTGCCGTAGGCGATCTTGCACCCTACTTACAACTCTCTTGACAAAAGCCAAGGTGGTCACCTCGGGCAATCGAGAGGAAAAATACAGCAGGTCGCCAAAGCCAACAACATAATGGAAAAAAGCCTACGGCACCTGGTATTCCCAGGAGGTCTCCCATCCAAGTACTAACCAGGCCCGACCCTGCTTAGCATCCGAGATCAAACGAGATCGAGCGCATTCAGGGTGATGTGGCCGTAGGCGACCTTGACCCCTACTTACAACTCTCTTGACAAAAGCCAAGGTGGTCACCTCGGGCAATCGAAAAGAAAAATACAGCAGGTCGCCAAAGCCAACAACATAATGGAAAAAAGCCTACGGCACCTGGTATTAACAGGCGGTCTCCCATCCAGGTACTAACCAGGCCCGAGCCTGCTTAGCATCCGAGATCAGATGAGATTGAGCGCATTCAGGGTGAAGTGGACGTAGGCGACCTTGCACCCTACTTACAACTCTCTTGACAAAAGCCAAGGTGGTCACCTCGGGCAATCGAAAAGAAAAATACAGCAGGTCGCCAAAGCCAACAACATAATGGAAAAAAGCCTACGGCACCTGGTATTCCCAGGCGGTCTACCATCCAGGTACTAACCAGGCCCGACCCTGCTTAGCATGCGAGATCAAACGAGATCGAGCGCATCCAGGGTGATGTGGCCGTAGGCAACCTTGCACCCTACTTACAACTCTCTTGACAAAAGCCAAGGTGGTCACCTCGGGCAATCGAAAAGAAAAATACAGCAGGTCGCCAAAGCCAACAACATAATGGAAAAAAGCCTACGGCACCTGGTATTCCCAGGCGGTTTCCCATCCAGGTACTAACCAGGCCCAACCCTGCTTAGCATCCGAGATCAGACGAGATCAGACGAGATCGAGTGCATTCAGGGTGATGTGGCCGTAGGCAATCTTGCACCCTACTTACAACTCTCTTGACAAAAGCCAAGGTGGTAACCTCGGGCAATCGAGAGGAAAAATACAGCAGGTCGCCAAAGCCAACAACATAATGGAAAAAAGCCTACGGCATCTGGTATTCCCAGGCGGTCTCCCATCCAGGTACTAACCAGGCCCGACCCTGCTTAGCATCCGAGATCAGACGAGATCGAGCGCATTCAGGGTGATGTGGCTGTAGGCGATCTTGCACCCTACTTACAACTCTCTTGACAAAAGCCAAGCTGGTCACCTCGGGCAATCGAGAGGAAAAATACAGCAGGTCGCCAAAGCCAACAACATAATGGAAAAAAGCCTACGGCACCTGGTATTCCCAGGCGGTCTCCCATCCAGGTACTTAACAGTCCCGACCCTGCTTCGCATCTGAGATCAGACGAGATCGAGCGCATTCAGGGTGATGCGGCCGTAGGCGATCTTGCACCCTACTTACAACTCTCTTGACAAAAGCCAAGGTGGTCACCTCGGGCAATCGAGAGGAAAAATACAGCAGGTCGCCAAAGCCAACAACATAATGGAAAAAAGCCTACGGCACCTGGTATTCCCAAGCGGTCTCCCATCCAGGTATTAACCAGGCCCGACCCTGCTTAGCATCCGAGATCAGACGAGATTGAGCGCATTCAGGGTGATGTGGCTTTAGGCGGTCTTGCACCCTACTTACAACTCTCTTGACAAAAGCCAAGGTGGTCACCTCGGGCAATCGAAAAGAAAAATACAGCAGGTCGCCAAAGCCAACAACATAATGGAAAAAAGCCTACGGCACCTGGTATTCGCAGACGGTCTCCCATCCAGGTACTAACCAGGCCCGACCCTGCTTAGCATCCGAGATCAAACGAGATCGAGCGCATTCAGGGTGATGTGGCCGTAGGCAACCTTGCACCCTACTTACAACTCTCTTGACAAAAGCCAAGGTGGTCACCTCGGGCAATCGAAAAGAAAAATACAGCAGGTCGCCAAAGCCAACCACATAATGGAAAAAAGCCTACGGCACCTGGTATTCCCAGGCGGTTTCCCATCCAGGTACTAACCAGGCCCAACCCTGCTTAGCATCCGAGATCAGACGAGATCGAGTGCATTCAGGGTGATGTGGCCGTAGGCAATCTTGCACCCTACTTACAACTCTCTTGACAAAAGCCAAGGTGGTCACCTCGGGCAATCGAGAGGAAAAATACAGCAGGTCGCCAAAGCCAACAACATAATGGAAAAAAGCCTACGGCATCTGGTATTCCCAGGCGGTCTCCCATCCAGGTACTAACCAGGCCCGACCCTGCTTAGCATCCGAGATCAGACGAGATCGAGCGCATTCAGGGTGATGTGGCTGTAGGCGATCTTGCACCCTACTTACAACTCTCTTGACAAAAGCCAAGCTGGTCACCTCGGGCAATCGAGAGGAAAAATACAGCAGGTCGCCAAAGCCAACAACATAATGGAAAAAAGCCTACGGCACCTGGTATTCCCAGGCGGTCTCCCATCCAGGTACTTAACAGTCCCGACCCTGCTTAGCATCTGAGATCAGACGAGATCGAGCGCATTCAGGGTGATGCGGCCGTAGGCGATCTTGCACCCTACTTACAACTCTCTTGACAAAAGCCAAGGTGGTCACCTCGGGCAATCGAGAGGAAAAATACAGCAGGTCGCCAAAGCCAACAACATAATGGAAAAAAGCCTACGGCACCTGGTATTCCCAAGCGGTCTCCCATCCAGGTATTAACCAGGCCCGACCCTGCTTAGCATCCGAGATCAGACGAGATTGAGCGCATTCAGGGTGATGTGGCTTTAGGCGGTCTTGCACCCTACTTACAACTCTCTTGACAAAAGCCAAGGTGGTCACCTCGGGCAATCGAAAAGAAAAATACAGCAGGTCGCCAAAGCCAACAACATAATGGAAAAAAGCCTACGGCACCTGGTATTCGCAGACGGTCTCCCATCCAGGTACTAACCAGGCCCGACCCTGCTTAGCATCCGAGATCAAACGAGATCGAGCGCATTCAGGGTGATGTGGCCGTAGGCAACCTTGCACCCTACTTACAACTCTCTTGACAAAAGCCAAGGTGGTCACCTCGGGCAATCGAAAAGAAAAATACAGCAGGTCGCCAAAGCCAACCACATAATGGAAAAAAGCCTACGGCACCTGGTATTCCCAGGCGGTTTCCCATCCAGGTACTAACCAGGCCCAACCCTGCTTAGCATCCGAGATCAGACGAGATCGAGTGCATTCAGGGTGATGTGGCCGTAGGCAATCTTGCACCCTACTTACAACTCTCTTGACAAAAGCCAAGGTGGTCACCTCGGGCAATCGAGAGGAAAAATACAGCAGGTCGCCAAAGCCAACAACATAATGGAAAAAAGCCTACGGCATCTGGTATTCCCAGGCGGTCTCCCATCCAGGTACTAACCAGGCCCGACCCTGCTTAGCATCCGAGATCAGACGAGATCGAGCGCATTCAGGGTGATGTGGCTGTAGGCGATCTTGCACCCTACTTACAACTCTCTTGACAAAAGCCAAGCTGGTCACCTCGGGCAATCGAGAGGAAAAATACAGCAGGTCGCCAAAGCCAACAACATAATGGAAAAAAGCCTACGGCACCTGGTATTCCCAGGCGGTCTCCCATCCAGGTACTTAACAGTCCCGACCCTGCTTAGCATCTGAGATCAGACGAGATCGAGCGCATTCAGGGTGATGCGGCCGTAGGCGATCTTGCACCCTACTTACAACTCTCTTGACAAAAGCCAAGGTGGTCACCTCGGGCAATCGAGAGGAAAAATACAGCAGGTCGCCAAAGCCAACAACATAATGGAAAAAAGCCTACGGCACCTGGTATTCCCAAGCGGTCTCCCATCCAGGTATTAACCAGGCCCGACCCTGCTTAGCATCCGAGATCAGACGAGATTGAGCGCATTCAGGGTGATGTGGCTTTAGGCGGTCTTGCACCCTACTTACAACTCTCTTGACAAAAGCCAAGGTGGTCACCTCGGGCAATCGAAAAGAAAAATACAGCAGGTCGCCAAAGCCAACAACATAATGGAAAAAAGCCTACGGCACCAGGTATTCCCAGACGGTCTCCCATCCAGGTACTAACCAGGCCCGACCCTGCTTAGCATCCGAGATCAAACGAGATCGAGCGCATTCAGGGTGATGTGGCCATAGGTAACCTTGCACTCTACTTACAACTCTCTTGACAAAAGCCAAGGTGGTCACCTCGGGCAATCGAAAAGAAAAATACAGCAGGTCGCCAAAGCCAACAACATAATGGAAAAAAGCCTACGGCACCTGGTATTCCCAGGCGGTTTCCCATCCAGGTACTAACCAGGCCTAACCCTGCTTAGCATCTGAGATCAGACGAGATCGAGTGCATTCAGGGTGATGTGGCCGTAGGCAATCTTGTACCCTACTTACAACTCTCTTGACAAAAGCCAAGGTGGTCACCTCGGGCAATCGAGAGGAAAAATACAGCAGGTCGCCAAAGCCAACAACATAATGGAAAAAAGCCTATGGCATCTGGTATTCCCAGGCGGTCTCCCATCCAGGTACTAACCAGGCCCGACCCTGCTTAGCATCCGAGATCAGACGAGATCGAGCGCATTCAGGGTGATGTGGCCGTAGGCGATCTTGCCTCCTACTTACAACTCTCTTGACAAAAGCCAAGGTGGTCACCTCGGGCAAACGATAGGAAAAATACAGCATGTCGCCAAAGCCAACAACATAATGGAAAAAAGCCTACGGCACCTGGTATTCCCAGGCGGTCTCCCATCCAGGTACTAACCAGGCCCGACCCTGCTTAGCATCCGAGGTCAGACGAGATCGAGCGCATTCAGGGTGATGTGGCTGTAGGCGATCTTGCACCCTACTTACAACTCTCTTGACAAAAGCCAAGCTGGTCACCTCGGGCAATCGAGAGGAAAAATACAGCAGGTCGCCAAAGCCAACAACATAATGGAAAAAAGCCTACGTCATCTGGTATTCCCAGGCGGTCTGCCATCCAGGTACTAACCAGGCCTGACCCTGCTTAGCATCGGAGATCAGACGAGATCGAACGCATTCAGGGTGATGTGGCCGTAGGCAATCTTGCACCCTACTTACAACTCTCTTGACAAAAGCCAAGGTGGTCACCTCGGGCAATCGAGAGGAAAAATACAGCAGGTCGCCAAAGCCAACAACATAATGGAAAAAAGCCTACGGCACCTGGTATTCCCAAGCGGTCTCCCATCCAGGTACTAACCAGGCCCGACCCTGCTTAACATCCGAGATCAGACGAGATCGAGTGCATTCAGGGTGATGTGGCCGTAGGCGATCTTGCACCCTACTTACAACTCTCTTGACAAAAGCCAAGGTGGTCACCTCGGGCAATCGAGAGGAAAAATACAGCAGGTCGCCAAAGCCAACAACATAATGGAAAAAAGCCTACGGCACCTGGTATTCCCAGGCGGTCTACCATCCAGGTACTAACCAGGCCCGACCCTGCTTAACATCCGAGATCAGACGAGATCGAGCGCATTCAGGGTGATGTGGCTGTAGGCGATCTTGCAACCTACTTACAACTCTCTTGACAAAAGCCAAGCTGGTCACCTCAGGCAATCGAGAGGAAAAATACAGCAGGTCGCCAAAGCCAACAACATAATGGAAAAAAGCCTACGGCACCTGGTATTCCCAGGCGGTCTCCCATCCAGGTACTAAGCAGGCCCGACCCTGCTTAGCATCCGAGATCAGACGAGATCTAGCGCATTCAGGGTGATGTGGCCGTAGGCGATCTTGCATCCTACTTACAACTCTCTTGACAAAAGCCAAGGTGGTCACCTCGGGCAAACGATAGGAAAAATACAGCATGTCGCCAAAGCCAACAACATAATGGAAAAAAGCCTACGGCACCTGGTATTCCCAGGCGGTCTCCCATCCAGGTACTAACCAGGCCCGACCCTGCTTAGCATCCGAGGTCAGACGAGATCGAGCGCATTCAGGGTGATGTGGCTGTAGGCGATCTTGCACCCTACTTACAACTCTCTTGACAAAAGCCAAGCTGGTCACCTCGGGCAATCGAGAGGAAAAATACAGCAGGTCGCCAAAGCCAACAACATAATGGAAAAAAGCCTACGTCATCTGGTATTCCCAGGCGGTCTGCCATCCAGGTACTAACCAGGCCTGACCCTGCTTAGCATCGGAGATCAGACGAGATCGAACGCATTCAGGGTGATGTGGCCGTAGGCGATCTTGCACCCTACTTACAACTCTCTTGACAAAAGCCAAGGTGGTCACCTCGGGCAATCGAGAGGAAAAATACAGCAGGTCGCCAAAGCCAACAACATAATGGAAAAAAGCCTACGGCACCTGGTATTCCCAAGCGGTCTCCCATCCAGGTACTAACCAGGCCCGACCCTGCTTAACATCCGAGATCAGACGAGATCGAGTGCATTCAGGGTGATGTGGCCGTAGGCGATCTTGCACCCTACTTACAACTCTCTTGACAAAAGCCAAGGTGGTCACCTCGGGCAATCGAGAGGAAAAATACAGCAGGTCGCCAAAGCCAACAACATAATGGAAAAAAAGCCTACGGCACCTGGTATTCCCAGGCGGTCTACCATCCAGGTACTAACCAGGCCCGACCCTGCTTAACATCCGAGATCAGACGAGATCGAGCGCATTCAGGGTGATGTGGCTGTAGGCGATCTTGCAACCTACTTACAACTCTCTTGACAAAAGCCAAGCTGGTCACCTCAGGCAATCGAGAGGAAAAATACAGCAGGTCGCCAAAGCCAACAACATAATGGAAAAAAGCCTACGGCACCTGGTATTCCCAGGCGGTCTCCCATCCAGGTACTAAGCAGGCCCGACCCTGCTTAGCATCCGAGATCAGACGAGATCTAGCGCATTCAGGGTGATGTGGCCGTAGGCGATCTTGCATCCTACTTACAACTCTCTTGACAAAAGCCAAGGTGGTCACCTCGGGCAATCGAGAGGAAAAATGCAACAGGTCGCCAAAGCCAACAACATAATGGAAAAAAGCCTAGGGGACCTTGTATTCCCAGGCGGTCTCCCATCCAGGTACTAACCAGGCCTGACCCTGCTTAGCACCCGAGATCAGACGAGATCGAGCGCATTCAGGGTGATGTGGCTGTAGGCGATCTTGCAACCTACTTACAACTCTCTTGACAAAAGCCAAGCTGGTCACCTCAGGCAATCGAGAGGAAAAATACAGCAGGTCGCCAAAGCCAACAACATAATGGAAAAAAGCCTACGGCACCTGGTATTCCCAGGCGGTCTCCCATCCAGGTACTAAGCAGGCCCGACCCTGCTTAGCATCCGAGATCAGACGAGATCTAGCGCATTCAGGGTGATGTGGCCGTAGGCGATCTTGCATCCTACTTACAACTCTCTTGACAAAAGCCAAGGTGGTCACCTCGGGCAAACGATAGGAAAAATACAGCATGTCGCCAAAGCCAACAACATAATGGAAAAAAGCCTACGGCACCTGGTATTCCCAGGCGGTCTCCCATCCAGGTACTAACCAGGCCCGACCCTGCTTAGCATCCGAGGTCAGACGAGATCGAGCGCATTCAGGGTGATGTGGCTGTAGGCGATCTTGCACCCTACTTACAACTCTCTTGACAAAAGCCAAGCTGGTCACCTCGGGCAATCGAGAGGAAAAATACAGCAGGTCGCCAAAGCCAACAACATAATGGAAAAAAGCCTACGTCATCTGGTATTCCCAGGCGGTCTGCCATCCAGGTACTAACCAGGCCTGACCCTGCTTAGCATCGGAGATCAGACGAGATCGAACGCATTCAGGGTGATGTGGCCGTAGGCGATCTTGCACCCTACTTACAACTCTCTTGACAAAAGCCAAGGTGGTCACCTCGGGCAATCGAGAGGAAAAATACAGCAGGTCGCCAAAGCCAACAACATAATGGAAAAAAGCCTACGGCACCTGGTATTCCCAAGCGGTCTCCCATCCAGGTACTAACCAGGCCCGACCCTGCTTAACATCCGAGATCAGACGAGATCGAGTGCATTCAGGGTGATGTGGCCGTAGGCGATCTTGCACCCTACTTACAACTCTCTTGACAAAAGCCAAGGTGGTCACCTCGGGCAATCGAGAGGAAAAATACAGCAGGTCGCCAAAGCCAACAACATAATGGAAAAAAGCCTACGGCACCTGGTATTCCCAGGCGGTCTACCATCCAGGTACTAACCAGGCCCGACCCTGCTTAACATCCGAGATCAGACGAGATCGAGCGCATTCAGGGTGATGTGGCTGTAGGCGATCTTGCAACCTACTTACAACTCTCTTGACAAAAGCCAAGCTGGTCACCTCAGGCAATCGAGAGGAAAAATACAGCAGGTCGCCAAAGCCAACAACATAATGGAAAAAAGCCTACGGCACCTGGTATTCCCAGGCGGTCTCCCATCCAGGTACTAAGCAGGCCCGACCCTGCTTAGCATCCGAGATCAGACGAGATCTAGCGCATTCAGGGTGATGTGGCCGTAGGCGATCTTGCATCCTACTTACAACTCTCTTGACAAAAGCCAAGGTGGTCACCTCGGGCAATCGAGAGGAAAAATGCAGCAGGTCGCCAAAGCCAACAACATAATGGAAAAAAGCCTAGGGGACCTTGTATTCCCAGGCGGTCTCCCATCCAGGTACTAACCAGGCCTGACCCTGCTTAGCACCCGAGATCAGACGAGATCGAGCGCATTCAGGGTGATGTGGCTGTAGGCGTTCTTGCATCCTACTTACAACTCTCTTGACAAAAGCCAAGCTGGTCACCTCGGGCAATCGAGAGGAAAAATACAGCAGGTCGCCAAAGCCAACAACATAATGGAAAAAAGCCTACGGCACCTGGTATTCCCAGGCGGTCTCCCATCCAGGTACTAACCAGACCCGACCCTGCTTAGCATTCGAGATCAGACGAGATCGAGCGCATTCAGGGTGATGTGGCTGTAGGTGATCTTGCACCCTACTTACAACTCTCTTGACAAAAGCCAAGGTGGTCACCTCGGGCAATCAAGAGGAAAAATACAGCAGGTCGCCAAAGCCAACAACATAATGGAAAAAAGCCTACGGCACCTGGTATTCCCAGGCGGTCTCCCATCCAGGTACTAGCCAGGCCCGACCCTGCTTAGCATCCGAGATCAGACGAGATCGAGCGCATTCAGGGTGATGTGGCTGTAGGTGATCTTGCACCCTACTTACAACTCTCTTGACAAAAGCCAAGGTGGTCACCTCGGCCAATCGAGAGGAAAAATACAGCAGGTCGCCAAAGCCAACAACATAATGGAAAAAAGCCTACGGCACCTGGTATTCCCAGGCGGTCTCCCATCCAGGTACTAACCAGGCCCGACCCTGCTTAGCATCCGAGATCAGACGAGATCGAGCGCATTCAGGGTGATGTGGCCATAGGCAATCTTGCATCCTACTTACAACTCTCTTGACAAAAGCCAAGGTGGTCACCTCGGGCAATCGAGAGGAAAAATACAGCAGGTCGCCAAAGCCAACAACATAATGGAAAAAAGAATACGGCACCTGGTATTCCCAGGTGGTCTCCCATCCAGATACTAAAAAGGCCCGACCCTGCTTAGCATCCGAGATCAGACGAGATCGAGCGCATTCAGTTTGATGTGGCTGTAGGCAATCTTGCACCCTACTTACAACTCTCTTGACAAAAGCCAAGCTGGTCACCTCGGGCAATCGAGAGGAAAAATACAGCAGGTAGCCAAAGCCAACAACATAATGGAAAAAAGCCTACGGCACCTGGTATTCCCAGGCGGTCTGCCCATCCAGGTACTAACCAGGCCCGACCCCGCTTAGCATCCGAGATCAGACGAGATCGAGCGCATTCAGGGTGATGTGGCCGTAGGCGATCTTGCACCCTACTTACAACTCTCTTGACAAAAGCCAAGGTGGTCACCTCGGGCAAACGAGAGGAAAAATACAGCAGGTCGCCTAAGCCAACAACATAATGGAAAAAAGCCTACGGCACCTGGTATTCCCAGGTGGTCTCCCATCCAGGTACTAACCAGGCCCGACCCTGCTTAGCATTCGAGATCAGACGAGATCGAGCGCATTCAGGGTGAGGTGGCTGTAGGCGATTTTCCACCGTACTTACAACTCTCTTGACAAAAGCCAAGGTGGTCACCTCGGGCTATAGAGAGGAAAAATACAGCAGGTCGCCAAAGCCAACAACATAATGGAAAAAAGCCTACGGCACCTGGTATTCCCAGGCGGTCTCCCATCCAGGTACTAACCAGGCCCGACCCTGCTGAGCATCCGATATCAGACGAGATCGAGCGCATTCAGGGTGATGTGGCCGTAGACGATCTTGCCCCTTACTTACAACTCTCTTGACAAAAGCCAAGGCGGTCACCTCGGGCAATCGAGAGGAAAAATACAGCAGGTCGCCAAAGCCAACAACATAATGGAAAAAATCCTATGGCACCTGGTATTCCCAGGCGCTCACCCATCCAGGTTCTAACCAGGCCCGTCCCTGCTTAGCATCCAAGATCAGACGAGATCGAGCGCATTCAGGGTGATGTGGCTGTAGGCGATCTTGCACCCTACTTACAACTCTCTTGACAAAAGCCAAGGTGGTCACCTCGGGCAATCGAGAGGAAAAATACAGCAGGTCGCCAAAGCCAACAACATAATGGAAAAAAGCCTACGGCACCTGGTATTCCCAGGCGGTCTCCCATACAGGTACTAACCAGGCCCGATCCTGCTTAGCATCCAAGATCAGACAAGATCGAGCTCATTCAGGGTGATGTGGCCGTAGGCAATCTTGCACCCTACTTACAACTCTCTTGACAAAAGCCAAGGTGGTCACCTCGGGCAATCGAGAGGAAAAATACAGCAGGTCGCCAAAGCCAACAACATAATGGAAAAAAGCCTACGGCACCTGGTATTCCCAGGTGGTCTCCCATCCAGGTACTAACCAGGCCCGACCCTGCTTAGCATCTGAGATCAGACGAGATTGAGCGCATTCAGGGTGATGTGGCTGTAGGCAATCTTGCATCCTACTTACAACTCTCTTGACAAAAGCCAAGGTGGTCACCTCGGGCAATCGAGAGGAAAAATACAGCAGGTCGCCAAAGCCAACAACATAATGGAAAAAACCTACAGCACCTGGTATTCCTGGTGGTCTCCCATTCAGGTACTAACCAGGCCCGACACTGCTTAGCATCCGAGATCAGACGAGATCGAGCGCATTCAGGGTGATGTGGCCGTAGGCGATCTTGCACCCTACTTACAACTCTCTTGACAAAAGCCAAGGTGGTCTCCTCGGGCAATCGAGAGGAAAAATACAGCAGGTCGCCAAAGCCAACAACATAATGGAAAAAAGCCTACGGCACCTGGTATTCACAGGCGGTCTCCCATCCAGGTACTAACCAGGCCCGACCCTGCTTAGCATCCGGGATCAGATGAAATCGAGCGCATTCAGGGTGATGTGGCCGTAGGTGATCTTGCACCCTACTTACAACTCTCTTGACAAAAGCCAAGGTGGTCACCTCGGGCAATCGAAAAGAAAAATACAGCAGGTCGCCAAAGCCAACAACATAATGGAAAAAAGCCTACGGCACCTGGTATTCCCAGGCGGTCTCCCATCCAGGTACTAACCAGGCCCGACCCTGCTTAGCAGCCGAGATCAGACGAGATCGAGCGCATTCAGGGTGATGTTGCCGTAGGCGATCTTGCACCCTACTTACAACTCTCTTGACAAAAGCCAAGGTGGTCACCTCGGGCAATCGAGAGGAAAAATACAGCAGGTCGCCAAAGCCAACAACATAATGGAAAAAAGCCTACGGCACCTGATATTCCCAGGCGGTCTCCCATCCAGGTACTAACCAGGCCCGACCCTGCTTAGCATCCGAGATCAAACGAGATCGAGCGCATTCAGGGTGATGTGGCCGTAGGCGACCTTGACCCCTACTTACAACTCTCTTGACAAAAGCCAAGGTGGTCACCTCGGGCAATCGAAAAGAAAAATACAGCAGGTCGCCAAAGCCAACAACATAATGGAAAAAAGCCTACGGCACCTGGTATTAACAGGTGGTCTCCCATCCAGGTACTAACCAGGCCCGACCCTGCTTAGCATCCGAGATCAGATGAGATCGAGCGCATTCAGGGTGATGTGGCCGTAGGCGACCTTGCACCCTACTTACAACTCTCTTGACAAAAGCCAAGGTGGTCACCTCGAGCAATCGAGAGGAAAAATACAGCAGGTCGCCAAAGCCAACAACATAATGGAAAAAAGCCTACAGCACCTGGTATTCCCAGGCGGTCTCCCATCCAGGCCTGAATCTGCTTAGCATCCAAGATCAGACGAGATCGAGCGCACTCAGGGTGATGTGGCCGTAGGCAATCTTGCACCCTACTTACAACTCTCTTGACAAAAGCCAAGATGGTCACCTCGGGCAATCGAGAGGAAAAATACAGCAGGTCGCCAAAGCCAACAACATAATGGAAAAAAGCCTACGGCACCTGGTATTCCCAGGCGGTCTCCCATCCAGGTACTAACCAGGCCCGACCCTGCTTAGGAGCCGAGATCAAACGAGATCGAGCGCATTCAGGGTGATGTTGCCGTAGGCGATCTTGCACCCTACTTACAACTCTCTTGACAAAAGCCAAGGTGGTCACCTCGGGCAATCGAGAGGAAAAATACAGCAGGTCGCCAAAGCCAACAACATAATGGAAAAAAGCCTACGGCACCTGGTATTCCCAGGCGGTCTCCCATCCAGGTACTAACCAGGCCCGACCCTGCTTAGCATCCGAGATCAAACGAGATCGAGCGCATTCAGGGTGATGTGGCCGTAGGCGACCTTGACCCCTACTTACAACTCTCTTGACAAAAGCCAAGGTGGTCACCTCGGGCAATCGAAAAGAAAAATACAGCAGGTCGCCAAAGCCAACAACATAATGGAAAAAAGCCTACGGCACCTGGTATTAACAGGCGGTCTCCCATCCAGGTACTAACCAGGCCCGACCCTGCTTAGCATCCGAGATCAGATGAGATCGAGCGCATTCAGGGTGATGTGGCCGTAGGCGACCCTGCACCCTACTTACAACTCTCTTGACAAAAGCCAAGGTGGTCACCTCGGGCAATCGAAAAGAAAAATACAGCAGGTCGCCAAAGCCAACAACATAATGGAAAAAAGCCTACGGCACCTGGTATTCCAAGGCGGTCTCCCATCCGGGTACTAACCAGGCCCGACCCTGCTTAGCATCCGAGATCAGACGAGATCGAGCGCATTCAGGGTGATGTGGCCGTAAGCGATCTTGCACCCTACTTACAACTCTCTTGACAAAAGCCAAGGTGGTCACCTCGAGCAATCGAGAGGAAAAATACAGCAGGTCGCCAAAGCCAACAACATAATGGAAAAAAGCCTACAGCACCTGGTATTCCCAGGCGGTCTCCATCCAGGTACTAACCAGGCCTGAATCTGCTTAGCATCCAAGATCAGACGAGATCGAGCGCACTCAGGGTGATGTGGCCGTAGGCAATCTTGCACCCTACTTACAACTCTCTTGACAAAAGCCAAGATGGTCACCTCGGGCAATCGAGAGGAAAAATACAGCAGGTCGCCAAAGCCAACAACATAATGGAAAAAACCTACAGCACCTGGTATTCCTGGTGGTCTCCCATTCAGGTACTAACCAGGCCCGACACTGCTTAGCATCCGAGATCAGACGAGATCGAGCGCATTCAGGGTGATGTGGCCGTAGGCGATCTTGCACCCTACTTACAACTCTCTTGACAAAAGCCAAGGTGGTCTCCTCGGGCAAGCGAGAGGAAAAATACAGCAGGTCGCCAAAGCCAACAACATAATGGAAAAAAGCGTACGGCACCTGGTATTCACAGGCGGTCTCCCATCCAGGTACTAACCAGGCCCGACCCTGCTTAGCATCCGGGATCAGATGAAATCGAGCGCATTCAGGGTGATGTGGCCGTAGGTGATCTTGCACCCTACTTACAACTCTCTTGACAAAAGCCAAGGTGGTCACCTCGGGCAATCGAAAAGAAAAATACAGCAGGTCGCCAAAGCCAACAACATAATGGAAAAAAGCCTACGGCACCTGGTATTCCCAGGCGGTCTCCCATCCAGGTACTAACCAGGCCTGACCCTGCTTAGCAGCCGAGATCAGACGAGATCGAGCGCATTCAGGGTGATGTTGCCGTAGGCGATCTTGCACCCTACTTACAACTCTCTTGACAAAAGCCAAGGTGGTCACCTCGGGCAATCGAGAGGAAAAATACAGCAGGTCGCCAAAGCCAACAACATAATGGAAAAAAGCCTACGGCACCTGATATTCCCAGGCGGTCTCCCATCCAGGTACTAACCAGGCCCGACCCTGCTTAGCATCCGAGACCAAACGAGATCGAGCGCATTCAGGGTGATGTGGCCGTAGGCGACCTTGACCCCTACTTACAACTCTCTTGACAAAAGCCAAGGTGGTCACCTCGGGCAATCGAAAAGAAAAATACAGCAGGTCGCCAAAGCCAACAACATAATGGAAAAAAGCCTACGGCACCTGGTATTAACAGGCGGTCTCCCATCCAGGTACTAACCAGGCCCGACCCTGCTTAGCATCCGAGATCAGATGAGATCGAGCGCATTCAGGGTGATGTGGCCGTAGGCGACCTTGCACCCTACTTACAACTCTCTTGACAAAAGCCAAGGTGGTCACCTCGGGCAATCGAAAAGAAAAATACAGCAGGTCGTCAAAGCCAACAACATAATGGAAAAAAGCCTACGGCACCTGGTATTCCAAGGCGGTCTCCCATCCGGGTACTAACCAGGCCCGACCCTGCTTAGCATCCGAGATCAGACGAGATCGAGCGCATTCAGGGTGATGTGGCCGTAGGCGATCTTGCACCCTACTTACAACTCTCTTGACAAAAGCCAAGGTGGTCACCTCGAGCAATCGAGAGGAAAAATACAGCAGGTCGCCAAAGCCAACAACATAATGGAAAAAAGCCTACAGCACCTGGTATTCCCAGGCGGTCTCCCATCCAGGCCTGAATCTGCTTAGCATCCAAGATCAGACGAGATCGAGCGCACTCAGGGTGATGTGGCCGTAGGCAATCTTGCACCCTACTTACAACTCTCTTGACAAAAGCCAAGATGGTCACCTCGGGCAATCGAGAGGAAAAATACAGCAGGTCGCCAAAGCCAACAACATAATGGAAAAAAGCCTACGGCACCTGGTATTCCCAGGCGGTCTCCCATCCAGGTACTAACCAGGCCCGACCCTGCTTAGCAGCCGAGATCAAACGAGATCGAGCGCATTCAGGGTGATGTTGCCGTAGGCTATCTTGCACCCTACTTACAACTCTCTTGACAAAAGCCAAGGTGGTCACCTCGGGCAATCGAGAGGAAAAATACAGCAGGTCGCCAAAGCCAACAACATAATGGAAAAAAGCCTACGGCACCTGGTATTCCCAGGCGGTCTCCCATCCAGGTACTAACCAGGCCCGACCCTGCTTAGCATCCGAGATCAAACGAGATCGAGCGCATTCAGGGTGATGTGGCCGTAGGCGACCTTGACCCCTACTTACAACTCTCTTGACAAAAGCCAAGGTGGTCACCTCGGGCAATCGAAAAGAAAAATACAGCAGGTCGCCAAAGCCAACAACATAATGGAAAAAAGCCTACGGCACCTGGTATTAACAGGCGGTCTCCCATCCAGGTACTAACCAGGCCCGACCCTGCTTAGCATCCGAGATCAGATGAGATCGAGCGCATTCAGGGTGATGTGGCCGTAGGCGACCTTGCACCCTACTTACAACTCTCTTGACAAAAGCCAAGGTGGTCACCTCGGGCAATCGAAAAGAAAAATACAGCAGGTCGCCAAAGCCAACAACATAATGGAAAAAAGCCTACGGCACCTGGTATTCCAAGGCGGTCTCCCATCCGGGTACTAACCAGGCCCGACCCTGCTTAGCATCCGGGATCAGACGAGATCGAGCGCATTCAGGGTGATGTGGCCGTAGGCGATCTTGCACCCTACTTACAACTCTCTTGACAAAAGCCAAGGTGGTCACCTCGGGCAATCGAGAGGAAAAATACAGCAGGTCGCCAAATGCCAACAACATAATGGAAAAAAGCCTACAGCACCTGGTATTCCCAGGCGGTCTCCCATCCAGGTACTAACCAGGCCTGAATCTGCTTAGCATCCAAGATCAGACGAGATCGAGCGCACTCAGGGTGATGTGGCTGTAGGCAATCTTGCACCCTACTTACAACTCTCTTGACAAAAGCCAAGATGGTCACCTCGGGCAATCGAGAGGAAAAATACAGCAGGTCGCCAAAGCCAACAACATAATGGAAAAAAGCCTACGGCACCTGGTATTCCCAGGCGGTCTCCCATCCAGGTACTAACCAGGCCCGAACCTGCTTAGCATGCGAGATCAGACGTGATCGAGCGCACTCAGGGTGATGTGGCCGTAGGCGATCTGGCACCCTACTTACAACTCTCTTGACAAAAGCCAAGGTGGTCACCTCGGGCAATCGAGTGGAAAAATACGGTAGGTCGCCAAAGCCAACAACATAATGGAAAAAAGCCTACGGCACCTGGTATTCCCAGGTGGTCTCCCATCCAGGTACTAACCAGGCCCAACCCTGCTTAGCAACCGAGATCAGACGAGATCAAGCGCATTCAGGGTGATTTGGCCGTAGGTGATCTTGCGTCCTACTTACAACTCTCTTGACAAAAGCCAAGGTGGTCACCTCGGGCAATCGAGAGGAAAAATACAGCAGGTCGCCAAAGCCAACAACATAATGGAAAAAAGCCTACGGCACCTGGTATTCCCAGGCAGTCTCCCATCCAGGTACTAACCAGGCCCGACCCTGCTTAGCATCCGAGATCAGACGAAATCAAGCGCATTCAGGGTGATGTGGCCGTAAGCGATCTTGCAACCTACTTACAACTCTCTTGACAAAAGCCAAGGTGGTCACCTTGGGCAATCGAGAGGAAAAATACAGCAGGTCGCCAAAGCCAACAACATAATGGAAAAAAGCCTATGGCACCTGGTATTCCCAGGCGGTCTGCCATCCAGGTACTAACCAGGCCCGACCCTGCTTAGCATCCGAGATCAGACAAGATCGAGCGCATTCAGGGTGATGTGGTCGTAGGCGACCTTGACCCCTACTTACAACTCTCTTGACAAAAGCCAAGGTGGTCACCTCGGGCAATCGAAAAGAAAAATACAGCAGGTCGCCAAAGCCAACAACATAATGGAAAAAAGCCTACGGCACCTGGTATTAACAGGCGGTCTCCCATCCAGGTACTAACCAGGCCCGACCCTGCTTAGCATCCGAGATCAGATGAGATCGAGCGCATTCAGGGTGATGTGGCCGTAGGTGACCTTGCACCCTACTTACAACTCTCTTGACAAAAGCCAAGGTGGTCACCTCGGGCAATCGAAAAGAAAAATACAGCAGGTCGTCAAAGCCAACAACATAATGGAAAAAAGCCTACGGCACCTGGTATTCCAAGGCGGTCTCCCATCCGGGTACTAACCAGGCCCGACCCTGCTTAGCATCCGAGATCAGACGAGATCGAGCGCATTCAGGGTGATGTGGCCGTAGGCGATCTTGCACCCTACTTACAACTCTCTTGACAAAAGCCAAGGTGGTCACCTCGAGCAATCGAGAGGAAAAATACAGCAGGTCGCCAAAGCCAACAACATAATGGAAAAAAGCCTACAGCACCTGGTATTCCCAGGCGGTCTCCCATCCAGGCCTGAATCTGCTTAGCATCCAAGATCAGACGAGATCGAGCGCACTCAGGGTGATGTGGCCGTAGGCAATCTTGCACCCTACTTACAACTCTCTTGACAAAAGCCAAGATGGTCACCTCGGGCAATCGAGAGGAAAAATACAGCAGGTCGCCAAAGCCAACAACATAATGGAAAAAAGCCTACGGCACCTGGTATTCCCAGGCGGTCTCCCATCCAGGTACTAACCAGGCCCGACCCTGCTTAGCAGCCGAGATCAAACGAGACCGAGCGCATTCAGGGTGATGTTGCCGTAGGCTATCTTGCACCCTACTTACAACTCTCTTGACAAAAGCCAAGGTGGTCACCTCGGGCAATCGAGAGGAAAAATACAGCAGGTCGCCAAAGCCAACAACATAATGGAAAAAAGCCTACGGCACCTGGTATTCCCAGGCGGTCTCCCATCCAGGTACTAACCAGGCCCGACCCTGCTTAGCATCCGAGATCAAACGAGATCGAGCGCATTCAGGGTGATGTGGCCGTAGGCGACCTTGACCCCTACTTACAACTCTCTTGACAAAAGCCAAGGTGGTCACCTCGGGCAATCGAAAAGAAAAATACAGCAGGTCGCCAAAGCCAACAACATAATGGAAAAAAGCCTACGGCACCTGGTATTAACAGGCGGTCTCCCATCCAGGTACTAACCAGGCCCGACCCTGCTTAGCATCCGAGATCAGATGAGATCGAGCGCATTCAGGGTGATGTGGCCGTAGGCGACCTTGCACCCTACTTACAACTCTCTTGACAAAAGCCAAGGTGGTCACCTCGGGCAATCGAAAAGAAAAATACAGCAGGTCGCCAAAGCCAACAACATAATGGAAAAAAGCCTACGGCACCTGGTATTCCAAGGCGGTCTCCCATCCGGGTACTAACCAGGCCCGACCCTGCTTAGCATCCGAGATCAGACGAGATCGAGCGCATTCAGGGTGATGTGGCCGTAGGCGATCTTGCACCCTACTTACAACTCTCTTGACAAAAGCCAAGGTGGTCACCTCGGGCAATCGAGAGGAAAAATACAGCAGGTCGCCAAATGCCAACAACATAATGGAAAAAAGCCTACAGCACCTGGTATTCCCAGGCGGTCTCCCATCCAGGTACTAACCAGGCCTGAATCTGCTTAGCATCCAAGATCAGACGAGATCGAGCGCACTCAGGGTGATGTGGCCGTAGGCGATCTTGCACCCTACTTACAACTCTCTTGACAAAAGCCAAGATGGTCACCTCGGGCAATCGAGAGGAAAAATACAGCAGGTCGCCAAAGCCAACAACATAATGGAAAAAAGCCTACGGCACCTGGTATTCCCAGGCGGTCTCCCATCCAGGTACTAACCAGGCCCGAACCTGCTTAGCATGCGAGATCAGACGTGATCGAGCGCACTCAGGGTGATGTGGCCGTAGGCGATCTGGCACCCTACTTACAACTCTCTTGACAAAAGCCAAGGTGGTCACCTCGGGCAATCGAGTGGAAAAATACGGCAGGTCGCCAAAGCCAACAACATAATGGAAAAAAGCCTACGGCACCTGGTATTCCCAGGTGGTCTCCCATCCAGGTACTAACCAGGCCCAACCCTGCTTAGCAACCGAGATCAGACGAGATCAAGCGCATTCAGGGTGATTTGGCCGTAGGTGATCTTGCATCCTACTTACAACTCTCTTGACAAAAGCCAAGGTGGTCACCTCGGGCAATCGAGAGGAAAAATACAGCAGGTCGCCAAAGCCAACAACATAATGGAAAAAAGCCTACGGCACCTGGTATTCCCAGGCAGTCTCCCATCCAGGTACTAACCAGGCCCGACCCTGCTTAGCATCCGAGATCAGACGAAATCAAGCGCATTCAGGGTGATGTGGCCGTAAGCGATCTTGCAACCTACTTACAACTCTCTTGACAAAAGCCAAGGTGGTCACCTTGGGCAATCGAGAGGAAAAATACAGCAGGTCGCCAAAGCCAACAACATAATGGAAAAAAGCCTATGGCACCTGGTATTCCCAGGCGGTCTGCCATCCAGGTACTAACCAGGCCCGACCCTGCTTAGCATCCGAGATCAGACAAGATCGAGCGCATTCAGGGTGATGTGGTCGTAGGCGACCTTGACCCCTACTTACAACTCTCTTGACAAAAGCCAAGGTGGTCACCTCGGGCAATCGAAAAGAAAAATACAGCAGGTCGCCAAAGCCAACAACATAATGGAAAAAAGCCTACGGCACCTGGTATTAACAGGCGGTCTCCCATCCAGGTACTAACCAGGCCCGACCCTGCTTAGCATCCGAGATCAGATGAGATCGAGCGCATTCAGGGTGATGTGGCCGTAGGCGACCTTGCACCCTACTTACAACTCTCTTGACAAAAGCCAAGGTGGTCACCTCGGGCAATCGAAAAGAAAAATACAGCAGGTCGCCAAAGCCAACAACATAATGGAAAAAAGCCTACGGCACCTGGTATTCCAAGGCGGTCTCCCATCCGGGTACTAACCAGGCCCGACCCTGCTTAGCATCCGAGATCAGACGAGATCGAGCGCATTCAGGGTGATGTGGCCGTAGGCGATCTTGCACCCTACTTACAACTCTCTTGACAATAGCCGAGGTGGTCACCTCGAGCAAACGAGAGAAAAAATACAGCAGGTCGCCAAAGCCAACAACATAATGGAAAAAAGCCTACAGCACCTGGTATTCCCAGGCGGTCTCCCATCCAGGTACTAACCAGGCCTGAATCTGCTTAGCATCCAAGATCAGACGAGATCGAGCGCACTCAGGGTGATGTGGCCGTAGGCAATCTTGCACCCTACTTACAACTCTCTTGACAAAAGCCAAGATGGTCACCTCGGGCAATCGAGAGGAAAAATACAGCAGGTCGCCAAAGCCAACAACATAATGGAAAAAAGCCTACGGCACCTGGTATTCCCAGGCGGTCTCCCATCCAGGTACTAACCAGGCCCGACCCTGCTTAGCATCCGAGATCAGACGAGATCGAGCGCATTAAGGGTGATGTGGCCGTAGGCGATCTTGCCCCCTACTTACAACTTTCTTGACAAAAGCCAAGGTGGTCACCTCAGGCAATCGAGAGGAAAAATACAGCAGGTCGCCAAAGCCAACAACATAATGGAAAAAAGCCTACTGCACCTGGTATTCCCAGGCGGTCTCCCATCCAGGTATTAACCAGGCCCGACCCTGCTTAGCATCCGAGATCAGACGAGATCGAGTGCATTCAGGGTGATGTGGCCGTAGGCGATCTTGCACCCTACTTACAACTCTCTTGACAAAAGCCAAGGTGGTCACCTCGGGCAATCGAGAGGAAAAATACAGCAGGTCGCCAAAGCCAACAACATAATGGAAAAAAGCCTACGGCACCTGGTATTCCCAGGCGGTCTCCCATCCAGGTATTAACCAAGCCCGACCCTGCTTAGCATCCGAGATCAGACGAGATCGAGCGCATAAGGGGTGATGTGGCTGTAGGCGATCTTGCACCCTACTTACAACTCTCTTGACAAAAGCCAAGGTGGTCACCTCGGGCAATCGAGAGGAAAAATACAGCAGGTCGCCAAAGCCAACAACATAATGGAAAAAAGCCTACGGCACCTGCTATTTCCAGGCGGTCTCCCATCCAGGTACTAACCAGGCCCGACCCTGCTTAGCATCCGAGATCAGACGAGATCGAGCGCATTTAGGGTGATGTGGCCATAGGCGATCTTGCACCCTACTTACAACTCTCTTGACAAAAGCCAAGGTGGTCACCTCGGGCAAGCGAGAGGAAAAATACAGCAGGTCGCCAAAGCCAACAACATAATGGCCAAAAGCCTACGGCACCTGGTATTCCCAGGCAGTCTCCCATGCAGGTACTAACCAGGCCCGACCCTGCTTAGCATCCGACATCAGACGAGATCGAGCGCATTCAGGGTGATGTGGCCGTAGGCGATCTTGCCCCCTACTTACAACTCTCTTGACAAAAGCCAAGATGGTCACCTTGGGCAATCGAGAGGAAAAATACAGCAGGTCGCCAAAGCCAACAACATAATGGAAAAAAGCCTACGGCACCTGGTATTCCCAGGCGGTCTCCCATCCAGGTACTAACCAGGCCCGACCCTGCTTAGCATCCGAGATCAGACGAGATCGAGCGCATTCAGGGTGATGTGGCCGTAGGTGATCCTGCACCCTACTTACAACTCTCTTGACAAAAGCCAAGGTGGTCACCTCGGGCAATGGAGAGGAAAAATACAGCAGGTCGCCAAAGCCAACAACATAATGGAAAAAAGCCTACGGCACCTGGTATTCCCAGGCCGTCTCCCATCCAGGTACTAACCAGGCCCGACCCTGTTTAGCATCCCAGATCAGACGAGATCGAGCGCATTCAGGGTGATGTGGCCGTAGGCGATCTTTCGCTCTACTTACAACTCTCTTGACAAAAGCCAAGGTGGTCACCTCGGGCAATCGAGAGGAAAAATACAGCAGGTCGCCAAAGCCAACAACATAATGGAAAAAAGCCTACGGCACCTGGTATTCCCAGGCGGTCTCCCATCCAGGTATTAACCAAGCCCGACCCTGCTTAGCATCCGAGATCAGACGAGATCGAGCGCATAAGGGGTGATGTGGCTGTAGGCGATCTTGCACCCTACTTACAACTCTCTTGACAAAAGCCAAGGTGGTCACCTCGGGCAATCGAGAGGAAAAATACAGCAGGTCGCCAAAGCCAACAACATAATGGAAAAAAGCCTACGGCACCTGCTATTTCCAGGCGGTCTCCCATCCAGGTACTAACCAGGCCCGACCCTGCTTAGCATCCGAGATCAGACGAGATCGAGCGCATTTAGGGTGATGTGGCCGTAGGCGATCTTGCACCCTACTTACAACTCTCTTGACAAAAGCCAAGGTGGTCACCTCGGGCAAGCGAGAGGAAAAATACAGCAGGTCGCCAAAGCCAACAACATAATGGCCAAAAGCCTACGGCACCTGGTATTCCCAGGTGGTCTCCCATGCAGGTACTAACCAGGCCCGACCCTGCTTAGCATCCGACATCAGACGAGATCGAGCGCATTCAGGGTGATGTGGCCGTAGGCGATCTTGCACCCTACTTACAACTCTCTTGACAAAAGCCAAGGTGGTCACCTCGGGCAATCGAGAGGAAAAATACAGCAGGTCGCCAAAGCCAACAACATAATGGAAAAAAGCCTACGGCACATGGTATTCCCAGGCGGTCTCCCATCCAGGTACTAACCATGCCCTACCCTGCTTAGCATCCGAGATCAGATGATATCGAGCGCATTCAGGGTGATGTGGCCGTAGGCGATCTTGCCCCCTACTTACAACTCTCTTGACAAAAGCCAAGATGGTCACCTTGGGCAATCGAGAGGAAAAATACAGCAGGTCGCCAAAGCCAACAACATAATCGAATAAAGCCTACGGCACCTGGTATTCCCAGGCGGTCTCCCATCCAGGTACTAACCAGGCCCGACCCTGCTTAGCATCCGAGATCAGACGAGATCGAGCGCATTCAGGGTGATGTGGCCGTAGGCGATCCTGCACCCTACTTACAACTCTCTTGACAAAAGCCAAGGTGGTCACCTCGGGCAATGGAGAGGAAAAATACAGCAGGTCGCCAAAGCCAACAACATAATGGAAAAAAGCCTACGGCACCTGGTATTCCCAGGCCGTCTCCCATCCAGGTACTAACCAGGCCCGACCCTGTTTAGCATCCCAGATCAGACGAGATCGAGCGCATTCAGGGTGATGTGGCCGTAGGCGATCTTGCGCTCTACTTACAACTCTCTTGACAAAAGCCAAGGTGGTCACCTCGGGCAATCGAGAGGAAAAATACAGCAGGTCGCCAAAGCCAACAACATAATGGAAAAAAGCCTACGGCACCTGGTAATCCCAAGCGGTCTCCCTTCCAGGTACTAACCAGGCCCGACCCTGCTTAGCATCCGAGATCAGACGCGATCGAGCGCATTCAGGGTGATTTGGCCGTAGGCAATCTTGCACCCTACTTACAACTCTCTTGACAAAAGCCAAGGTGGTCACCTCAGGCAATCGAGAGGAAAAATACAGCAGGTCGCCAAAGCCAACAACATAATGGAAAAAAGCCTACGGCACCTGGTATTCCCAGGCGGTCTCCCATGCAGGTACTAACCAGGCCCGACCCTGCTTATCATCCGACGAGATCGAGCGCATTCAGGGTGATGTGGCCATAGGCGATCTTGCACCCTACTTACAACTCTCTTGACAAAAGCCAAGGTGGTCACCTCGGGCAATGGAAAGGAAAAATACAGCAGGTCGCCAAAGCCAACAACATAATGGAAAAAAGCCTACGGCACCTGGTATTCCCAGGCGGTCTCCCATCCAGGTTCTAACCAGGCCCGACCCTGCTTAGCGTCCGAGATCAGACAAGATCGAGCGCATTCAGGGTGATGTGGCCGTAGGCGATCTTGCACCCTACTTACAACTCTCTTGACAAAAGCCAAGGTGGTCACCTCGGGCAATCATGAGGAAAAATACAGCAGGTCACCAAAGCCAACAACATAATGGAAAAAAGCCTACGGCACATGGTATTCCCAGGCGGTCTCCCATCCAGGTACTAACCATGCCCTACCCTGCTTAGCATCCGAGATCAGATGATATTGAGCGCATTCAGGGTGATGTGGCCGTAGGCGATCTTGCACCCTACTTACAACTCTCTTGACAAAAGCCAAGGTGGTCACCTCGGGCAATCGAGAGGAAAAATACAGCAGGTCGCCAAAGCCAACAACATAATGGAAAAAAGCCTACGGCACCTGGTATTCCCAGGCGGTCTCCCATGCAGGTACTAACCAGGCCCAACCCTGCTTAGCATCCGAGATCAGACGAGATCGAGCGCATTCAGGGTGATGTGGCCGTAGGCGATCTTGCACCCTACTTACAACTCTCTTGACAAAAGCCAAGGTGGTCACCTCGGGCAATCGAGAGGAAAAATACAGCAGGTCGCCAAAGCCAACAACATAATGGAAAAAAGCCTACGGCACCTGGTATTCCCAGGCGGTCTCCCATCCAGGTACTAACCAGGCCCAACCCTGCTTAGCATCCGAGTTCAGACGAGATCGAGCGCATTCAGGGTGATGTGGCCGTAGGCAATCTTGCACCCTACTTACAACTCTCTTGACAAAAGCCAAGGTGGTCACCTCGGGCAATCGAGAGGAAAAATACAGCAGGTCGCCAAAGCCAACAACATAATGGAAAAAAGCCTACGGCACCTGGTATTCCCAGACGGTCTCCCATCCAGGTACTAACCAGGCCAGACCCTGCTTAGCATCCAAGATCAGACGAGATTGAGCACATTCAGGGTGATATGGCCGTAGGCGATCCTGCACCCTACTTACAACTCTCTTGACAAAAGCCAAGGTGGTCACCTCGGGCAATCGAGAGGAAAAATACAGCAGGTCGCCAAAGCCAACAACATAATGGAAAAAAGCCTACGGCACCTGGTATTCCCAGGCGGTCTCCCATCCAGGTACTAACCAGGCCCAACCCTGCTTAGCATCCGAGTTCAGACGAGATCGAGCGCATTCAGGGTGATGTGGCCGTAGGCGATCTTGCACCCTACTTACAACTCTCTTGACAAAAGCCAAGGTGGTCACCTCGGGCAATCGAGAGGAAAAATACAGCAGGTCGCCAAAGCCAACAACATAATGGAAAAAAGCCTACGGCACCTGGTATTCCCAGGCGGTCTCCCATCCAGGTACTAACCAGGCCAGACCCTGCTTAGCATCCAAGATCAGACGAGATTGAGCACATTCAGGGTGATATGGCCGTAGGCGATCCTGCACCCTACTTACAACTCTCTTGACAAAAGCCAAGGTGGTCACCTCGGGCAATCGAGAGGAAAAATACAGCAGGTCGCCAAAGCCAACAACATAATGGTAAAAAGCCTACGGCACCTGGTATTCCCAGGCGGTCTCCCATCCAGGTACTAACCAGGCCCGACCCTGCTTAGCATCCGAGATCAGACGAGATCGAGCACATTCAGGGTGATGTGGCCGTAGGCGGCATTGCACCCTACTTACAACTCTCTTGACAAAAGCCAAGGTGGTCACCTCGGGCTATCGAGAGGAAAAATACAGCAGGTCGCCAAAGCCAACAACATAATGGAAAAAAGCCTACGGCACCTGGTATTCCCAGGCGGTCTCCCATCCAGATACTAACCAGGCCCGACCCTGCTTATCATCCGAGATCAGACGAGATCGAGTGCATTCAGGGTGATGTGGCCGTAAGCGATCTTGCACCCTACTTACAACTCTCTTGACAAAAGCCAAGGTGGTCACCTCGGGCAATCGAGAAGAAAAATACAGCAGGTCGCCAAAGCCAACAACATACTGGAAAAAAGCCTACGACATCTGGTATTCCCAGGCGGTCTCCCATCCAGGTACTAACCAGGCCCGACCCTGCTTAGCATCCGAGATCAGACGAGATCGAGCGCATTCAGGGTGATGTGGCCGTAGGCGATCTTGCACCCTACTTACAACTCTCTTGACAAAAGCCGAGGTGGTAATCTCGGGCAAGCGAGAGGAAAAATACAGCAGGTCGCCAAAGCCAACAACATAATGGAAAAAAGCCTACGGCACCTGGTATTCCCAGGCGGTCTCCCATCCAGGTACTAACCAGGCCCAACCCTGCTTAGCATCCGAGATCAGACGAGATCGAGCGCATTCAGGGTGATGTGGCCGTAGGCGATCTTGCACCCTACTTACAACTCTCTTGACAAAAGCCAAGGTGGTCACCTCGGGCAATCGAGAGGGAAAAATACAGCAGGTCGCCAAAGCCAACAACATAATGGAAAATAGCCTATGGCACCTGGTATTCCAAGGCGGTCTCCGATCCAGTTACTAACCAGGCCCGACCCTGCTTATCATCCGAGATCAGATGAGATCGAGCGCATTCAGGGTGATGTGGCCGTAGGCGATCTTGCACCCTACCTACAACTCTCTTGACAAAAGCCAAGGTGGTCACCTCGGGCAATCGAGAGGAAAAATACAGCAGGTCGCCAAAGCCAACAAAATAATGGAAAAAAGCCTACGGCACCTGGTATTCCCAGGCGGTCTCCCATCCAGGTACTAACCAGGCCCGACCCTGCTTAGCATCCGAGATCAGACAAGATCGAGCGCATTCAGGGTGATGTGGCCATAGGCGATCTTGCACCCTACTTACAACTCTCTTGACAAAAGCCAAGGTGGTAACCTCGGGCAATCGAGAGGAAAAATACAGCAGGTCGCCAAAGCCAACAACATAATGGAAAAAAGCCTACGGCACCTGGTATTCCCAGGCGGTCTCCCATCCAGGTACTAACCAGGCCCGACCCTGCTTAGCATCCGAGATCAGACGAGATCGAGCGCATTCAGGGTGATGTGGCCGTAGGCGATCTTGCACCCTACTTACAACTCTCTTGACAAAAGCCAAGGTGGTCACCTCGGGCAATCGAGAGGAAAAAATACAGCAGGTCGCCAAAGCCAACAACATAATGGAAAAAAGCCTACGGCACCTGGTATTCCCAGGCGGTCTCCCATCCAGGTACTAACCAGGCCCGTCCCTGCTTAGCATCCGAGATCAGACGAGATCGAGCGCATTCAGGGTGATGTGGCCATAGGCGATCTTGCACCCTACTTACAACTCTCTTGACAAAAGCCAAGGTGGTCACCTCGGGCAATCGAGAGGAAAAATACAGCAGGTTGCCTAAGCCAACAACATAATGGAAAAAAGCCTACAGCACCTGGTATTCCCAGGCGGTCTCCCATCCAGGTACTAACCAGGCCCGACCCTGCTTAGCATCCGAGATCAGACGAAATCGAGCGCATTCAGGGTGATGTGGCCGTAGGTGATCTTGCACCCTACTTACAACTCTCTTGACAAAAGCCAAGGTGGTCACCTCGGGTAATCGAGAGTAAAAATACAGCAGGTCACCAAAGCCAACAACGTAATGGAAAAAAACTTACGGCACCTGGTATTCCTGGCGGTCTCCCATTCAGGTACTAACCAGGCCCGACCCTGCTTAGCATCCGAGATCAGATGAGATTGAGCGCATTCAGGGTGATGTGGCCGTAGGCAATCTTGCACCCTACTTACAACTCTCTTGACAAAAGCCAAGGTCGTCACCTCGGGTAATGGAGAGGAAAAATACAGCAGGTCGCCAAAGCCAACAACATAATGGAAAAAAGCCTACGGCACCTGGTACTCCCAGGCGGTCTCCCATCCAGGTACTAACCAGGCCTGACCCTGCTTAGCATCCGAGATCAGACGAGATCGAGCGCATTCAGGGTGATGTGGCCGTAGGCGATCTTGCACCCTACTTACAACTCTCTTGACAAAAGCCAAGGTGGTCACCTCGGGCAATCGAGAGGAAAAATACAGCAGGTCGCCAAAGCCAACAACATAATGGAAAAAAGCCTACGGCACCTGGTATTCCCAGGCGGTCTCCCATCCAGGTACTAACCAGGCCCGAACCTGCTTAGCATCTGAGATCAGATGAGATCGAGCGCATTCAGGGTGATGTGGCCGTAGGCAAACTTACTCCTTACTTACAACTCTCTTGACAAAAGCCAAGGTGGTCACCTCGGGCAATCGAGAGGAAAAATACAGCAGGTCGCCAAAGCCAACAACATAATGGAAAAAAGCCTACTGCACCTGGTATTCCCAGGCGGTCTCCCATCCTGGTACTAACCAGGCCCGACCCTGCTTAGCATCCGAGATCAGACGAGATCGAGCGCATTCAGGGTGATGTGGCCGTAGGCGATCTCGCGATCTTGCGATCTTGCGATCTCGCGATCTTGCGCCCTACTTACAACTCTCTTGACAAAAGCCAAGGTGGTCACCTCGGGCAATCGAGAGGAAAAATACAGCAGGTCGCCAAAGCCAACAACATAATGGAAAAAAGCCTACGGCACCTGGTATTCCCAGGCGGTCTCCCATCCAGGTACTAACCAGGCCCGACCCTGCTTAGCATCCGAGATCAGACGAGATCGAGCACATTCAGGGTGATGTGGCTGTAGGCGATCTTGCACCCTACTTACAACTCTCTTGACAAAAGCCAAGGTGGTCACCTCGGGCAATCGAGAGGAAAAATACAGCAGGTCGCCAAAGCCAACAACATAATGGAAAAAAGCCTACGGCACCTGGTATTCCCAGGTGGTCTCCCATCCAGGTACTAACCAGGCCCGACCCAGCTTAGCATCCGAGATCAGACAAGATCGAGCGCATTCAGGGTGATGTGGCCGTAGGCAATCTTGCACCCTACTTACAACTCTTTTGACAAAAGCCAAGGTGGTCACCTCGGGCAATCGAGAGGAAAAATACAGCAGGTCGCCAAAGCCAACAACATAATGGAAAAAAGCCTACGGCACCTGGTATTCCCAGGCGGTCTCCCATCCAGGTACTAACCAGGCCCGACCCTGCTTAGCATCCGAGATCGAGCGCATTCAGGGTGATGTAGCCGTAGGAGATCTTGCATCATATTTACAACTCTCTTGACAAAAGCCAAGGTGGTCACCTCGGGCAATCGAGAGGAAAAATACAGCAGGTCGCCAAAGCCAACAACATAATGGAAAAAAGCCTACGGCACCTGGTATTCCCAGGCGGTCTCCCATCCAGGTACTAACCAGGCCCGACGCTGCTTAGCATCCGAGATCAGACGAGATCAAGCGCATTCAGGGTTATGTGGCTGTAGGCGATCTTGCACCCTACTTACAACTCTCTTGACAAAAGCCAAGGTGGTCACCTCGGGCAATCGAGAGGAAAAATACAGCAGGTCGCCAAAGCCAACAACATAATGGAAAAAAGCCTAAGGGACCTGGTATTCCCAGGCGGTCTCCCATCCAGGTACTAACCAGACCCGACCCTGCTTAGCATCTGAGATCAGATGAGATCGAGCGCATTCAGGGTGATGTGGCCATGGCAATCTGGCACTCTACTTACAACTCTCTTGACAAAAGCCAAGGTGGTCAGCTCGGGCAATCGAGAGGAAAAATACAGCAGGTCGCCAAAGCCAACAACATAATGGAAAAAAGCCTACGGCACCTGGTATTCCCAAGCGGTCTCCCATCCAGGTACTAACCAGGCCCGACCCTGCTTAGCATCTGAGATCAGACAAGATCGAGCGCATTCAGGGTGATGTGGCCGTAGGGGATCTTGCACCCTACTTACAACTCTCTTGACAAAAGCCAAGGTGGTCACCTCGGGCAATCGAGAGGAAAAATACAGCAGGTCGCCAAAGCCAACAACATAATGGAAAAAAGCCTACGGCACCTGGTATTCCCAGGCGGTCTCCCATCCAGGTACTAACCAGGCCCGATCCTGCCTAGCATCCGAGATCAGACGAGATCGAACGCATTCAGGGTGATGTGGCCGTAGGCGATCTTGCACCCTACTTACAACTCTCTTGACAAAAGCCAAGGTGGTCACCTCGGGCAATCGAGAGGAAAAATACAGCAGGTCGCCAAAGCCAACAACATAATGGAAAAAAGCCTACGGCACCTGGTATTCCCAAGCGGTCTCCCATCCAGGTACTAACCAGGCCCGACCCTGCTTAGCATGTGAGATCAGACGAGATCGAGCGCATTCAGGGTGATGTGGCCGTAGGGGATCTTGCACCCTACTTACAACTCTCTTGACAAAAGCCAAGGTGTTCACCTCGGGCAACCAAGAGGAAAAATACAGCAGGTCGCCAAAGCCAACAACATAATGGAAAAAAGCCTACGGCATCTGGTATTCCCGGGCGGACTGCCATCCAGGTACTAACCAGGCCCGACCCTGCTTAGCATCCGAGATCAGACGAGATTGAGCGCATTCAGGGTGATGTGGCCGTAGGCGATCTTGCGCTCTACTTACAACTATCTTGACAAAAGCCAAGGTGGTCACCTCGGGCAATCGAGAGGAAAAATACAGCAGGTCGCCAAAGCCAACAACATAATGGAAAAAAGCCTACGGCACCTGGTATTCCCAGGCGGTCTCCCATCCAGGTACTAACCAGCCCCGACCCTGCTTAGCATCCGAGATCAGACGAGATCGAGCGCTTTCAGGGTGATGTGGCCGTAGGCGATCTTGCACCCTACTTACAACTCTCTTGACAAAAGCCAAGGTGGTCACCTCGGGCAATCGAGAGGAAAAATACAGCAGGTCGCCAAAGCCAACAACATAATGGAAAAAAGCCTACGGCACCTGGTATTCCCAGGCGGTCTCCCACCCAGGTACTAACCAGGCCCGACCATGCTTAGCATCCGAGATCAGACGAGATCGAGCGCATTCAGGGTGATGTGGCAGTAGGCGATCTTGCACCCTACTTACAACTCTCTTGACAAAAGCCAAGGTGGTCACCTCGGGCAATGGAGAGGAAAAATACAGCAGGTCGCCAAAGCCAACAACATAATGGAAAAAAGCCTACGGCACCTAGTATTCTCAGGTGGTCTCCCATCCAGGTACTAACCAGGCCCGACCCTGCTTAGCATCCGAGATCAGACGAGATCGAGCGCATTAAGGGTGATGTGGCAGTAAGCGATCTTGCACCATACTTACAACTCTCTTGACAAAAGCCAAGGTGGTCACCTCGGGCAATCGAGAGGAAAAATACAGCAGGTCGCCAAAGCCAACAACATAATGGAAAAAAGCCTACGGCACCTGGTATTCCCAGGCGTTCTCCCATCCAGGTACTAACCAGGAACGACCCTGCTTAGCATCCGAGATCAGACGAGATCGAGCGAATCCAGGGTGATGTGGCCATAGGCGGTCTTGCACCCTACTTACAACTCTCTTGACAAAAGTCAAGGTGGTCACCTCGGGCAATCGAGAGGAAAAATACAGCAGGTTGCCAAAGCCAACAACATAATGGAAAAAAACCTACGGCACCTGGTATTCCCAGGCGGTCTCCCATCCAGGTACTAACCAGGCCCGACCCTGCTTAGCAACCGAGATCAGACGAGATCGAGCGCATTCAGGGTGATGTGGCCGCAGGCGATCTTGCACCCTACTTACAACTCTCTTGACAAAAGCCAAGGTGGTCACCTCGGGCAATCGAGAGGAAAAATACAGCAGGTCGCCAAAGCCAACAACATAATGGAAAAAAGCCTACGGCACCTGGTATTCCCAGGCGGTCTCGCATCCAGGTACTAACCAGGCCCGACCCTGCTTATCATCCGAGATCAGACGAGATCGAGCGCTTTAAGGGTGATGTGGCCGTAGGCGATCTTGCACCCTACTTACAACTCTCTTGACAAAAGCCAAGGTGGTCACCTCGGGCAATCGAGAGGAAAAATACAGCAGGTCGCCAAAGCCAACAACATAATGGAAAAAAGCCTACGGCACCTGGTATTCCCAGGCGGTCTCCCATCCAGGTACTAACCAGGCCCGACCCTGCTTAGCATCCGAGATCAGACGAGATGGAGCGCATTCAGGGTGATGTGGCCGCAGGCGATCTTGCACCCTACTTACAACTCTCTTGAAAAAAGCCAAGGTGGTCACCTCGGGCAATCGAGAGGAAAAATACAGCAGGTCGCCAAAGCCAACAACATAATGGAAAAAAGCCTACGGCACCTGGTATTCCCAGGCGGTCTCCCATCCAGGTACTGACCAGGCCAGACCCTGCTTAGCATCCGATATCAGACGAGATCGAGCGCATTCAGGGTGATGTGGCCGTAGGCGATCTTGCACCCTACTTACAACTCTCTTGACAAAAGCCAAGGTGGTCACCTCGGGCAATCGAGAGGAAAAATACAGCAGGTCGCCAAAGCCAACAACATAATGGAAAAAATCCTACGGCACCTGGTATTCACAGGCGGTCTGCCATCCAGGTACTAACCAGGCCCGACACTGCTTAGCATCCGATATCAGACGAGATCGAGCGCATTCAGGGTGATGTGGCCGTAGGCGATCTTGCACCCTACTTACAACTCTCTTGACAAAAGCCAAGGTGGTCACCTCGGCCAATCGAAAGGAAAAATACAGCAGGTCGCCAAAGCCAACAACATAATGGAAAAAAGCCTACGGCACCTGGTATTCACAGGCGGTCTCCCATCCAGGTACTAACCAGGCCCGACACTGCTTAGCATCCGAGATCAGACGAGATCGAGCGCATTCAGGGTGATGTGGCCGTAGGCGATTTTGCACCCTACTTACAACTCTCTTGACAAAAGCCAAGGTGGTCACCTCGGGCAATCGAGAGGAAAAATGCAACAGGTCGCCAAAGCCAACAACATAATGGAAAAAAGCCTACGGCACCTGGTATTCCCAGGCAGTCTCCCATCCAGGTACTAACCAGGCCCGACCCTACTTAGCATCCGAGATCAGACGAGATCGAGCGCATTCAGGGTGATGTGGCCGTAGGCAATCTTGAAACCTACTTACAACTCTCTTGACAAAAGCCAAGGTGGTCACCTCGGGCAATCGAGAGGAAAAATGCAACAGGTCGCCAAAGCCAACAACATAATGGAAAAAAGCCTACGGCACCTGGTATTCCCAGGCAGTCTCCCATCCAGGTACTAACCAGGCCCGACCCTGCTTAGCATCCGAGATCAGACGAGATCGAGCGCATTCAGGGTGATGTGGCAGTAGGCGATCTTGCACTCTACTTACAACTCTCTTGACAAAAGCCAAGGTGGTCACCTCGGGCAATGGAGAGGAAAAATACAGCAGGTCGCCAAAGCCAACAACATAATGGAAAAAAGCCTACGGCACCTGGTATTCCCAGGCGGTCTCCCATCCAGGTACTAACCAGGCCCGACTCTGCTTAGCATCCAAGATCAGACAAGATCGAGCGCATTCAGGGTGATGTGGCCGTAGGCAATCTTGCACCCTACTTACAACTCTCTTGACAAAAGCCAAGGTGGTCACCTCGGGCAATCGAGAGGAAAAATACAGCAGGTCGCCAAAGCCAACAACATAATGGAAAAAAGCCTACGGCACCTGGTATTCCCAGGTGGTCTCCCATCCAGGTACTAACCAGGCCCGACCCTGCTTAGCATCTGAGACCAGACGAGATCGAGCGCATTCAGGGTGATGTGGCTGTAGGCAATCTTGCATCCTACTTACAACTCTCTTGACAAAAGCCAAGGTGGTCACCTCGGGCAATCGAGAGGAAAAATACAGCAGGTCGCCAAAGCCAACAACATAATGGAAAAAAACCTACAGCACCTGGTGTTCCTGGTGGTCTCCCATTCAGGTACTAACCAGGCCCGACACTGCTTAGCATCCGAGATCAGACGAGATCGAGCGCATTCAGGGTGATGTGGCTGTAGGCGATCTTGCACCCTACTTACAACTCTCTTGACAAAAGCCAAGGTGGTCACCTCGGGCAATCGAGAGAAAAAATACAGCAGGTCGCCAAAGCCAACAACATAATGGAAAAAAGCCTACGGCACCTGGTATTCCCAGGCGGTCTCCCATCCAGGTACTAACCAGGCCCAACCCTGCTAAGCATCCGAGATCAGACGAGATCGAGCGCATTAAGGGTGATGTGGCCGCAGGCAATTTTGCACCCTACTTACAACTCTCTTGACAAAAGCCAAGGTGGTCACCTCGGGCAATCGAGAGGAAAAATACAGCAGGTCGCCAAAGCCAACAACATAATGGAAAAAAGCCTACGGCACCTGGTATTCACAGGCGGTCTGCCATCCAGGTACTAACCAGGCCCGACACTGCTTAGCATCCGAGATCAGACGAGATCGAGCGCATTCAGGGTGATGTGGCCGTAGGCAATCTTGAACCCTACTTACAACTCTCTTGACAAAAGCCAAGGTGGTCACCTCGGGCAATCGAGAGGAAAAATACAGCAGGTCGCCAAAGCCAACAACATAATGGAAAAAAGCCTACGGCACCTAGTATTCCCAGGCGGTCTCCCATCCAGGTACTAACCAGGCCCGATCCTGCTTAGCATCCGAGATCAGACGAGATCGAGCGCATTCAGGGTGATGTGGCAGTAGGCGATCTTGCACCCTACTTACAACTCTCTTGACAAAAGCCAAGGTGGTCACCTCGGGCAATCGAGAGGAAAAATACAGCAAGTCGCCAAAGCCAACAACATAATGGAAAAAAGCCTATGGCACCTGGTATTCCCAGGCGGTCTCCAAACCAGGTACTAACCAGGCCCGACCCTGCTTAGCATCCGAGATCAGACGAGATTGAGCGCATTCAGGGTGATGTGGCCGTAGGCAATCTTGCACCCTACTTACAACTCTCTTGACGAAAGCCAAGGTGGTCACCTCAGGCAATCGAGAGGAAAAATACAGCAGGTCGCCAAAGCCAACAACATAATGGAAAAAAGCCTACGGCACCTGGTATTCCCAGGCGGTCTCCCATCCAGGTACTAACCAGGCCCGACCCTGCGTAGCATCCAAGATCAGACGAGATCGAGCGCATTCAGGGTGATGTGGCCATAGGCAATCTCGTACCCTACTTACAACTCTCTTGACAAAAGCCAAGGTGGTCACCTCGGGCAATCGATAGGAAAAATACAGCAGGTCGCCAAAGCCAACAACATAATGGAAAAAAGCCTACGGCACCTGGTATTCCCAAGCGGTCTCCCATCCAGGTACTAACCAGGCCCGTCCCTGCTTAGCATCCGAGATCAGACGAGATTGAGCGCATTCAGGGTGATGTGGCTGTAGGCGATCTTGCACCCTACTTACAACTCTCTTGACAAAAGCCAAGGTGGTCACCTCGGGCAATCAAGAGGAAAAATACAGCAGGTCGCCAAAGCCAACAACATAATGGAAAAAAGCCTACGGCACCTGGTATTCCCAGGCGGTCTCCCATCCAGGCCCGACCCTGCTTAGCATCCAAGATCAGACAAGATCGAGCTCATTCAGGGTGATGTGGCCGTAGGCAATCTTGCACCCTACTTACAACTCTCTTGACAAAAGCCAAGGTGGTCACCTCGGGCAATCGAGAGGAAAAATACAGCAGGTCGCCAAAGCCAACAACATAATGGAAAAAAGCCTACGGCACCTGGTATTCCCAGGTGGTCTCCCATCCAGGTACTAACCAGGCCCGACCCTGCTTAGCATCTGAGATCAGACGAGATCGAGCGCATTCAGGGTGATGTGGCTGTAGGCAATCTTGCATCCTACTTACAACTCTCTTGACAAAAGCCAAGGTGGTCACCTCGGGCAATCGAGAGGAAAAATACAGCAGGTCGCCAAAGCCAACAACATAATGGAAAAAAACCAACAGCACCTGGTATTCCTGGTGGTCTCCCATTCAGGTACTAACCAGGCCCGACACTGCTTAGCATCCGAGATCAGACGAGATCGAGCGCATTCAGGGTGATGTGGCCGTAGGCGATCTTGCACCCTACTTACAACTCTCTTGACAAAAGCCAAGGTGGTCACCTCGGGCAATCGAGAGGAAAAATACAGCAGGTCGCCAAAGCCAACAACATAATGGAAAAAAGCCTACGGCACCTGGTATTCCCAGGCGGTCTCCCATCCAGGTACTAACCAGGCCCAACCCTGCTTAGCATCCGAGATCAAAAGAGATCGAGCACATTCAGGGTGATGTGGCCGTAGGCGACCTTGCACACTACTTACAACTCTCTTGAAAAAAGCCAAGGTGGTCACCTCGGGCAATCGAGAGGAAAAATACAGCAGGTCGCCAAAGCCAACAACATAATGGAAAAAAGCCTACGGCACCTGGTATTCCCAGGCGGTCTCCCATCCAGGTACTAACCAGGCCCGACCCTGCTTAGCATCCGGGATCAGATGAAATCGAGCGCATTCAGGGTGATGTGGCCGTAGGCGATCTTGCTCCCTACTTACAACTCTCTTGACAAAAGCCAAGGTGGTCACCTCGGGCAATCGAAAAGAAAAATACAGCAGGTCGCCAAAGCCAACAACATAATGGAAAAAAGCCTACGGCACCTGGTATTCCCAGGCGGTCTCCCATCCAGGTACTAACCAGGCCCGACCCTGCTTAGCAGCCGAGATCAGACGAGATCGAGCGCATTCAGGGTGATGTTGCCGTAGGCGATCTTGCACCCTACTTACAACTCTCTTGACAAAAGCCAAGGTGGTCACCTCGGGCAATCGAGAGGAAAAATACAGCAGGTCGCCAAAGCCAACAACATAATGGAAAAAAGCCTACGGCACCTGGTATTCCCAGGCGGTCTCCCATCCAGGTACTAACCATGCCCGACCCTGCTTAGCATCCGACATCAAACGAGATCGAGCGCATTCAGGGTGATGTGGCCGTAGGCGACCTTGACCCCTACTTACAACTCTCTTGACAAAAGCCAAGGTGGTCACCTCGGGCAATCGAAAAGAAAAATACAGCAGGTCGCCAAAGCCAACAACATAATGGAAAAAAGCCTACGGCACCTGGTATTAACAGGCGGTCTCCCATCCAGGTACTAACCAGGCCCGACCCTGCTTAGCATCCGAGATCAGATGAGATCGAGCGCATTCAGGGTGATGTGGCCGTAGGCGACCTTGCACCCTACTTACAACTCTCTTGACAAAAGCCAAGGTGGTCACCTCGGGCAATCGAAAAGAAAAATACAGCAGGTCGCCAAAGCCAACAACATAATGGAAAAAAGCCTACGGCACCTGGTATTCCCAGGCGGTCTCCCATCCAGGTACTAACCAGGCCCGACCCTGCTTAGCATCCGGGATCAGATGAGATCGAGCGCATTCAGGGTGATGTGGCCATAGGCAATCTTGCACCCTACTTACAACTCTCTTGACAAAAGCCAAGGTGGTCACCTCGGGCAATCGAGAGGAAAAATACAGCTGGTCGCCAAAGCCAACAACATAATGGAAAAAAGCCTACGGCACCTGGTATTAACAGGCGGTCTCCCATCCAGGTACTAACCAGGCCCGACCCTGCTTAGCATCCGAGATCAGATGAGATCGAGCGCATTCAGGGTGATGTGGCCGTAGGCGACCTTGCACCCTTCTTACAACTCTCTTGACAAAAGCCAAGGTGGTCACCTCGGGCAATCGAAAAGAAAAATACAGCAGGTCGCCAAAGCCAACAACATAATGGAAAAAAGCCTACGGCACCTGGTATTCCCAGGCGGTCTCCCATCCAGGTACTAACCACGCCCGACACTGCTTAGCATCCGAGATCAGACGAGATCGAGCGCATTCAGGGTGATGTGGCCGTAGGTGATCTTGCCCCCTACTTACAACTCTCTTGACAAAAGCCAAGGTGGTCACCTCAGGCAATGGAGAGGAAAAATACAGCAGGTCGCCAAAGCCAACAACATAATGGAAAAAAGCCTACGGCACCTGGTATTCCCAGGCGGCCTCCCATCCAGGTACCAACCAGGCCCGACCCTGCTTTGCATACGAGAACGAGCGCATTCAGGGTAATGTGGCCGTAGGCGATCTTGCACCCTATTTACAACTCTCTTGACAAAAGCGAAGGTGGTCAGCTCGGGCAATCGAGAGGAAAAATACAGCAGGTCGCCAAAGCCAACAACATAATGGAAAAAAGCCTATGGCACCTGGCATTCCCAGGCGGTCTCCCATCCAGGTACTAACCAGGCCCGACGCTGCTTAGCATCCGAGATCAGATGAGATCGAGCGCATTCAGGGTGATGTGGCCGTAGGCAATCTTGCACCCTACTTACAACTCTCTTGACAAAAGCCAAGGTGGTCACCTCGGGCAATCGAGAGGAAAAATACAGCAGGTCGCCAAAGCCAACAACATAATGGAAAAAAGCCTATGGCACCTGGCATTCCCAGGCGGTCTCACATCCAGGTACTAACCAGGCCTGACCCTGCTTAGCATCCGAGATCAGACGAGATCGAGCGCATTCAGGGTGATGTGGCCGTAGGCGATCTTGCACCCTACTTACAACTCTCTTGACAAAAGCCAAGGTGGTCACCTCGGGCAATCGAGAGGAAAAATATAGCAGGTCGCCAAAGCCAACAACATAATGGAAAAAAGCCTACGGCACCTTGTATTACCAGGCGGTCTCCCATCCAGGTACTAACCAGGCCCGACCCTGCTTAGCATCCGAGATCAGATGAGATCGGGCGCATTCAGGATGATGTGGCCGTAGGCGCTCTTGCACCCTACTTACAACTCTCTTGACAAAAGCCAAGGTGGTCACCTCGGGCAATCGAGAGGAAAAATATAGCAGGTCGCCAAAGCCAACAACATAATGGAAAAAAGCCTACGGCACCCGGTATTCCCAGGCGGTCTCCCATCCAGGTACTAACCAGGCCCGACGCTGCTTAGCATCCGAGATCAGACTAGATCGAGCGCATTCAGGGTGATGTGGCCGTAGGCGATCTTCCACCCTACTTACAACTCTCTTGACAAAAGCCAAGGTGGTCACCTCGGGCAATCGAGAAGAAAAATACAGCAGGTCGCCAAAGCCAACAACATAATGGAAAAAAGCCTACGGCACCTGGTATTCCCAGGCGGTCTCCCATCCAGGTACTAACCAGGCCCGACCCTGCTTAGCATCTGAGATCAGACGAGATACAGCGCATTCAGGGTGATGTGGCCGTAGGCGATCTTGCACACTACTTACAACTCTCTTGACAAAAGCCAAGGTGGTCACCTCAGGCAATGGAGAGTTAAAATACAGCAGGTCGCCAAAGCAAACAACATAATGGAAAAAAGCCTACGGCACCTGGTATTCCCAGGCGGCCTCCCATCCAGGTACCAACCAGGCCCGACCCTGCTTTGCATACGAGAACGAGCGCATTCAGGGTGATGTGGCCGTAGGCGATCTTGCACCCTACTTAAAACTCTCTTGACAAAAGCCAAGGTGGTCACCTCGGGCAATCGAGAGGAAAAATACAGCAGGTCGCCAAAGCCAACAACATAATGGAAAAAAGCCTACGGCACCCGGTATTCACAGGCGGTCTCCCATCCAGGTATTAACCAGGCACGACCCTGCTTAGCATCCGACGTCAGACGAGATCGAGCGCATTCAGGGTGATGTGGCTGTAGGCGAGCTTGCACCCTACTTACAACTCTCTTGACAAAAGCCAAGGTGGTCACCTCGGGCAAACGAGAGGAAAAATACAGCAGGTCGCCAAAGCCAACAACATAATGGAAAAAAGCCTACGGCACCTGGTATTCCCAGGCGGTCTCCCATCCATGTACTAACCAGGCCCGACCCTGCTTAGCATCCGAGATCAGACGAGATCGAGCCCATTCAGGGTGATGTGGCCGTAGGCGATCTTGCACTCTACTTACAACTCTCTTGACAAAAGCCAAGGTGGTCACCTCGGGCAATCGAGAGGAAAAGTACAGCAGGTCGCCAAAGCCAACAACATAATGGAAAAAAGCCTACGGCACCTGGTATTCCCAGGCGGTCTCCCATCCAGGTACTAACCAGGCCCGACGCTGCTTAGCATCCGAGATCAGATGAGATCGAGCGCATTCAGGGTGATGTGGCCGTAGGCGATCTTGCACCCTACTTACAACTCTCTTGACAAAAGCCAAGGTGGTCACCTCAGGCAATCGAGAGGAAAAATACAGCAGGTCGCCAAAGCCAACAACATAATGGAAAAAAGCCTACGGCACCTGGTATTCCCAGGCGGTCTCACATCCAGGTACTAACCAGTCCTGACCCTGCTTAGCATCCGAGATCAGACGAGATCGAGCGCATTCAGGGTGATGTGGCCGTAGGCGATCTTGCACCCTACTTACAACTCTCTTGACAAAAGCCAAGGTGGTCACTTCGGGCAATCGAGAGGAAAAATATAGCAGGTCGCCAAAGCCAACAACATAATGGAAAAAAGCCTACGGCACCCGGTATTCCCAGGCGGTCTCCCATCCAGGTACTAACCAGGCCCGACCCTGCTTAGCATCCGAGATCAGATGAGATCGGGCGCATTCAGGATGATGTGGCCGTAGGCGCTCTTGCACCCTACTTACAACTCTCTTGACAAAAGCCAAGGTGGTCACCTCGGGCAATCGAGAGGAAAAATACAGCAGGTCGCCAAAGCCAACAACATAATGGAAAAAAGCCTACGGCACCTGGTATCCCCAGGCGGTCTCCCATCCAGGTACTAACCAGGCCCGACCCTGCTTAGCATCTGAGATCAGACGAGATACAGCGCATTCAGGGTGATGTGGCCGTAGGCGATCTTGCACACTACTTACAACTCTATTGACAAAAGCCAAGGTGGTCACCTCAGGCAATGGAGAGGAAAAATACAGCAGGTCGCCAAAGCCAACAACATAATGGAAAAAAGCCTACGGCACCTGGTATTCCCAGGCGGCCTCCCATCCAGGTACCAACCAGGCCCGACCCTGCTTTGCATACGAGAACGAGCGCATTCAGGGTAATGTGGCCGTAGGCAATCTTGCACCCTATTTACAACTCTCTAGACAAAAGCCAAGGTGGTCACCTCGGGCAATCGAGAGGAAAAATACAGCAGGTCACCAAAGCCAACAACATAATGGAAAAAAGCCTACGGCACCCGGTATTCCCAGGCGGACTGCCATCCAGGTACTAACCAGGCCCGACCCTGCTTAGCAACCGAGATCAGACGAGATCGAGCGCATTCAGGGTGATGTGGCCGCAGGCAATCTTGCACCCTACTTAAAACTCTCTTGACAAAAGCCAAGGTGGTCACCTCGGGCAATCGAGAGGAAAAATACAGCAGGTCGCCAAAGCCAACAACATAATGGAAAAAAGCCTACGGCACCCGGTATTCACAGGCGGTCTCCCATCCAGGTATTAACCAGGCACGACCCTGCTTAGCATCCGACGTCAGACGAGATCGAGCGCATTCAGGGTGATGTGGCTGTAGGCGATCTTGCACCCTACTTACAACTCTCTTGACAAAAGCCAAGGTGGTCACCTCGGGAAACGAGAGGAAAAATACAGCAGGTCGCCAAAGCCAACAACATAATGGAAAAAAGCCTACGGCACCTGGTATTCCCAGGCGGTCTCCCATCCATGTACTAACCAGGCCCGACCCTGCTTAGCATCCGAGATCAGACGAGATCGAGCCCATACAGGGTGATGTGGCCGTAGGCGATCTTGCACTCTACTTACAACTCTCTTGACAAAAGCCAAGGTGGTCACCTCGGGCAATCGAGAGGAAAAGTACAGCAGGTCGCCAAAGCCAACAACATAATGGAAAAAAGCCTACGGCACCTGGTATTCCCAGGCGGTCTCCCATCCAGGTACTAACCAGGCCCGACCCTGCTTAGCATCCGAGATCAGACGAGATCGAGCGCATTCAGGGTGATGTGGCCGTAGGCAATCTTGCACCCTACTTACAACTCTCTTGACAAAAGCCAAGGTGGTCACCTCGGGCAATCAAGAGGAAAAATACAGCAGGTCGCCAAAGCCAACAACATAATGGAAAAAAGCCTACGGCACCTGGTATTCCCAGGCGGTCTCCCATCCAGGTACTAACCAGGCCCGACCCTGCTTAGCATCCGAGATCAGATGAGAGCGGGCGCATTCAGGATGATGTGGCCGTAGGTGCTCTTGCACCCTACTTACAACTCTCTTGACAAAAGCCAAGGTGGTCACCTCGGGCAATCGAGAGGAAAAATACAGCAGGTCGCCAAAGCCAACAACATAATGGAAAAAAGCCTACGGCACCTGGTATTCCCAGGCGGTCTCCCATCCAGGTACTAACCAGGCCCGACCCTGCTTAGCATCCGAGATCAGACGAGATCGAGCGCATTCAGGGTGATGTGACCGTAGGCAATCTTGCACCCTACTTACAACTCTCTTGACAAAAGCCAAGGTGGTCACCTCGGGCAATCGAGAGGAAAAATATAGCAGGTCGCCAAAGCCAACAACATAATGTAAAAAAGCCTACGGCACCCGCTATTCCCAGGCGGTCTCCCATCCAGGTACTAACCAGGCCCGACCCTGCTCAGCATCTGAGATCAGACGAGATACAGCGCATTCAGGGTGAGGTGGCCGTAGGCGATCTTGCACACTACTTACAACTCTCTTGACAAAAGCCAAGGTGGTCACCTCAGGCAATGGAGAGGAAAAATACAGCAGGTCGCCAAAGCCAACAACATAATGGAAAAAAGCCTACGGCACCTGGTATTCCCAGGCGGCCTCCCATCCAGGTACCAACCAGGCCCGACCCTGCTTTGCATACGAGAACGAGCGCATTCAGGGTAATGTGGCCGTAGGCAATCTTGCACCCTATTTACAACTCTCTTGACAAAAGCCAAGGTGGTCACCTCGGGCAATCGAGAGGAAAAACACAGCAGGTCACCAAAGCCAACAACATAATGGAAAAAAGCCTACGGCACCCGGTATTCCCAGGCGGTCTCCCATCCAGGTACTAACCAGGCCCGACCCTGCTTAGCAACCGAGATCAGACGAGATCGAGTGCATTCAGGGTGATGTGGCCGTAGGCAATCTTGCACCCTACTTAAAACTCTCTTGACAAAAGCCAAGGTGGTCACCTCGGGCAATCGAGAGGAAAAATACAGCAGGTCGCCAAAGCCAACAACATAATGGAAAAAAGCCTACGGCACCCGGTATTCACAGGCGGTCTCCCATCCAGGTATTAACCAGGCACGACCCTGCTTAGCATCCGACGTCAGACGAGATCGAGCGCATTCAGGGTGATGTGGCTGTAGGCAATCTTGCACCCTACTTACAACTCTCTTGACAAAAGCCAAGGTGGTCACCTCGGGCAATCGAGAGGAAAAATACAGCAGGTCGCCAAAGCCAACAACATAATGGAAAAAAGCCTACGGCACCTGGTATTCCCAGGCGGTCTCCTATCCAGGTACTAACCAGGCCCGACCCTGCTTAGCATCTGAGATCAGACGAGATACAGCGCATTCAGGGTGATGTGGCCGTAGGCGATCTTGCACACTACTTACAACTCTCTTGACAAAAGCCAAGGTGGTCACCTCAGGCAATGGAGAGTTAAAATACAGCAGGTCGCCAAAGCAAACAACATAATGGAAAAAAGCCTACGGCACCTGGTATTCCCAGGCGGCCTCCCATCCAGGTACCAACCAGGCCCGACCCTGCTTTGCATACGAGAACGAGCGCATTCAGGGTGATGTGGCCGTAGGCGATCTTGCACCCTACTTAAAACTCTCTTGACAAAAGCCAAGGTGGTCACCTCGGGCAATCGAGAGGAAAAATACAGCAGGTCGCCAAAGCCAACAACATAATGGAAAAAAGCCTACGGCACCCGGTATTCACAGGCGGTCTCCCATCCAGGTATTAACCAGGCACGACCCTGCTTAGCATCCGACGTCAGACGAGATCGAGCGCATTCAGGGTGATGTGGCTGTAGGCGAGCTTGCACCCTACTTACAACTCTCTTGACAAAAGCCAAGGTGGTCACCTCGGGCAAACGAGAGGAAAAATACAGCAGGTCGCCAAAGCCAACAACATAATGGAAAAAAGCCTACGGCACCTGGTATTCCCAGGCGGTCTCCCATCCATGTACTAACCAGGCCCGACCCTGCTTAGCATCCGAGATCAGACGAGATCGAGCCCATTCAGGGTGATGTGGCCATAGGCGATCTTGCACTCTACTTACAACTCTCTTGACAAAAGCCAAGGTGGTCACCTCGGGCAATCAAGAGGAAAAGTACAGCAGGTCGCCAAAGCCAACAACATAATGGAAAAAAGCCTACGGCACCTGGTATTCCCAGGCGGTCTCCCATCCAGGTACTAACCAGGCCCGACGCTGCTTAGCATCCGAGATCAGATGAGATCGAGCGCATTCAGGGTGATGTGGCCGTAGGCGATCTTGCTCCCTACTTACAACTCTCTTGACAAAAGCCAAGGTGGTCACCTCAGGCAATCGAGAGGAAAAATACAGCAGGTCGCCAAAGCCAACAACATAATGGAAAAAAGCCTACGGCACCTGGTATTCCCAGGCGGTCTCACATCCAGGTACTAACCAGTCCTGACCCTGCTTAGCATCCGAGATCAGACGAGATCGAGCGCATTCAGGGTGATGTGGCCGTAGGCGATCTTGCACCCTACTTACAACTCTCTTGACAAAAGCCAAGGTGGTCACTTCGGGCAATCGAGAGGAAAAATATAGCAGGTCGCCAAAGCCAACAACATAATGGAAAAAAGCCTACGGCACCCGGTATTCCCAGGCGGTCTCCCATCCAGGTACTAACCAGGCCCGACCCTGCTTAGCATCCGAGATCAGATGAGATCGGGCGCATTCAGGATGATGTGGCCGTAGGCGCTCTTGCACCCTACTTACAACTCTCTTGACAAAAGCCAAGGTGGTCACCTCGGGCAATCGAGAGGAAAAATACAGCAGGTCGCCAAAGCCAACAACATAATGGAAAAAAGCCTACGGCACCTGGTATCCCCAGGCGGTCTCCCATCCAGGTACTAACCAGGCCCGACCCTGCTTAGCATCTGAGATCAGACGAGATACAGCGCATTCAGGGTGATGTGGCCGTAGGCGATCTTGCACACTACTTACAACTCTATTGACAAAAGCCAAGGTGGTCACCTCAGGCAATGGAGAGGAAAAATACAGCAGGTCGCCAAAGCCAACAACATAATGGAAAAAAGCCTACGGCACCTGGTATTCCCAGGCGGCCTCCCATCCAGGTACCAACCAGGCCCGACCCTGCTTTGCATACGAGAACGAGCGCATTCAGGGTAATGTGGCCGTAGGCAATCTTGCACCCTATTTACAACTCTCTAGACAAAAGCCAAGGTGGTCACCTCGGGCAATCGAGAGGAAAAATACAGCAGGTCACCAAAGCCAACAACATAATGGAAAAAAGCCTACAGCACCCGGTATTCCCAGGCGGTCTCCCATCCAGGTACTAACCAGGCCCGACCCTGCTTAGCATCCGAGATCAGACGAGATCGAGCGCATTCAGGGTGATGTGGCCGTAGGCGATCTTGCACCCTACTTACAACTCTCTTGACCAAAGCCAAGGTGGTCACCTGGGGCAATCGAGAGGAAAAATACAGCAGGTCGCCAAAGCCAACAACATAATGTAAAAATGCCTACGGCAACTGGTATTTCCAGGCGGTCTCCCATCCAGGTACTAACCAGGCCCGACCCTGCTTAGCATCCGAGATCAGACGAGATCGAGCGCATTCAGGGAGATTTGGCCGTAGGCGATCTTGCACCCCACTTACAACTCTCTTGACAAAAGCCAAGGTGGTCACCTCGGGCAATAGAGAGGAAAAATACAGCATGTCGCCAAAGCCAACAACATAATGGAAAAAAGCCTACGGCACCTGGTATTCCCAGGCGGTCTCCCATCCAGGTACTAAGCAGGCCCGACCCTGCTTAGTATCCAAGATCAGACGAGATCGAGCGCATTCAGGGTGATGTGGCCGTAGGCGATCTTACACCCTACTTACAACTCTCTTGACAAAAGCCAAGGTGGTCACCTCGGGCAATCGAGAGGAAAAATACAGCAGGTCGCCAAAGCCAACAACATAAATGAAAAAAACCTACGGCGCCTGGTATTCCCAGGCGGTCTCCCATCCAGGTACTAACCAGGCCCGACCCTGCTTAGCAGCCGAGATCAGACGAGATCGAGCGCATTCAGGGTGATGTGGCCATAGGCGATCTTGCACCCTACTTACATCTCTCTTGACAAAAGCCAAGGTGGTCACCTCGGGCAAACGAGAGGAAAAATACAGCAGGTCGCCAAAGCCAACAACATAATGGAAAAAAGCCTACGGCACCTGGTATTCCCATGCGGTCTCCCATCCAGGCCCGACCCTGCTTAGCATCCGACGTCAGACGAGATCGAGCGCATTCAGGGTGATGTGGCCGTAGGTGATCTTGTGCCCTACTTACAACTCTCTTGACAAAAGCCAAGGTGGTCACCTCGGGCAATCGAGAGGAAAAATACAGCAGGTCGCCAAAGCCAACAACATAATGGAAAAAAGCCTATGGCACCTGGTATTCCCAGGCGGTCTCCCATCCAGGTACTAACCAGGCCCGACCCTGCTTAGCATCCGAGATCAGACGTGATCGAGTGCATTCAGGGTGATGTGGATGTAGGCGTTCTTGCACCCTACTTACAACTCACTTGACAAAAGCCAAGGTGGTCACCTCGCGCAATCGAGAGGAAAAATACAGCAGGTCGCCAAAGCCAACAACATAATGGAAAAAAAGCCTACGGCACCTGGTATTCCCAGACGGTCTCCCATCCAGGTACTAATCAGGCCCGACCCTGCTTAGCATCCGAGATCAGACGAGATCGAGCGCATTCAGGGTGATGTGGCTATAGGCGATCTTGCACCCTACTTACAACTCTCTTGACAAAAGCCAAGGTGGTCACCTCGGGCAATCGAGAGGAAAAATACAGCAGGTCGCCAAAGCCAACAACATAATGGAAAAAAGCCTACGGCACCTGGTATTCCCAGGCGGTCTCCCATCCAGGTACTAACCAGGCCCGACCCTGCTTAGCATCCAAGATCAGACGAGATCGAGCGCATTCAGGGTGATGTGGCCGTAGGCGATCTTGCACCCTACTTACAACTCTCTTGACAAAAGCCAAGGTGGTCACCTCGGGCAATCGAGAGGAAAAATACAGCAGGTCGCCAAAGCCAACAACATAATGGAAAAAAGCCTACGGCACCTGGTATTCCCAGGCGGTCTCCCATCCAGGTACTAACCAGGCCCGACCCTGCTTAGCATCTGAGATCAGACGTGATCGAGTGCATTCAGGGTGATGTGGCTGTAGGCGTTCTTGCATCCTACTTACAACTCTCTTGACAAAAGCCAAGGTGGTCACCTCGGGCAATAGAGAGGAAAAATACAGCAGGTCGCCAAAGCCAACAACATAATGGAAAAAAGCCTATGGCACCTGGTATTCCCAGGCGGTCTCCCATCCAGGTACTAACCAGGCCCGACCCTGCTTAGCATCCGAGATCAGACGAGATGGAGCGCATTCAGGGTGATGTGGCCGTAGGCGATCTTGCACCCTACTTACAACTCACTTGACAAAAGCCAAGGTGGTCACCTCGGGCAATAGAGAGGAAAAATACAGCAGGTCGCCAAAGCCAACAACATAATGGAAAAAAGCCTATGGCACCTGGTATTCCCAGGCGGTCTCCCATCCAGGTACTAACCAGGCCCGACCCTGCTTAGCATCCGAGATCAGAAGAGATGGAGCGCATTCAGGGTGATGTGGCCGTAGGCGATCTTGCACCCTACTTACAACTCACTTGACAAAAGCCAAGGTAGTCACCTCGGGCAATCGAGAGGAAAAATACAGCAGGTCGCCAAAGCCAACAACATAATGGAAAAAAGCCTATGGCATCTGGTATTCCCAGGCGGTCTCCCATCCAGGTACTAACCAGGCCCGACCCTGCTTAGCATCCGAGAACAAACGAGATCGAGCGCATTCAGGGTGATGTGGCCGTAGGCGATCTTGCACCCTACTTACAACTCTCTTGACAAAAGCCAAGGTGGTCACCTCGGGCAATCGAGAGGAAAAATACAGCAGGTCGCCAAAGCCAACAACATAATGGAAAAAAAGCCTACGGCACCTGGTATTCCCAGGCGGTCTCCCATCCAGGTACTAATCAGGCCCGACCCTGCTTAGCATCCGAGATCAGACGAGATCAAGCGCATTCAGGGTGATGTGGCTATAGGCGACCTTGCACCCTACTTACAACTCTCTTGACAAAAGCCAAGGTGGTCACCTCGGGCAATCGAGAGGAAAAATACAGCAGGTTGCCAAAGCCAACAACATAATGGAAAAAAGCTTACGGCAGCTGGTATTCCCAGGCGGTCTCCCATCCAGGTACTAACCAGGCCCGACCCTGCTTAGCATCCGAGATCAGACGAGATCGAGCGCATTCAGGGTGATGTGGCCGTAGGCGATCTTGCACGCTACTTACAACTCTCTTGACAAAAGCCAAGGTGGTCACCTCGGGCAATCAAGAGGAAAAATACAGCAGGTCGCCAAAGCCAACAACATAATGGAAAAAAGCCTACGGCACCTGGTATTCCCAGGCGGTCTCCCATCCAGGTACTAACCAGGCCCGACCCTGCTTAGCATCCGAGATCAGACGAGATCGAGTGCATTCAGGGTGATGTGGCTGTAGGCGTTCTTGCATCCTACTTACAACTCTCTTGACAAAAGCCAAGGTGGTCACCTCGGGCAATCGAGAGGAAAAATACAACAGGTCGCCAAAGCCAACAACATAATGGAAAAAAGCTTACGGCACCTGGTATTCCCAGGCAGTCTCCCATCCAGGTACTAACCAGGCCCGACCCTGCTTAGCATCCGAGATCAGACGAGATGGAGCGCATTCAGGGTGATGTGGCCGTAGACGATCTTGCACCCTACTTACAACTCACTTGACAAAAGCCAAGGTGGTCACCTCGGGCAATCGAGAGGAAAAATACAGCAGGTCGCCAAAGCCAACAACATAATGGAAAAAAGCCTATGGCACCTGGTATTCCCAGGCAGTCTCCCATCCAGGTACTAACCAGGCCCGACCCTGCTTAGCATCCGAGATCAGACGAGATCGAGCGCATTCAGGGTGATGTGGCCGTAGGCAATGTTGCACCCTACTTACAACTCTCTTGACAAAAGCCAAGGTGGTCACCTCGGGCAATCGAGAAGAAAAATACAGAAGGTCGCCAAAGCCAACAATATAATGGAAAAAAGCCTACGGCACCTGGTATTCCCAGGCGGTCTCCCATGCAGGTACTAACCAGACCCGACCCGACCCTGCTTAGCATCCGAGATCAGACGAGATCGAGCGCATTCAGGGTGATGTGGCCGTAGGCAATCTTGCGCCCTACTTAAAACTCTCTTGACAAAAGCCAAGGTGGTCACCTCGGGCAATCGAGAGGAAAAATACAGCAGGTCGCCAAAGCCAACAACATAATGGAAAAAAGCCTACGGCACCTGGTATTCCCAGGCGGTCTCCCATCCAGGTACTAACCAGGCCCGACCCTGCTTAGCATCCGAGATCAGACGAGATCGAGCGCATTCAGGGTGATGTGGCCGTAGGCGATCTTGCACACTACTTACAACTCTCTTGACAAAAGCCAAGGTGGTCACCTCGGGCAATCGAGAGGAAAAATACAGCAGGTCGCCAAAGCCAACAACATAATGGAAAAAAGCCTATGGCACCTGGTATTCCCAGGCGGTCTCCCATCCAGGTACTAACCAGGCCCGACGCTGCTTAGCATCCGAGATCAGACGAGATCGAGCGCATTCAGGGTGATGTAGCCGTAGGCAACATTGCACCCTACTTACAACTCTCTTGACAAAAGCCAAGGTGGTCACCTCGGGCAATCGAGAAGAAAAATACAGCAGGTCGCCAAAGCCAACAACATAATGGAAAAAAGCCTACGGCACCTGGTATTCCCAGGCGGTCTCCCATGCAGGTACTAACCAGACCCGACCCTGCTTAGCATCCGAGATCAGACGAGATCGGGCGCATTCAGGGTGATGTGGCCGTAGGCGATCTTGCACCCTACTTACAACTCTCTTGACAAAAGCCAAGGTGGTCACCTCGGGCAATCGAGAGGAAAAATACAGCAGGTCGCCAAAGCCAACAACATAATGGAAAAAAGCCTACGGCACCTGGTATTCCCAGGCGGTCTCCCATCCAGGTACTAACCAGGCCCGACCCTGCTTAGCATCAGAGATCAGACGAGATCGAGCGCATTCAGGGTGATGTGGCCGTAGGCGATCTTGCACCCTACTTACAACTCTCTTGACAAAAGCCAAGGTGGTCACCTCGGGCAATCGAGAGGAAAAATACAGCAGGTCGCCAAAGCCAACAACATAATGGAAAAAAGCCTACGGCACCTGGTATTCCCAGGCGGTCTCCCATCCAGGTACTAACCAGGCCCGACCCTGCTTAGCATCCGAGATCAGACGAGATCGAGCGCATTCAGGGTGAAGTGGCCGTAGGCGATCTTGCACCCTACTTACAACTCTCTTGACAAAAGCCAAGGTGGTCACCTCGGGCAATCAAGAGGAAAAATACGACTTCCGGTTCCGGCGCCGCATGGAGTGACTGCTCTCCTCCTCGGCTCCCGCATCACGGCCCCCAAATCTGCTATTAAATCCCGCTGAGCGGCCGGGCACCTGCGGAACACCCCCCCGGAGGCATCCCACACGATCATGGACCGGTTCCTGGAGAAAACCGGACCGCGAGCACACGCGCCGTCCGCGACCGCGGCGCGGCCGCAAATCGAGGCCCCGGCTTCGGCCTACTCGGCCCCCTTATCTCCACAACGCGCAGCAGACATGGAGGTGAGCACTGATACTGTGCCCCCCCCTCTCCACAAGCACTACCAGCCTCTCCAGCCCCTCCATCACAGAGCAGCCTCTCCACGCAGCCTGCAGGGGACTCCACCACAGAGCGCATTGCCCAGGCCGTGGCCGCACTATTATCCCCCATGATCACGGCATCGGTGGAAAAAGCTGTAAATGCTGGCATGCAGCAGCTCAAGGCCCAAATAGGCGAACACCACACCAGACTGAATGATTTGGAACACCGTCTGTCGGACATAGAGGAAGAACTTTACCAGGCCCAAGCCACGGAACGCTCCCAGGACAGAACAAATCAATATGTTCTACAGAAGCTTGATGACCTGGAAAACAGGGCCAGACGGAGCAACCTGCGATTCGTAGGGATCCCCGAGTCGCTACAGTCTTCGGAGCTGTCTAACTTCTGCGCGGTACGCATCCCAGAAGCCCTTGGCCTTCCCGGCCCTTGTACGGTCGAACGCGCACATCGTATGGGTCAACCGGCACCAGAACGCAAGTCACCTAGACCTATCATCGCAAAGTACCTAAACTACTCAGACAAGGCCCTGATCCTGCAGAAATTCAGGCAAACACGCTCTCTACAGGTCGATGGGATCAAGGTCCTAATCTTTGCCGATTATTCCATCGAGGTCTCCAAGAAAAGAAAGGCATTCCAACAGGTATGCTCGGAACTCTTTAATATGCAACTTAAATTTTCCCTGGCCTTCCCGGCTATTCTTCGCCTAAAGGCCCCGAACGGTGACCAACTAACTTTCCAGGACCCCTCTGAAGCCGAAGCTTTTCTCCGCTCCCTACACCAGGGTGCACACCCTCACACCCCTTCCAAAGCATCACCGCTCAACCGCGCTCTGGATCAGAGGAGCCCCCGGAAGGACTCACCCAAACGCTTCAGGTCTGCTGCCCCTGATACCCGCCATCGGGACGTCCCTCGTTGATGACATTTCAGCCCTCCTGGATCCATCTCTCCTCACCTTTTAGGTGACCTTCTCGCCAGGTCAGTCAACCTGACATATTTTTGTGAGTTACTATGTTGTTATTTTTTTCCTTTTTCTGTTATCGCCCAAGCTTGCTCACGGTCCAGCCTGTTGATACTTGACTACCTCGGCCTTCAGCGCTGCCCCCATCCAATGGGCACACCATCAGTGCCACTGGCTACCTATGTTCTATTTGACGCCCTGGCCTAACTATACCAGGAGTTCCCACCGCTCCTGATCTCGCTGCTCTTTTTCTTTTTTATCTTGCGGCCACCTGCCTTATCTTTTTTTTTTCTCTATATAATACCGTATTTTTCTTTCCTTTTTTGTGATAGTGCACTCTGCCTTTCCTTTTATTATTCAGTTTCTTTTTTCTCCACCCTTGGGTCCTCATATATGTACTGTTTTACACTAATGTGGGTTTGTTGCTTTATTACGTATGTTTATTACACTGTGCCTTACTCCTCCTGGAATCACTGCGTATGCTTACTGCCGCAACATGGCACGCGCCCTTTTTGGCTCTAGGGGCGTACCCGCACCCTTGCTCGATTTTTTTTTTTTTTTTAGACACATTGCCCGGACACTCGCGTCCTATACCTCTGGGCCGTGCACTGGGGGCTGGCCTACACAGTGACTCCATGCGGAAAAAAGTGAAGTTCTCTCCAGTGTATATGTTTATGTTTTTGTTTATATTTCAATTTGCTCCACTCCTTTACTGCCCCCCTCCCCCTCCTTACCTCAGTGCCAGTGTCTCCTTCCTGAACATCCTATTTCCCTTGTCCCACATTACTTCCAGGTCCATTTTCTCCCAGCAACAATTTCTTCTGCCTTGCCCACCGGCTGGCGATTATTTTCTAAAGCCTGCCCATTTCTTCTTCTCGTCACCCCTGACATAAGAATAGTCTCATGGAACGTGAAAGGCCTCAGATCACCCAATAAGAGAATGAAAGTACTCCGACACCTAAAAAGGTTGAAAACAGATATCGCCCTATTGCAGGAAACCCACTTGTCCGCCCCAGATTTTCATCGCATGCGGAAACTCTGGGTCGGCAAAGTCATAGGCTCCGACGCCGTTAGTCGCAAAGCGGGTGTTCTCCTATTAATCCACAAGAACCTCCCGTGCGAGGTGCTGTCCACGCACTCAGATTCCCAGGGCAGGCTCCTCTCGCTCCACGTCCGCTTGGGGACTAAGGAACTAGTGATCACGAATGTTTATGCTCCCAATAACCCTACTAAGACTTTCTATAGTGACTTGACTTCTTGGCTACTCCAGACCTCCCAGACCCCCCATTTAGTTGGCGGTGACTTTAACGACATCTTGCACCATACAGACGACAGGTCCTCCCCCCCACGTCGCAGGGCGACTAGTGCTCCGTCTACTCCCTCCCACTTTGCTTCCACCATGGAATCTCTCCGTCTTCGCGACCTATGGCGTCTATCTCACCCAGCGGACAGGGAATACACCTTTTACTCACACCCCCATAACATGTTCTCGAGAATCGATTATTTCTTTGGCTCTGACGATCTTATACCAAATTTGTCTGAAACTGAAGTGCTCGATATTGCTATCTCTGACCATGCCCCAATCTCTGTTAGTCTTGCTAACTTAGATCTCCCACCTCACCCAAGACTGTGGCGTTTCCCCTCGTATCTCCATGACAACCCAGACTTTCAACACTTCATGGCGAACTCCTGGCGCGAATACTCGGAGGCAAACTCCCCCCATTCGGACTCCCCCAACCTCTTCTGGGATGCCGGCAAGGCGTTCCTCAGAGGTCAGATCATCTCCTATGCCTCCTCCTTCAAAAGGAACGCACTATCTCATTACAAATGGGCTAGTGCGCGACTACATTTAGCCCAAAGGTCCCTCTCTACTAACGACTCCCTTGATAACAGAACCGAATGGCAGGCGGCCAAGAACAGTTTCGACACTTGGGCAAACACACTTGAACAAACTAAAAGATCCCAACTAGACGCGACGCTCCACAAGTTTGGTAACAAGGCGGGCAAGCTACTGGCGAGGCTATGTAAGGGCCCATTCCACCCGACGCACATCACTTCCCTCAGAGACGCTAAGGGTGATGTACAATCTACCCCACAAGCAATTAACAAGGTGATGTTAAACTACTATACGTCCCTCTACACCCCAGACCCCATAGATAGTACTGCGGCTCGTTCTTTCCTCGATAAGGTATTGTTATCTAAAGTTACCCCTGAACAACTAGAAGCGCTCAATGCCCCCATCTCCCTTGTCGAAGTTTCCTCCACTATTCGTAAACTAACCCCGTCCAAAGCTCCAGGCCCCGACGGGTTTACCAGTGAATTTTATAAAACCCTCTCCTCCATTACAGAACCCACTCTCCTAAAGGTGTACAATGGCATCTGGTCTGGTGGCCCATATCTCCCTTCTGGAAACCAAGCCGTCATCAAACTCTTATCCAAAAAAGGGAAAGACCCGCTTGACCCAGGTTCTTACAGGCCGATCTCCCTTCTCAATCTGGATGTAAAAATCCTTTCCAAGATCATAGCCACGAGATTAGCTGCCATTGTGCCCTCCCTCATACACCCTGCCTAATTTGGCTTTGTGAGAGGCAGAACTGCCACCTTGAACATACGTAAGGTTATGCTTGCTCTGGAACATGCTAAGAACAATCCGGATGGGGACTTTGCTATTATAACTTTAGACGTGGAAAAGGCCTTCGACAATGTCAGTTTTGAATGGCTCTCTATGACTTTATCTGAAATGGGTTTCTCGGGGCATTTCTGCCATCTCATCAAAGCCATGTACTCATCCCCAGCAGCCAAATTAGTCGCGGCTGGAGTTCTCTCCGATGAATTCCTCCTGCATAAAGGCACTCGTCAGGGCTGCCCACTCTCCCCTCTCCTATTTAACATCGCCCTAGAACCTTTATCCAGATACCTGTCCCAATCGGCTCCTCTCCACGGGATTCGTATTGGTCAACACGACCTGCGCACCTCTCTTTTTGCCGATGATGTGCTCATCTTGTCATCAGACCCCGCTTCTGACATGCCCGTTATCAAAGAGGTCTTTGACGTTTTTAGCTCATGCTCAGGGCTACGTATAAATTATGATAAAAGTGAAATCCTCCCGATAGGGTCCTCTCGCAAACCCCCCTGGACACAACATTCTATCTTTTCAATCGCCAACTCACATATCACCTATCTAGGCATTAAAATTGGTAAATTACCTTCCTCCCTTTACCATCTCAATTACTGGACGGATCTGCCTCTCTCGCTTCTGGGAAGATGCCACCTGCTAAAAATGGTTAGCTTTGCCAGGCTATTGTACCCACTTCAAACTATTCCTTTGCTCCTTCTTCACAAGGACATAAAAATTCTAGAATCATCTTTTTCCTCCTTTTTATGGAAAGGAAAACGCCCACGCATAGCCCTAAAAAAGTTGCATCTTCCCAGACGCGAGGGGGGTATCAGCCTACCTAATGTAAGACTGTATAACCTGTCATGCTTGCTACGTACTAGTCTGGACTGGATCTCTCAATCCTCCAGATACTCCAACTACTCTCTGGAAGCTGCTATGGTCTCTCCACTCTCATTGACAGCACTCCTTCACTGCAGGTGGAAGTCAGTGCCGTCTCTGTTTCAACACAACCTCCTACTCAGGGACACTGCCATAGCCTGGAGGGAAACCAGAAAATGCCTTAAGCTCCCCCCTTTCATCTCCAGACACCTTCCGATCCAGGGGAACCCTACTTTTTCCCCTGGCCTACTCCACAAACCGTTCCACATCTGGAAAGAGAAGGGCATCATCAATTTTGCTACCATCTGCGATCTTGAATCTGGGCACCCTCTACCCTTTTCTCTTCTGGCTGAAAGGTTCTCCCTCCCGCCAGCTCACGCCTTTCACCACAGGCAATGTGTCAGCTATTTAAAGGATATCTGCAACGATGAACGTAAGCGTTTCCCCCTAACCTTCCTGGACCGCCTGCTCAAGGACGATACTTATAAAATTTCTGACATCTACACACCGCTACTCCAGCAGGCCGCTCCTCAACTGACATCCTCATCAGTTGCCAACTGGAAGAAAGACTTCCCTGATCCAGATATAGTGGATAAAATCCTACATGGACTCAACAAAGTTTACCGCCGAACGAGCTCTGGAGAGAAATGCAACTAAAAATTGCCCACAGGGCCTACCTTCCCTTCCTGCCTTCTAAATCCGACCAGGACAGCACCAAGTGCCCCCTATGTCTTCAGTACAGGCCCTCGCTGGCCCACCGCTTCTGGTCCTGCTCCTTCATCTCTTCCTTCTGGGATCAGATCCTCTCCTACATCTTTAAAGTCACCCTGCTGAAATTGCCAAAGGACCCCCTCCTTCTCATCTTTGGATACTGGGACCCTCTCCTGCTTCCATGGTCTTCCACCACCAGCCGTGCGCCCCCAAACGGCGCGCCCTCCAAACCCCCCCATGTGGACTGGTCTCTGCTGTGCCTTCTTCTTGCCAGGAAATCCATTCTAAAGAGCTGGACTTCTTCTCTCCCACCCTCTGTCGCCCAGACGCAGAAGGAACTCCTTTCACTCCTCTACAAAGATCGCTTCAATACAAACTACAGGGACGAAAAAGCGAAGTCTCGTTTTTATGCGAGATGGCTTCCCTTCATATCTGACTCTCTCCCTCCGGTGGACATCCTCAACTTGGACAACTTCACCTTCTCCTATTTTGGCACTAATCTCCCAATCCCGGGGTTGGTTTCCCCCCAATCTACCACTTGTGCCTCGCCCTGCAGCCAACTAACCCCTGGACCATCTCTCTGAAATCCTCCTACCCTAGGAACTCTACCTGGGAACCCCGTATCCCTCTTCCCCCCCTCCCTTACCTGTTTTTTTCTCCTTCATGTATCTGCCTGCTTTCCCCTCTTCACCCCCCTCTCCTCTCTGTGTTTCTTTTTTATTTCTCTTTTTTTTCTGTTTTTTTCCTTTCTTTTGATAAATCCGACCTATTACTCCCGTTCCTACGATCTGTTATATTGTTATTTTTGGGAAATGATATTCCTGCTGTTATACATTCATATTACTTTTGCAACTGTTTTTTTTATAAGATCCATCCAGTCGCTGTTAGTACGCCGCTCTATCACACTAAATTCACTACTATCCGCTTGGTTTTATGTATTTATGTCTATGGTCTTAGTTTATTACGATACAGTCGCATTCTGCTCCAATTTTCTTATGCACCTCATCTGCGATGATGGTTCCGAATTCTCGCACTTATTTTTTGTTGCATTTGTATTGTTCTCTTTGTTTATTTCTCAATAAATACTCTTTAAAAAAAAAAAAAAAAAAAGAGGAAAAATACAGCAGGTCGCCAAAGCCAACAACATAATGGAAAAAAGCCTACGGCACCTGGTATTCCCAGGCGGTCTCCCATCCAGGTACTAACCAGGCCCGACCCTGCTTAGCATCCGAGATCAGACGAGATCGAGCGCATTCAGGGTGATATGGCCGTAGGCAATCTTGCACCCTACTTACAACTCTCTTGACAAAAGCCAAGGTGGTCACCTCGGGCAATCGAGAGGAAAAATACAGCAGGTCGCCAAAGCCAACAACATAATGGAAAAAAGCCTACGGCACCTGGTATTCCCAGGCGGTCTCCCATCCAGGTACTAATCAGGACTGACCCTGCTTGGCATCCGAGATCAGACGAGATCGAGCGCATTCAGGGTGATGTGGCCGTAGGCGATCTTGCACCCTACTTACAACTCTCTTGACAAAAGCCAAGGTGGTCACCTCGGGCAATCGAGAGGAAAAATACAGCAGGTCGCCAAAGCCAACAACATAATGGAAAAAAGCCTACGGCACCTGGTATTCCCAGGCGGTCTCCCATCCAGGTACTAACCAGGGCCGACCCTGCTTAGCATCCGAGATCAGACGAGATCGAGCGCATTCAGGGTGATGTGGCCGTAGGCGATCTTGCACCCTACTTACAACTCTCTTGACAAAAGCCAAGGTGGTCACCTCGGGCAATCGAGAGGAAAAATACAGCAGGTCGCCAAAGCCAACAACATAATGGAAAAAAGCCTACGGCACCTGGTATTCCCAGGCGGTCTCCCATCCAGGTACTAAGCAGGCCCGACCCTGCTTAGCATCCGAGGTCAAACGAGATTGAGCGCATTCAGAGTGATGTGGCCGTAGGCGGTCTTGTACCCTACTTACAACTCTCTTGACAAAAGCCAAGGTGGTCACCTCGGACAATCGAGAGGAAAAATACAGCAGGTCGCCAAAGCCAACAACATAATGGAAAAAAGCCTACGGCACCTGGTATTTCCAGGTGGTCTCCCATCCAGGTACTAACCAGGCCTGACCCTGCTTAGCATCCGAGATCAGACGAGATCGAGCGCATTCAGGGTGATGTGGCCTTAGGCGATCTTGCACCCTACTTACAACTCTCTTGACAAAAGCCAAGGTGGTCACCTCGGGCAATCGAGAGGAAAAATACAGCTGGTCGCCAAAGCCAACAACATAATGGAAAAAAGCCTACGGCACCTGGTATTCCCAGGCGGTCTCCCATCCAGGTACTAAGCAGGCCCGACCCTGCTTAGCATCCAAGATCAGACGAGATCGAGCGCATTCAGGGTGATGTGGCCGTAGGCGATCTTGCACCCTACTTACAACTCTCTTGACAAAAGCCAAGGTGGTCACCTCGGTCAATCGAGAGGAAAAATACAGCAGGTCGCCAAAGCCAACAACATAATGGAAAAAAGCCTACGGCACCTAGTATTCCCAGGCGGTCTCCCATCCAGGTACTAACCAGGCCCGACCCTGCTTAGCATCCGAGATCAGACGAGATCGAGCGCATTCAGGGTGATGTGGCCGTTGGTGATCTTGCACCCTTCTTACAACTCTCTTGACAAAAGCCAAGGTGGTCACCTCGGGCTATGGAGAGGAAAAATACAGCAGGTCGCCAAAGCCAACAACATAATGGAAAAAAGCCAACGGCACCTGGTATTCCCAGGCGGTCTCCCATCTAGGTACTAACCAGGCCCGACCCTGCTTAGCATCCGAGATCAGAAGAGATCAAGCGCATTCAGGGTGATGTGGCCGTAGGCGATCTTGCACCCTACTTACAACTCTCTTGACAAAAGCCAAGGTGGTCACCTCGGGCAATCGAGAGGAAAAATACAGCAGGTCGCCAAAGCCAACAACATAATGGAAAAAAGCCTACAGCACCTGGTATTCCCAGGCGGTCTCCCACCCAGGTACCAACCAGGCCCGACCCTGCATAGCATCCGAGATCAGACGAGATCGAGCGCATTCAGGGTGATGTGGCCGCAGGCGACCTTGCACCCTACTTACAACTCTCTTGACAAAAGCCATGGTGGTCACCTCGGGCAATCGAGAGGAAAAATACAGCAGGTCGCCAAAGCCAACAACATAATGGAAAAAAAGCCTACGGCACCTGGTATTCCCAGGCGGTCTCCCATCCAGGTACTAATCAGGCCCGACCCTGCTTAGCATCCGAGATCAGACGAGATCAAGCGCATTCAGGGTGATGTGGCTATAGGCGATCTTGCACCCTACTTACAACTCTCTTGACAAAAGCCAAGGTGGTCACCTCGGGCAATCGAGAGGAAAAATACAGCAGGTCGCCAAAGCCAACAACATAATGGAAAAAAGCCTACAGCACCTGGTATTCCCAGGCGGTCTCCCACCCAGGTACCAACCAGGCCCGACCCTGCATAGCATCCAAGATCAGACGAGATCGAGCGCATTCAGGGTGATGTGGCCGTAGGCAATCTTGCACCCTACTTACAACTCTCTTGACAAAAGCCAAGGTGGTCACCTCGGTCAATCGAGAGGAAAAATACAGCAGGTCGCCAAAGCCAACAACATAATGGAAAAAAGCCTACGGCACCTAGTATTCCCAGGCGGTCTCCCATCCAGGTACTAACCAGGCCCGACCCTGCTTAGCATCCGAGATCAGACGAGATCGAGCGCATTCAGGGTGATGTGGCCGTTGGTGATCTTGCACCCTTCTTACAACTCTCTTGACAAAAGCCAAGGTGGTCACCTCGGGCTATGGAGAGGAAAAATACAGCAGGTCGCCAAAGCCAACAACATAATGGAAAAAAGCCAACGGCACCTGGTATTCCCAGGCGGTCTCCCATCTAGGTACTAACCAGGCCCGACCCTGCTTAGCATCCGAGATCAGAAGAGATCAAGCGCATTCAGGGTGATGTGGCCGTAGGCGATCTTGCTCCCTACTTACAAAGCTCTTGATAAAAGCCAAGGTGGTCAACTCGGGCAACCGAGAGGAAAAGACAGCAGGTAGCCAAAGCCAACAACATAATGGAAAAAAGCCTACGGCACCTGGTATTCCCAGGCGGTCTCCCATCCAGGTACTAACCTGGCCCGACCCTGCTTAGCATCCGAGATCAGACGAGATCGAGCGCATTCAGGGTGATGTGGCCATAGGCGATCTTGCACCCTACTTACAACTCTCTTGACAAAAGCCATGGTGGTCACCTCGGGCAATCGAGAGGAAAAATACAGCAGGTCGCCAAAGCCAACAACATAATGGAAAAAAGCCTACGGCACCTGGTATTCCCAGGCGGTCTCCCATCCAGGTACTAACCCGGCCCGACCCTGCTTAGCATGCGAGAACAGACGAGATCGAGCGCATTCAGGGTGATGTGGCTGTAGGCGATCTTGCACCCTACTTACAACTCTCTTGACAAAAGCCAAGGTGGTCACCTCGGGCAATAGAGAGGAAAAATACATCAGGTCGCCAAAGCCAACAACATAATGGAAAAAAGCCTACGGCACATGGTATTCCCAGGCGGTCTCCCATCCAGGTACTAACAAGGCCCGACCCTGCTTAGCATCCGAGATCAGATGAGATCGAGCGCATTCAGGGTGATGTGGCCGTAGGCGATCTTGCACCCTACTTACAACTCTCTTGACAAAAGCCAAGGTGGTCACCTCGGGCAATCGAGAGGAAAAATACAGCAGGTCGCCAAAGCCAACAACATAATGGAAAAAAGCCTACGGCACTTGGTAATCCCAGGCGGTCTCCCATCCAGATACTAACCAGGCCCGACCCTGCTTAGCATCCGAGATCAGACGAGATCGAGCGCATTCAGGGTGATGTGGCCGTAGGCGATCTTGCACCCTACTTACAACTCTCTTGACAAAAGCCAAGGTGGTCACCTCGGGCAATCGAGAGGAAAAATACAGCAGGTCGCCAAAGCCAACAACATAATGGAAAAAAGCCTACGGTACCTGGTATTCCCAGGCGGTCTCCCATCCAGGTACTAACCAGGCCCGACCCTGCTTAGCATCCGAGATCAGACGAGATCGAGCGCATTCAGGGTGATGTGGCCGTAGGTAATCTTGCACCCTACTTACAACTCTCTTGACAAAAGCCAAGGTGGTCACCTCGGGCAATCGAGAGGAAAAATACAGCAGGTCGCCAAAGCCAACAACATAATGGAAAAAAGCCTACGGCACCTGGTATTCCCAGGCGGTCTCCCATCTAGGTACTAACCAGGCCCGACCCTGCTTAGCATCCGACATCAGATGAGATCGAGCACATTCAGGGTGATGTGGCCGTAGGCGATCTTGCTCCCTACTTACAACTCTCTTGACAAAAGCCAAGGTGGTCAACTCGGGCAATCGAGAGGAAAAATACAGCAGGTCGCCAAAGCCAACAACATAATGGAAAAAAGCCTACGGCACCTGGTATTCCCAGGCGGTCTCCCATCCAGGTACTAACCAGGCCCGACCCTGCTTAGCATCCGAGATCAGACGAGATCGAGCGCATTCAGGGTGATGTGGCCGTAGGTGATCTTGCACCCTACTTACAACTCTCTTGACAAAAGCCAAGGTGGTCACCTCGGGCTATGGAGAGGAAAAATACAGCAGGTCGCCAAAGCCAACAACATAATGGAAAAAAGCCTACGGCACCTGGTATTCCCAGGCGGTCTCCCATCTAGGTACTAACCAGGCCCGACCCTGCTTAGCATCCGAGATCAGACGAGATCGAGCGCATTCAGGGTGATGTGGCCGTAGGCGATCTTGCTCCCTACTTACAACTCTCTTGACAAAAGCCAAGGTGGTCAACTCGGGCAATCGAGAGGAAAAATACAGCAGGTCGCCAAAGCCAACAACATAATGGAAAAAAGCCTACGGCACCTGGTATTCCCAGGCGGTCTCCCATCCAGGTACTATCCTGGCCCGACCCTGCTTAGGATCCGAGATCAGACAAGCTCGAGCGCATTCAGGTTGATGTGGCCGTAGGCGATCTTGCTCCCTACTTATAACTCTCTTGACAAAAGCCAAGGTGGTCAACTCGGGCAATCGAGAGGAAAAATACAGCAGGTCGCCAAAGCCAACAACATAATGGAAAAAAGGCTACGGCACCTGGTATTCCCAGGCGGTCTCCCATCCAGGTACTAACCAGGCCCGACCCTGCTTAGCATCCGAGATCAGATGAGATCGAGCGCATTCAGGGTGATGTGGCCGTAGGCGATCCTGCTCCCTACTTACAACTCTCTTGACAAAAGCCAAGGTGGTCAACTCGGGGAATCGAGAGGAAAAATACAGCAGGTCGCCAAAGCCAACAACATAATGGAAAAAAGCCTACGGCACCTGGTATTCCCAGGCGGTCTCCCATCCAGGTACTAACCAGGCCCGACCCCGCTTAGCATCCGAGATCAGACGAGATCGAGCGCATTCAGGGTGATGTGGCCGTAGGCAATCTTGCACCCTACTTACAACTCTCTTGACAAAAGCCAAGGTGGTCACCTCGGGCTATGGAGAGGAAAAATACAGCAGGTCGCCAAAGCCAACAACATAATGGAAAAAAGCCTACGGCACCTGGTATTCCCAGGCGGTCTCCCATCTAGGTACTAACCAGGCCCGACCCTGCTTAGCATCCGAGATCAGACGAGATCGAGCGCATTCAGGGTGATGTGGCCGTAGGCGATCATGCTCCCTACTTACAACTCTCTTGACAAAAGCCAAGGTGGTCAACTCGGGCAATCGAGAGGAAAAATACAGCAGGTCGCCAAAGCCAACAACATAATGGAAAAAAAGCCTACGGCACCTGGTATTCCCAGGCGGTCTCCCATCCAGGTACTAAACTGGCCCGACCCTGCTTAGGATCCGAGATCAGACGAGCTCGAGCGCATTCAGGTTGATGTGGCCGTAGGCGATCTTGCTCCCTACTTATAACTCTCTTGACAAAAGCCAAGGTGGTCAACTCGGGCAATCGAGAGGAAAAATACAGCAGGTCGCCAAAGCCAACAACATAATGGAAAAAAGCCTACGGCACCTGGTATTCCCAGGCGGTCTCCCATCCAGGTACTAACCAGGCCGGACCCTGCTTAGCATCCGAGATCAGATGAGATCGAGCGCATTCAGGGTGATGTGGCCGTAGGCAATCTTGCACCCTACTTACAACTCTCTTGACAAAAGCCAAGGTGGTCACCTCTTGCAATCGAGAGGAAAAATACAACAGGTCGCCAAAGCCAACAATATACCGTATATACTCGAGTATAAGCCGAGATTTTCAGCCTCTTTTTTGAGGCTGAAAGTGCCCCCCTCGGCTTATACTCGAGTCATCGCCGTCTGCCTGCTCGATCAGCGTGTCGAGCAGACAGACAGCGGACTTTCTACCCTTCAAAAGCCGCGCCTCCGCCTCCGCCTTCGCCTGTGATAGGCGGAACACTGAATTTCCCAGCAGTCAGTGTTCCGCCTATCACGGACATCCGCTCATCCTCGTACTACGGACGAGGATGAGACGATGTCCGTGATAGGCGGAACACAGGCTGCTGGGAAATTCAGTGTTCCGCCTATCACAGGCGAAGGCGGAGGCGCGGCTTTTGAATTTTAGAATGGCCGCCGAGGCGCCGACGAAGAGCGGCGATCCTGGCAAGGCACGGGACGGAGGCAAGGCAAGGCACGGCACGGGACGGAGGCAAGGCACGGCACGGGACGGAGGCAAGGAGGCAAGGCACGGGACACAGGTAGGCTGGACACACACACACACACACACACACAGGGATGGATGGATGGAGACACACACACACAGGGATGGATGGATGGATGGAGACACACACACACAGGGATGGATGGATGGATGGAGACACACACACACAGGGATGGATGGATGGATGGAGACACACACACACAGGGATGGATGGACACACACACACACACACAGGGATGGATGGATGGATGGACACACACACACACACACACACAGGGATGGATGGATGGATGGACACACACAGGGATGGATGGACAGACACACAGGGATGGACGGACACACACACAGGGATGGACAGGCATGTCTCACCCTCGGCTTATACACGAGTCAATAAGTTTGCCAGTTTTTTTGGGGGTAAATTGGGGGCCTCGGCTTATATTCGGGTCGGCCTATACTCGAGTATATACGGTAATGGAAAAAAGCCTATGGCACCTGGTACTCCCAGGCAGGTACTAACCAGGCCCGACCCTGCTTAGCATCCGAGATCGAGCGCATTCAGGGTGATGTGGCCGTAGGTGATCTTGCTCCCTACTTACAACTCTCTTGACAAAAGCCAAGGTGGTCACCTCGGGCAATCGAGAGGAAAAATACAGCAGGTCGCCAAAGCCAACAACACAATGGAAAAAAGCCTACGGCACCTGGTATTCCCAGGCGGTCTCCCATCCAGGTACTAACCAGGCCCGACCCTGCTTAGCATCCGAGATCAGACGAGATCGAGCGCATTCAGGGTGATGTGGCCGTAGGCGATCTTGCATCCTACTTACAACTCTCTTGACAAAAGCCAAGGTGGTCAACTCGGGGAATCGAGAGGAAAAATACAGCAGGTCGCCAAAGCCAACAACATAATGGAAAAAAGCCTACGGCACCTGGTATTCCCAGGCGGTCTCCCATCTAGGTACTAACCAGGCCCGACCCTGCTTAGCATCCGAGATCAGACGAGATCGAGCGCATTCAGGGTGATGTGGCCGTAGGTGATCTTGCATCCTACTTACAACTCTCTTGACAAAAGCCAAGGTGGTCAACTCGGGAAATCGAGAGGAAAAATACAGCAGGTCGCCAAAGCCAACAACATAATGGAATAAAGCCTACGGCACCTGGTATTCCCAGGCGGTCTCCCATTCAGGTACTAACCAGGCCCGACCCTGCTTAGCATCTGGGATCAGACGAGATCGAGCGCATTCAGGGTGATGTGGCCGTAGGCGATCTTGCACCCTACTTACAACTCTCTTGACAAAAGCCAAGGTGGTCACCTCGGGCAATCGAGAGGAAAAATACAGCAGGTCGCCAAAGCCAACAATATAATGGAAAAAAGCCTACGGCACCTGGTATTCCCAGGCGGCAGTGGCGGAACTACCGCCATAGCGACCCACGTGGGCGCTATGGGGCCCGCAGCCGAGTTGGGGCCTGGGGAGTGGTGTTAGCGGGCGGGTGCTGGCCGCTCCGGGTGACACCCGCCAGAGGGGTGACACACTGGGGTAGCGGCAGCCGCCCGCATCACTAACACTGCTCTCCGCTGTACCTCGTGCCGGGACAGGGACACAGCAGCACGGACCTCAGCCGCCTCCCCCTCCTCTCTGTTTACATCCACAGAGGAGGAGGAGCCTACGCTCGAGGGACACACACTGCACTGTGTATCAGCGCTGTTGTGAGGTATGTAGGGGGGGTCTGCACTACTGAGGGGGTCTGCATTGAGTGGGGGTCTGCTGCACTGAGGGGGGTCTACACTACTGGGGGGGTCTGCACTATTGAGGGGGGGTCTGCTGCACTGAGGGGGGTCTGCACTACGGGGGGGGGGTCTGCTGCACTGAGGGGGGTCTGCACTACTAAGGGGGGTCCTGCACTGGGGGGATCTCCAGCACTGAGGGGGGGTCCTGCACTGAGGGGGGTCTGCACTACTAGGGGTTCTGCACTACTGAGGGGGGTCTGCTGCACTGAGGGGGGTCTGCACTACTGAGGGGGGACCTGCATTGAGAGGGGTCTGCACTACTGAGGGGGGTCTGCACTATTGAGGGGGGGTCTGCTGCACTGAGGGGGTCTACACTACTGAGGGGGGTCTGCTGCACTGAGGGGGGTCTGCACTACTGAGGGGGGTCTGCACTACTGAGGGGGGGTCTGCTGCACTGAGGGGGTCTACACTACTGAGGGGGGTCTGCTGCCCTGAGGGGGGTCTGCACTACTGAGGGGGGGTCTGCTGCACTGAGGGGGGTCTGCACTACTGAGGGGGGGTCTGCACTACTAGGGGGTCTGCACTACTGAGGGGGGTCTACACTACTGAGGGGGGTCTGCACTACTGAGGGGGGTCCTGCACTACTGAGGGGGGTCCTGCACTACTGAGGGGGGTATGCACTACTGAGGGGGGTCTGCACTACTAGGGGGGTCTACACTACATAGGGGGGTCTGCACTGAGGGGGAGTCTACATTTCTGTGGAGGGGGGTCTGCACTACTGAGGGTGAGGGTCTGCACTACTGAGGGGGAGGGTCTGCACTACTGTGGGGGGAGCTTGCACTACTGAGGGGGAAGTCTGCACTACTGAGGGGGGGGTCCTGCACTACTAGGGGGGTCTGCACTACTGAGGGGGATCTGCACTGAGGGGGAGTCTACATTACTGTGGGGGGGTCTGCACTACTGAGGGGGAGGGTCTGTGCTGAGGGGGGGTCTGCACTACTGTGGGGGGAGCCTGCACTACTGAGGGGGGGTCCTGCACTACTAGGGGGGTCTGCACTACTGAGGGGGGTCCTGCACTGAGGGGGTCTGCACTACTAGGGTGGTCTACACTACTGAGGGGGGTCTGCACTGAGGGGGAGTCTACATTACTGTGGGGGGGTCTGCACTACTGAGGGGGAGGGTCTGCGCTGAGGGGGGGTCTGCACTACTGTGGGGGGCGCCTGCACTACTGAGGGGTAAGTCTGCACTACTGAGGGGGGGTCCTGCACTACTTTGGGGGTCTGCACTACTGAGGGGGGTCTACACTACTGAGGGGGGTCTGCACTACTGAGGGGGGTCTGCACTACTAGGGGGGTCTGCACTACTGAAGGGGGTCTGCACTACTGAAGGGGTCTGCACTGAGGTGGGGAGTCTGCACTACTGAGGGGGGAGCCTGCACTGCTGGGGGGGTGTCTGCACTGAGGGGAGTGTCTGCACGGCTGGGGGGTCCTGCACAGAGGGGGGTCTGTATTGGGGGGGTTGTCTGCACTACTGAGGGGTGTCTGCACTGAGGGGGGTCTGCACTACTCAGGGGGGGTGTCTGCACTACTGAGGGGGGGTCCTGCACTACTAGGGGGGTCTGCACTACTGAGGGGGGTCCTGCACTGAGGGGGTCTGCACTACTAGGGTGGTCTACACTACTGAGGGGGGTCTGCACTGAGGGGGAGTCTACATTACTGTGGGGGGGTCTGCACTACTGAGGGGGAGGGTCTGCGCTGAGGGGGGGTCTGCACTACTGTGGGGGGCGCCTGCACTACTGAGGGGTAAGTCTGCACTACTGAGGGGGGGTCCTGCACTACTTTGGGGGTCTGCACTACTGAGGGGGGTCTACACTACTGAGGGGGGTCTGCACTACTGAGGGGGGTCTGCACTACTAGGGGGGTCTGCACTACTGAAGGGGGTCTGCACTACTGAAGGGGTCTGCACTGAGGTGGGGAGTCTGCACTACTGAGGGGGGAGCCTGCACTGCTGGGGGGGTGTCTGCACTGAGGGGAGTGTCTGCACGGCTGGGGGGTCCTGCACAGAGGGGGGTCTGTATTGGGGGGGTTGTCTGCACTACTGAGGGGTGTCTGCACTGAGGGGGGTCTGCACTACTCAGGGGGGGTGTCTCCAATGCTGGGGGGTGTCTCCAATGCTGGGGGTGTCTGTAATAAGGGGGTGTCTGCACTGGGGGGTGTCTGTACTGCTGGGGGGTCCTGCACTGAGTGGGGGTCTGTAATGGAGGGGTGTCTGCACTACTGAGGGGGGTCTTCACTGAGGGGGAGTCTGCACTACTGAGGGGGGGTCTGCACTGAGGGTGGGTGTCTGCACTGAGGGGGGTCCTGCACTGAGCGGGGTGTCTGCACTGGGGTCGGTCTGTACTGAGGGGGTGGTCTGGCCTGGGGGGTGTCTGCACTGGGAGGTATTTGTACTGCTGGGGTGGTCCTGCTCTGAGGGGGGGGTCTGTAATGGGGGGGTGTCTGTACTAAGTGGGGTGTCTGCACTAGGGGGGTGTCTGCACTGCTGGGGGGTCTGTACTACTGAGGGGGGTCTATACTGCTGGGGGGTCCTGCACTGAGGGGGGTGTCTGCACTGGGAGGGTCTGCACTGGGGGGGGTGTCTGTACTGCTGGGGTTCTGCACTGAGGTAGGGGGTGTCTGTACTGCTGGGGTTCTGCACTGAGGTAGGGGGTGTCTGTACTGCTGGGGGGTCTGCACTGTACTGATGGAGGTCAGCAATCTGTGTCCTTCAGGGGCTGCATACAGTATACTGCATACTTTGTTGTTCGAAATGAATATAAGCTGTTGCCTGGGTACTGTGCCACATGGGTGTGGTAATCTGTTGTTCAATGGCATTAGTTATTTTTTTTTTGGGGGGGGGGCCCCATACAACATTTTGCTATGGGGCCCTGTGATTTCTAGTTACGCCCCTGGGGACAACCCAGGCGCTAGTAAATACTAGGGGACAAAAAAGGGTGTAGAAAAAAAATAAATTAAAAAATACAATAATGAGTAAATATAAATAGCGGTGTATAAAAATAAAAAATGGGTGCGTGATGACATTAATAATGAATAAATCTAAATAAAAGATTGTGAATGAAAAAAAAAAGGTCAATTAAATATAAACAAAAGTATTATAAAATAAGTAAATAAGAGACTATAAATATACATAAAAAATAATAAAGATAATGAATAAAAATGAATCTAAAAAATGAAAAAGGATACATTTATGAATAAATGTAAAGAATAAATATAAAAAAGGGTGTATAAAATAATAAATAATAATGATAAATATAATAATTAATAAATATAAAAATAACTACAAATCAGGGTGTATAAAAATAATAAATGCATATTAAAAATAAAAAAGGGTGTAGAAAAAAGGAAAAAAAAAACAATAAATATAATAATGAGTAAATCTAAAAATAAATACGGTGTATAAAAATATAAATATAATTATGAGTAAATCTAAAAATAAATAACGATGTATAAAAATATAAATATAATAATGAGTAAATCTAGAAACAAATAACGGTGTATGAACATAAAAATGGTGCAAAAGTAAATGTAGGTTCAAATTAGGCGCATCAGGGGTAATAGTGGCAAATCAGGAGCTAATAGGTGCAACAATATAATATATATATATATAATATAATAGTTGTGGAAGAATGGGGGGGGGGGGGCTGGAGAGGTGCTGCAATGCAAGCTATTGAGGATGTCTTATCTTATACATGAACATGTACTTTGGTGCATTCACCTGCGTCACAGTGTGCAGCTCAGTGCACGTGTTGAGAAGTGATTTGATGGATTCCCATCAATTTCATTGGCAAACACATCAAGCAAAAAAAGAAACAAACATGTTAATGGGCTCACTCACACTGTAGTGTTTTTTATGGAAAAACAACGCATGCGTGTGCAGTGAGAATGCTCAGAATTTTGCAGTTGCTCTGCTTTATGGGAAATGAGGCGTTCCTGTTTTTCTGTGCATTTGTATGTGCCGTGATGGCCAATAGAATAATGAGAACCCATGTGAATATGATACAATGGCCAAAAAAAAGACAAAAGTGAAAAATCATTCCAATTGGTCCAACAGATCTGGGGGTGGGCGGATATAGTCGGGTGCAAGTCCAATTACACCCACTTATAGGGATGTATTCCTGCCAGTATTGATCACTGTAATTCCATGGGAAGAGGCCTGAAAATGAATGGAATCCCTTGGGAGTAGGGTTGCCACCTGTTTGGGATTCACCTGGACAGTTCGGGTTTGGAATCATGCGTCCGGGTTTCAGACTGTCTGAGACCCGGACACATTATTGAGATTGGACTAAGTCTCCCCCCTTCTCTCTCCTGCCTCTAAGTGAGTACGCTAAGGTAAATCAGGGTTCTCAGAGCTCCCCCTTAGATCAGAGTCCTCTTTGTACACCAGAGCATCCCTTATGTTAGAGTCCCCAGAGTTCTCCCTTACATCAGAGTCTGCAGAGTCCCCCCTTACAGTGAAAGGGAACTCTGAAAGTTCAAATGTAAAAGGGAAACTCTGTGGACTCTGATGTAAAGGGGGAACTCTGTGGACTATGATGTAAAGGGGGAACTCTGTGGTCTATGATGTAAAGGGGGAACTCTGTGGACTATGATGTAAAGGGGGAACTCTGTGGACTATGATGTAAAGGGGGAACTCTGTGGACTATGATGTAAAGGGGGAACTCTGTGGACTATTATGTAAAGGGGGAACTCTGTGGACTATGATGTAAAGGGGAAACTCTGTGGACTATGATGCAAAGGGGGAATGTTATTTGAAAGCAACATCTACGCATACTATGAAAAAAAATTGCTGTGCAACGCTGAAGTGCTAGGGTTTGGCTTGAAGAAAAGGTGGCAACCCTACTTGTGAGACCCCCCAGGTCACCAGAACTAATGCCCCATTGGAAGATATCCCCCTCTATTACTTCTCAGGGGACAATCCAAAATGTGGGATCTTCTTTATTTTGGCTTTCAATGATAATGGCGAACAGGACAAATAGAGGGAGAATCTCCATAACATGGGCACAGACAGCAATAAAAATCGACAGGTGTTCTAATCCCTCTGCTCTCTATCTAAAAAAAAAAAAAAAGTTTTACCTTTAGTTACACTTTAACCACTTCAGCCCCGGAAGATTTGGCTGCTGAATGACCGGGACATTTTTTGCGATAATAATGGCGGCGGCTGGTCGGCAAGCAGTTAAATAAACTGCACCCGAAACACAGGTCAGAGTTGAAGTGCATTTGCCGGCACCGGATCACATGTTACAGAAGTACCATGCGATCCGGTTGCTGTGCATTTTTAGAGTAGTGCATGCACTAGTTTTGGTGCAGTCCAGTGTGATTCAGCTCATTCAAAATAAATGGGTAAAAATCGCACTGCATGTGAATCACACAGGAATGCTCAGTTTGGCCCCGTGCGATTCCTGGTGTGAACTGGCCCTTCACTCATTTGTATGCAGAGCTGCAATGAATGGCGACTTCATGTGAGCTCTGGTGCATTGCGGGAAAATGCTGCAAGTCTGCATTTTATATGCAGTGCACTGCAACCCAGCTCATGCCAGCTTTGTAGTATGAACAGGGCACAGGGAAAACAATTGTTTTCTCTATGACCTTGTAGTGCCCGGTGTTGATAAAGTGCAGAAAAATGCATACAGTGTGAATGAGCTCTTGGGCTTCATTCCCATGGGTGTACCTATCCACACATCTGTGCTTACATCTATTCATAGCAATCCGGATACAGTGGCTGCATGGATATAGCCACAGGTTCCAGCTTGACAGCTGTACAAGGGGCAGGTTTGGCTGTCTTTTCAGCCATTGGGGCTGATTTATTATAACTGGAGCATGCAAAATCTGGTGCAGCTCTGCATAGAAACCAGTCAGCTTCCAGGATTTTTTTTTTTTGTCAAAGCTTAAAGCGGAGCTCCACTGAAAAGGGGAAGTGCCTCTTGTCTGCCCCCTTTCCGGTGTCACATTTGGCACCTTGTGGTGGTGGGGGGGGGGGGGGTGGTTATCTGGCTTTGACAGGTACCTACTCCCATTCCTGCCATCCACGCAAGCGAAGTAGGAAACCAGCTGTGAACCCATAAGACTTCACTGCCGTTTCCCTTACCCAAGCTGGCGGCTTGGGTGAGGACACCGCGGCATCCCTGGACAGGTAAGTGTCCTAATAGTAAAAGTCAGTAGCTACAGTATTTGTAGCTGCCGACTTATATTTTTTTGGTGGGGAGCTGGAGCTCCTCTTTAAAGTGGTTGTAAACCCCAGGACAAAAAAAACCCTGCAAGATAAAGGCGTAATGAGCTAGTATTCATAGCATACTAGCTCATTATGAATGACTTACCCAAGAACAAAGCCCTCACAGCCGTCCTCGTACACCGCTCTGGCGGTCGACATCGCTCCCGGAGTTACTTCCGGGTATCGCGGGCTCCGGCGCTGTGATTGGCCGGAGCTACGATGAAGTAATTCCCGTGCATGCGCCCAGGAGCCGCCAGTAATGGTACACTCACTAAAGCAATGGCACGGACGTACCGTTGCTTCAATTTGCTTCAGTGTGCATGTAACGATGACGTCGACACATACATGCAAATACAGAGATATCTCCTAAACCGTTAAGGTTCAGGAGATATCCGGGGTAGCTACAGGTAAAAGCCTTATTATAGGGTTACCTGTAGCAAAATGTGTGCTGTAAGAGATTACATTGAACAAGTTGAAGTTAGAAGCTGATTGGCACGCACTGTGATCACCCGAGTCAATGAGACTTGAGTGATCACAGATCCAAGTAAGGGGCCGATACCGGTCCCTTACCACGTGATCAATTGTCGGCCAATGACAGCTGATCATGTGATGTAAACAGAAGATCGGTAATCGTTTTTTTTCTTCTCACACTGACAACGTGAGAAGAAAAAAAGCCTGTTTGAAGGGACATCGGTCCCAAAGAGGAAGAGGAAAAGCTGCCTCATATATGCCCACAAGTACCGCCTGCCACCCCCAATCAGTGCCACCAATCATTGCCACCTTTCAGTGCCCACAAGTGCATCCTATCAATGCCCACCAGTGGTGCCAATCAGTGCCTCTTCAGTGCCACCTAGCAGTGCTGCCTATCAGTGTCACCTACCAGTGCCGATCAGTGTCCATCACTGCCACCCATAAGTGCCAGCTATCAGTGCCCCTATTAGTGCCCAACAGTGCAGTCTATCAGTGCCCACCAGTGCAGTCTATCAGCGCCCATCAGTGTAGCCTCATTAGCATACATCAATGAAGGAGAAAAGTTACCTGTTTGCAAAATTTATTAAAAATTTATTAAAAAATATAAAACGTTTTTGTATTTTTTTTTTAAATCGGTCCTTTTTAATTTTTTTAACAAAATATAAAAAATTGCAGAGGTGATCAAATACCACCAAAAGAAAGCTCTATTTGTGGGAAAAAAATGATAAAATTTTCATTGACACATTAACTGGTTCCCGACCAGCGCACGCCGATGTACATCGGCAGAATGGCACGGGCAGGCATATTGGCGTACAGGTACGTCCAATCTTTAATACCACCCTGCCATCGCGACGGCGCACTCGTGTCCTGGTCAGGACCCCCATGAGTCCGGTCACGGGTCCCGCAGCCTTGATCGCTGCGGGCATACCTACGATCGTCTCACGGGGCGGCTGAACGAGGAAATGCTGTTGTAAACAGCATCTCCCCGTTCTGCCTAGCAACTAGTGACGCTAATCTCTGATTGGAGCAAAGATCAGTGTTCACTAAATTAAAGCCCAGCCCCCAACAATTAGTAACACACCCCTAGGAACACTTAACCCCAACACCGCCACCCACTGGTTAACCCCTTCACTGCCAGTGTCATTTACACAGGAATCACTGCATTTATATAGCAGTGATTGATGTATAAATGACAATGGTCCAAAAAATGTGTCAAAAATGTCTGATGTGTCTGCTATAATGTCGCAGTCACAATAAAAATCGCTGATCGCCACCATTACTAGTTATACTCCTGCACTGAATAACTTAAGTTGTGACACATTGTAGGGCGGCTGTGAGGGGGGAGAGACACGCCAGTCGCCAGTGCCTACTCCATGCAGACACATAGCCTTGGCCTCTGCAAGCCAATCATGTGACCTTTCCAAAACGCGAGAGGAACAGACACAGAGCCTGCTGAGCGAGCTAAGGAGACACAGACAGACCGCTGGGTAAGTGCAGAGCTGAGGGCCTTTACTTCCCTGCAGTTCACAGTCCACAAGCTCTCCAGTGTAGGACTGTCATGCTTGTCTTTCCAGGGACATGGCTGCTAATTAAAGATTGTAGTCTAGTTCTATCTTCAGTACCATCCTGGCATCATTACTTCATTGTGCAGTGCTCACTCAGTAGCCTTTAATATCTTTTCTTCTCTATTTATGGGGTGCCTGTGGATTGCTTTGATTTTTTTGATGATTTTTAAAAGTCCACTGCCCATTGACACCATCTACTGCCCACTGACGATGCACTCTGCCCACTGACACCGCATTCTGCCCACTGACACCGCATTCTGTCCACTGACACCGCATTCTGCCCACTGACACCTCACTCTGCCCACTGACACCGCACTCTGCCCACTGACACCGCACTCTGCCCACTGACAATGCACTCTGCCCACTGACAATGCACTCTGCCCACTGACATCGCACTCTGCCCACTGACGCCATCTACTGCCCACTGACACCATCTACTGCCCACTGACAATGCACTCTGCCCGCTGACACCATCTACTGCCCACTGACACCATCTACTGCCCACTGACACCGCACTCTGTCCACTGACACCACACTCTGCCCATTGACAATGCACTCTGCCCACTGACAATGCACTCTGCCCACTGACACCGCACTCTGCCCACTGTAACCATCTGCTGCCCACTGACACCGCACTCTGCCCCACTGACACCGCACTCTGCCCCACTGACAATACATTCTGCCCACTGACAATGCACTCTGCCCACTGACAACCCACTCTGCCCACTGACACCGCACTCTGCCCACTGACACCATCTACTGCCCACTGACACCATCTACTGCCCACTGACACCGCACTCTGCCCCACTGACACCGCACTACTGCCCACTGACACCACACTCTGCCCATTGACAATGCACTCTGCCCATTGACAATGCACTCTGCCCACTGACACCTCACTCTGCCCACTGACAATGCACTCTGCCCACTGACAATGCACTCTGCCCACTGACAATGCACTCTGCCCACTGACACCATCTACTGCCCACTGACACCATGCTCTGCCCACTGACACCGCACTCTGCCCATTGACAATGCACTCTGCCCACTGACACCGCACTCTGCCCACTGACACCTCACTCTGCCCACTGCCAATGCACTCTGCCCACTGCCAATGCACTCTGCCCACTGCCAATGCACTCTGCCCACTGACAATGCATTCTGCCCACTGACACCATCTACTGCCCACTGACAATGCACTCTGCCCACTGACAATGCACTCTGCCTACTGACACCATCTACTGCCCACTGACACCATCTACTGCCCACTGACAATGCACTCTGCCCACTGACACCATCTACTGCCCACTGACACCTCACTCTGCCCACTGACACCGCACTCTGCCCCACTGACACCATCTACTGCCCACTGACACCATCTACTGCCCCACTGACACCGCACTCTGCCCCACTGACACTGCACTACTGCCCACTGACACCACACTCTGCCCATTGACAATGCACTCTGCTCATTGACAATGCACTCTGCCCATTGACAATGCACTCTGCCCACTGACACCTCACTCTGCCCACAGACAATGCACTCTGCCCACTGACAATGCACTCTGCCCACTGACACCATCTACTGCCCACTGACACCGCGCTCTGCCCACTGACACCTCACTCTGCCCACTGACACCTCACTCTGCCCACTGACAATGCACTCTGCCCACTGACAATGCACTCTGCCCACTGACATCGCACTCTGCCCACTGACACAATCTACTGCCCACTGACACCGCACTCTGCCCCACTGACACCCCACTCTGCCCCACTGACAATACATTCTGCCCACTGACAATGCACTCTGCCCACTGACAACGCACTCTGCCCACTGACACCGCACTCTGCCCACTGACACCATCTACTGCCCACTGACACCATCTACTGCCCACTGACACCGCACTCTGCCCCACTGACACTGCACTCTGCCCCACTGACACTGCACTACTGCCCACTGACACCACACTCTGCCTATTGACAATGCACTCTGCCCATTGACAATGCACTCTGCCCACTGACACCTCACTCTGCCCACTGACACCTCACTCTGCCCACTGACAATGCACTCTGCCCACTGACAATGCACTCTTCCCACTGACACCATCTACTGCCCACTGACACCACGCTCTGCCCACTGACACCGCACTCTGCCCATTGACAATGCACTCTGCCCATTGACAATGCACTCTGCCCACTGACACCACACTCTGCCCACTGACACCTCACTCTGCCCACTGACAATGCACTCTGCCCACTGCCAATGCACTCTGCCCACTGACAATGCATTCTGCCCACTGACACCATCTACTGCCCACTGACACCATCTACTGCCCCACTGACACCGCACTCTGCCCCACTGACACCGCACTCTGCCCCACTGACAATGCACTCTGCCCACTGACACCATCTACTGCCCACTGACACCGCACACTGCCCACTGACACTGCACTCTGCCCACTGACAATGCACTCTGCCCACTGACACCGCACTCTGCCCACTGACACCGCACTCTGCCCACTGACACCATCTACTGCCCACTGACACCATCTACTGCCCACTGACACTGCACTCTGCCCCACTGACACCGCACTCTGCCCCACTGACAATACATTCTGCCCACTGACAATGCACTCTGCCCACTGACAATGCACTCTGCCCACTGACAACGCACTCTGCCCACTGACACCGCACTCTGCCCACTGACACCATCTACTCCCCACTGACACCGCACTCTGCCCCACTGACACCGCACTCTGCCCCACTGACACCGCACTCTGCCCCACTGACACTGCACTCTGCCCACTGACACCGCACTCTGCCCACTGACACCATCTACTCCCCACTGACACCGCACTCTGCCCCACTGACACCGCACTCTGCCCCACTGACACCGCACTCTGCCCCACTGACACTGCACTCTGCCCCACTGACACCATCTACTGCCCACTGACACCATCTACTGCCCCACTGACACCGCACTCTGCCCCACTGACACCGCACTCTGCCCCACTGACACTGCACTACTGCCCACTGACACCGCACTCTGCCCATTGACAATGCACTCTGCTCATTGACAATGCACTCTGCCCATTGACAATGCACTCTGCCCACTGACACCTCACTCTGCCCACAAACAATGCACTCTGCCCACTGACAATGCACTCTGCCCACTGACACCATCTACTGCACACTGACACCGCGCTCTGCCCACTGACACCTCACTCTGCCCACTGACAATGCACTCTGCCCACTGACACCATCTACTGCCCACTGACACCTCACTCTGCCCACTGACAATGCACTCTGCCAACTGACAATGCACTCTGCCCACTGACACCATCTACAGCCCACTGACACCGCGCTCTGCCCACTGACACCTCACTCTGCCCACAGACAATGCACTCTGCCCACTGACAATGCACTCTGCCCACTGACACCATCTACTGCACACTGACACCGCGCTCTGCCCACTGACACCTCACTCTGCCCACTGACAATGCACTCTGCCCACTGACACCATCTACTGCCCACTGACACCGCACTCTGCCCACTGACACCTCACTCTGCCCACTGACAATGCACTCTGCCCACTGACAATGCACTCTGCCCACTGACACCATCTACTGCCCACTGACACCGCGCTCTGCCCACTGACACCTCACTCTGCCCACTGACAATGCACTCTGCCCACTGACAATGCACTCTGCCCACTGACACCATCTACTGCCCCACTGACACCGCACTCTGCCTCACTCACACTTCACTACTGCCCACTGACACTGCACTACTGCCCACTGACACCGCACTCTGCCCATTGACAATGCACTCTGCTCATTGACAATGCACTCTGCTCATTGACAATGCACTCTGCCCACTGACACCTCACTCTGCCCACAGACAATGCACTCTGCCCACTGACAATGCACTCTGCCCACTGACACCATCTACTGCCCACTGACACCGCGCTCTGCCCACTGACACCTCACTCTGCCCACTGACACCTCACTCTGCCCACTGACAATGCACTCTGCCCACTGACACCATCTACTGCCCACTGACACCGCACTCTGCCCACTGACACCTCACTCTGCCCACTGACAATGCACTCTGCCCAGTGACACCATCTACTGCCCACTGACACCGCGCTCTGCCCACTGACACCTCATTCTGCCCACTGACAATGCACTCTGCCCACTGACAATGCACTCTGCCCACTGACACCATCTACTGCCCACTGACACCGCGCTCTGCCCACTGACACCGCACTCTGCCCTTTGACAATGCACTCTGCCCACTGACAATGCACTCTGCCCACTGACAATGCACTCTGCCCACTGACACCGCACTCTGCCCAGTGACACCTCACTCTGCCCACTGACAATGCACTCTGCCCACTGACAATGCACTCTGCCCACTGACACCGCACTCTGCCCACTGACACCTCACTCTGCCCACAGACAATGCACTCTGCCCACTGACAATGCACTCTGCCCACTGACAATGCACTCTGCCCACTGACACCATCTACTGCACACTGACACCGCGCTCTGCCCACTGACACCTCACTCTGCCCACTGACAATGCACTCTGCCCACTGACACCATCTACTGCCCACTGACACCGCACTCTGCCCACTGACACCTCACTCTGCCCACTGACAATGCACTCTGCCCACTGACAATGCACTCTGCCCACTGACACCATCTACTGCCCACTGACACCGCGCTCTGCCCACTGACACCTCACTCTGCCCACTGACAATGCACTCTGCCCACTGACAATGCACTCTGCCCACTGACACCATCTACTGCCCCACTGACACCGCACTCTGCCTCACTCACACTTCACTACTGCCCACTGACACTGCACTACTGCCCACTGACACCGCACTCTGCCCATTGACAATGCACTCTGCTCATTGACAATGCACTCTGCTCATTGACAATGCACTCTGCCCACTGACACCTCACTCTGCCCACAGACAATGCACTCTGCCCACTGACAATGCACTCTGCCCACTGACACCATCTACTGCCCACTGACACCGCGCTCTGCCCACTGACACCTCACTCTGCCCACTGACACCTCACTCTGCCCACTGACAATGCACTCTGCCCACTGACACCATCTACTGCCCACTGACACCGCACTCTGCCCACTGACACCTCACTCTGCCCACTGACAATGCACTCTGCCCAGTGACACCATCTACTGCCCACTGACACCGCGCTCTGCCCACTGACACCTCATTCTGCCCACTGACAATGCACTCTGCCCACTGACAATGCACTCTGCCCACTGACACCATCTACTGCCCACTGACACCGCGCTCTGCCCACTGACACCGCACTCTGCCCTTTGACAATGCACTCTGCCCACTGACAATGCACTCTGCCCACTGACAATGCACTCTGCCCACTGACACCGCACTCTGCCCAGTGACACCTCACTCTGCCCACTGACAATGCACTCTGCCCACTGCCAATGCACTCTGCCCACTGACAATGCATTCTGCCCACTGACACCATCTACTGCCCACTGACAATGCACTCTGCCCACTGACAATGCACTCTGCCCACTGACAATGCACTCTGCCCACTGACACCATATACTGCCCACTGACACCATCTACTGCCCACTGACAATGCACTCTGCCCACTGACACCATCTACTGCCCACTGACACCATCTACTGCCCACTGACACCGCACTCTGCCCACTGACACCTCACTCTGCCCACTGACACCTCACTCTGCCCATTGACACCTCACTCTGCCCACAGACAATGCACTCTGCCCACTGACAATGCACTCTGCCCACTGACACCATCTACTGCCCACTGACACCGCACTCTGCCCACTGACAATGCACTCTGCCCAATGACAATGCACTCTGCCCACTGACACCATCTACTGCCCACTGACACCGCACTCTGCCCCACTGACACCACACTCTGCCCCACTGACAATACATTCTGCCCACTGACAATGCACTCTGCCCACTGACAATGCACTCTGCCCACTGACAACGCACTCTGCCCACTGACAACGCACTCTGCCCACTGACACCATCTACTGCCCACTGACACCATCTACTGCCCCACTGACACACTAACACCGCACTCTGCCCCACTGACACCATCCTCTGCCCCGCTAACACCATCCTCTGCCCCACTAACACCATCCCATGCCCACTGACACCACATTCTGCCCACTGACACCATCTACTGCCCACTGACACATCTACTGCCCACTGACACATCTACTGCCCACTGACACCACACTCTGCCCACTGACACCTCACTTTGCCCACTGACACCTCACTCTGCCCACTGACACCGCACTCTGCCCCACTGACCCCGCACTCTGCCCATTGACAACGTCCCCTGCCCACTGACACCATCCTCTGCCCCACTAACACCATCCCATTCCCACTGACACCATCCACTGCCCTACTGATAGTGTCCACTTTTAAGGTAGGCTAGGTTCATATTTTAACTGTGACATTTCTTTTAATAATCTAATCATATTTTATGGTCACTCAAATGCTTTTGTTTTATTTAACCATGTCCCTTTAAGTCTACCCCCCTCTCCACTGTTAAAACAATTTGGCCACAGCCACTGTTCACTGCAGCGCGCTATCTGCGCCTCCTTACTACTCTCCTAGGGTAACTCAAAGGTGTCCCAAGTCTCCTACAATCATATAGTGTCTATAGCGTGTACTGCAATAAAAATTCCCGCGCGTTGCTAAAGTGTTCGGGTTTGGCTTGACGAAAAGATGGCAACCCTAATCTGTAGCAGGGATTAGAAACGACTTTATGCTTTTTTTTGCCCTACACAAACTGACACTAAATATAATATAGTCCAAATTAAAGTTGCGCTATAATAAGTTCCTACCTAAGACACATACCGTAGCTACATAGTTAATCTGGTTGAAAAGAAGACACAAGTGCTACTAACTAATACAAATGACACTTACACTGACACAAAACCCGATCCTGATCTAGTTAAAGTGGTTCTAAAGGCAGAAAGCTGTTTACATAAAAACTTTCTGCATTTAGCTTCCCCCACAAGCCCCTCCTTATACTTACCTGAGCCTGATCTAGTGATGTACACAAGACTCTCTCGGCTGTCTGTCTCCTCACTGGCTCAGAGACAGCAACGTGAGTCATTGGCTCCCCCTGCTGTCAATCACAGCCAGTGAGAGGGGCGCATGGGTCTTATGGACACACAGAGCCGGCTTGAGAGCCATCATGCACAAAAGTCAATTGCTATGGTGGTCACTCAAAGGGAGACCCAAGAAGAGGATGATCCAGGCTGCTTGGGTAAGTATAACATGCTTGTTATTTAAAAAATAAAATTATTTAATTTACAATCACCTTAAACCAGGGGTGCCCAACCAGTGGCCCGGGGGCTGCATGTGGCCCGCAGAGCCCTCTGATGTGGCCTGCGACCTCCTGTTTTGTGATGGAATAGAATAGAATACTGTTATTAATAGTAAGTTTATTACTAAAATCACAGTGTATCTATGGGCATATCTGTTCTGCAGTGGTTACTGGGCTGCTTTCAAACTGATCCACAGGTGCAGAGCAGTGCACCTGAAGGTTACCTGCACTGAGCCATAGGCCCCTTTCACGCGGTCAGTCCGACCCATTTGGACCCTCCATTCACCTCTAAAGAGTAGCAGATGTAAATGGACTTGTGTCCGTTTACAAACGCCTACCTCCAATCCGATCCGCAAAAAAAAAGAGTAGAGTGTACTGCCATGCACATGCTCCACTCATTGTGGCCCGTGACCGGTTACCAATTTGCTTAGGTGGCCCTCGCTCTTCAAAAGGTTGGGCACCCCTGCCTTAAACTGTATTTTATTTTATTTTTTAAACTGACTTTTTTCGTCTTCTTTTTTTTTTTTTTTTTTTTTGTTTACAGACTTCCCCTTTTGCCAAGAGGAAAAGATACAATGCATCTTTTCCCCTACACAGAGGAGAAACAACCCTGGGTAATCACAGTGATCACATGATCAGGAGCAATTGGCTTTGGATTGTTAGAACAAGACCTGGAGCTATTCGTAACATCTCAGTCTTACTGCGGGGAGAGCGATCCACCACAATCACAGGAGCGTATATAAGTGGCACCCAGGAATTTCACCCTGGGACTGGCTACCAGTAATCTGCATTACAACCTATTTTCTACTTTATAATTTATATTTCAAAATAAATGAGGAATACAGATAATAGAAACACTGAATAAAAATAAAGTTAATAGTTGGAAAAAAGTCTGTATTGTCCAGGCTGCTCTACCCTAGCTATTCACAGGCACAATCCCACTAATCATCAGCACGAGGGTTTTGACCTGCTCTGTCTTCAACCTGGGCTGGTTCACCCCTCCTTAGGACAACCTGCTGGCTCTGGGCTCCCCTGGAAACACCATATTGATAATGAACTTAGCGTTCAGGACAACCAATCAACATAGCACAGGGTAGATCAGAACTCCTGGACTCAAGCAATCCAACAGCCTCAGCCTCCCAAGTAGCTGAGATGATAGCTGCACGCTACTGCAACCAGCGAGGAACAGTGCTTGCTCCTGAGTAGGGATGAGCCGAACACCCCTCGGTTCGTTCGCACCAGAACTTTTGAACGGACCCCAAATTCGTACAAAGGTTAGAACCCCATTGAAGTCTATGGGACTCGAACGTTCGAAATTAAAAGTGCTAATTTTAATGGCTAATATGCAAGATACTGTCCGAAAAAGGGTTTGGGGACCTGGCTTCTGCCCCAGGGGGCATGGGTCAATGCAAAAAAAAGTTTTAAAAATGGCCGTTTTGGCGAGAGCACTGATTTTAATGACGATTAAAGGGAAAAAAATTGAAATATTCCTTTAAATATCGTGCCTGGGGGGTGTCTATAGTATGCCTGTGAAGTGCCATGTGTTTCCCGTGTTTAGAACAGTCCCTGCACAAAATGACATTTAACGGAAATAACGTCATTTCAAACTTCTTGTGGTTTTAATGTTATATCTGGTTCCTGCAATATGGTTGAAAATCATTGAGAAAAATGGCATGGGTAGCCCTCCCTGCCCATTACCAGCCCCTTTGGGTCTTGTTTTTATTAAGGGGAACCCCGTACCCATATTAAAAAAAGGAAATACGTGTGGCCCCCAGGCCCTATATACCCAGAACAGCAGTATACAGGCGGTGCAAACAAGACAGGGACTGTGTAGGTTTGTTGTGTTAAGTTGAATCTGTTTGTAATTTTCAACTGGTACATTTTTAAAGTGTAGCTCCAGTCAAAAAAACTATTTTTAAGCTTTTTGGAAAACATAGGGAAGGGTTATCACCCCTGTATAATTTGTTTTGCCGTCCGTCTTTTTTCATCTCACTTGCTGTTGTCTCCTTCCGTTTGCAGTAGGAGATGTTTGTAAGTTGGATGTTTGAAAGTAGGGGCCTGCCCTATATGCTCTGCAGAAATGGCGGAACAAGGTGTTGGTTTTGCCACAACATTGTAAGCCCTCAAAGTGACTCTTGGTGGGCGCTGGAGCGCCCTGCTGTGAACGATTATAAAAATTTACCTTTGGTGGTTGTGGTGCTGGTGCTACAACACTATAAGTCCTCACAGTTACTCTGGGTGGGCACAGGAACAGGCCTTCCTGTGAAATATTATATCAAGAATTGTAATTACATGTCCCTGTTAAACAGGGGCAGAAAAATTGGGCCTTGGGCACTGGTGCCACGACACTGCAACCTCTCCCATATACTCTAGTTTTAGTGCAGGAATTAGCCCTGCCGCAAAGCATTGCATCAAAAATTGTAATAAACCACTTCAATACCGGGCACTTAAACACCTTCCTGCCCAGACCAATTTTGAGCTTTCAGCGCTGTCGCACTTTGAATGACAATTGCGCGGTCATGCTACACTGTACCCAAATGAAATTTTTATAATTTTTTTCCCACAAATAGAGCTTTCTTTTGGTGGTATTTGATCACCTCTACGGTTTTTATTGTTTGCGCTACAAATTAAAAAATGCAGAAAATTCTGGAAAAAAAAAATGTTTTTTTTGTTTCAGTTTCAAAACTTTGTAAATAAGTACGTTTTCTCCTTCACTGATGGGCACTGATGGGGCTACACTGATGGGCACTAATAAGGCGGCACTGATGGGCACCAATGATGTGGCACCAATGAAGTGGCACTGATGAGGTGGCATTGATGGACACTGATATGTGGCACTGATAGGCGGCACTGATAGGCGGCACTGATGGACGACATGGATGGGCGACACGGATGGACACTGATAGGTGGCACAAATTGGCACTGATAGCTGGCACGGATTGGCATGGATGGGCGGCACAGATGGGCATGGATAGGCGGCACAGATGGGCATGGGTGGGCACTGATAGGAGGCACAGGTGGGCACTCATAGGCGGCATTGGTGTTATACTGTACTAATAGATGCCAATCAGTGCCAAACAATAATGCAGGCCAATCAGTGATGCCCATTGTGGGCACTGATTGGCATCCATTATGGGCACTGATTGGCATCCATTGTGCTGACTGGCATCCCTGGTGGTCTAGGGAGGATTACCTTTTCCCTGGTGGTCTGGTGGCATCCCTGGTGGTCCAGTGTGGGCATCCTCTGGGGGGCTGTGCTGATAATCGATCAGCACAGACCCCCCCTGTCAGAGGAGCAGCCGATCGGCTCTCCTCTACTCGCGTCTGACAGATGCGAGTGAGGAAAAGCCGATCACCGGCTCTTCCCATTTACATTGTGATCAGCCGTGATTGGACACGGCTGATCACGTGGTAAAGAGTCTCCGTCGGAGACTCTTTACCGAGATCGTAGTTGCCGGGTGTCAGACTGACACCCCGCAACAACGATCGCCGCGATGCGCGCCCCCGGGGGCTCATAATCCTGATCACGTCATATGACGTCCGATCAGGATTATGAAACCACTTTGCCACTGTCAATTGCCTATAGGGCGGGCGGCAAGTGGTTAAACGCCCTGTTAAACAGGGGCAGAAAAATTGGGTCTTAGGCACTGGTGCTGGTGCCACGACACTGCAACCTCTCCCATAAACTCTAGTTTTAGTGCAGGAATTAGCCCTGCTGCAAAGCATTGCATCAAAAATTGTAATTAAACGCCCCTGTTAAACAGGGGCAGAAAAATTGGGCCTTAGGTGCTGGTGCTGGTGCCACGACACTGCAACCTCTCCCATAAACTCTAGTTTTAGTGCAGGAATTAGCCCTGCTGCAAAGCATTGCATCAAAAATTGTAATTAAACGCCCCTGTTAAACAGGGGCAGAAAAATTGGGCCTTAGGCACTGGTGATGGTGCCACGACACTGCAACCTCTCCCATATACTCTAGTTTTAGTGCAGGAATTAGCCCTGCTGCAAAGCATTGCATCAAAAATTGTAATTAAATGCCCCTGTTAAAGAGGGGCAAAAAAATTGGGCTGGTGGCATCACCCAGAACCAAAAATGTTTTTCCAACATATCAGCGGAGGAGGAAGAGGATAGACAATCAACATAACAGGACAGTCACTCAGCATCAGCATAGGCAGTCTTGAAGGGATGTGATATTTCTAAAAAAATTATTCGGTTACATCAGCTTCAGGTGCTTGGTAACTGTGGGTGATCCAAGACTGATTCATCTTGATGAAGGTCAGTTGATCAACTGATTCGGTGGACAGGGGCACCCTGTGATCGGTAACAAAGCCACCAGCAGCACTGAAGGTGCGTACCGAAAGAACGCTGGATGCAGGACAGGCCAGTAGCTCAATTGCATGCTCTGGCCAGTGATCCTTTCTCAAGACCCAGTAAGCCAGAGGATTTTCGGTGGGAAAGGTGTCCAAGTCTGACCTTGCCCCTAGGTATTTCTGCACCATGTAAATCAGACGCTGGCGATGGTTGCTGGAACCGATCATACCTTGGGGCTAAAAAACTTTTTGGAAAACAGCGCTGTCCAAACGATAACTCAATTAATCAAAACAAGGCCTAAGCCGGTGAAAACAAACTCTAAAAGTGATAATATAAATAATAACAGTATAAATTCCTGCTGCAACCCAATGTGAGATACCCACACTAGACACAAACCCAAAAAATAAGGCTGCGCTAAAACTTATACATTACAGTATTAACAATGTGACGTGTTAAATTCTAGTATTAAACAATGTATACTATCAAGAAAAATTGTGTATAAAAACATCAAACTTGAAGCACATAAAAAGTCCAAAGAGAGGGAAGTACGAAGGTATGGAATAAGTCCCTTGAAGTGACTCTTTACAAACACCCTTCAGATGTATAGCAGGTGCGCCCAAAGAGGAAGTTCTATCCACCACCTATTTCAATGAGGCTTACCAGCTGCCAAGATCTCTTTTTAGGGAGATCATACAGGCATGAAGAAAAAACGATCGTTCCTGGTCTCTCCGATGGGTTCTGCTGGCGTCTCCACCTCTTATATCTCTTTCTTACAACGTCTCACATTCCACCAAATTTTTTAGATAAGACAAGAAAGAAAGGCTCCCATAGCGTAATTCCGCATAAAAATTTAATACGAACGAAATAAAAGTAAAACAAACTCACAAATTCCAGTTGAGTACAAGCGTAAGTACAATCACGAGCCGGCCGGCTCTCTCCTATTAACACTGCCCGTCCTTCCTGGTCAACGGGGAATGGCGGTAACGTCAGCACGCCGCTCACCCTACGTAGTTTCGTCAAAAGTGACTTCTTCCTGGGGTACGGGCGGCGCGCTGACCCACCGCCTAAATACTCACTAGCTACAGAACGTAACCGCCCACTTCCGAGCTCCTGGCTACAGCTCCTAATCAGCCATTTTAGAAATGGGCAAAAATGATCGTTCGCCCTGATCATTAAATGAAACTAAATGAAATAAAATACACGAATGCTATAAGGAATCGGACACGAACCGTTTCACAAATAGGTTCATACTCATTTGATCTTTTTTGTGAATTAAAAAATTTTAAAAATAAAATAAACTAAAAAACACTCTAGAGAATCAGAACTGACCTGTTCTCTGAATGGGATCATATCTGATGGTACAATCCGGTCGCATACCTACCCATTAGGAGAGCACGATCGGACAAGGTCAACCCCTCATACCCGATCGCACAGTTCTAGTAACTGCACCCAGAACATAGGAGGGCCCACCATCATTCCCCGACCTTACTCTTCCACATGGGCAAAGGACACTGTCAGATCATCAGACCATCAGGCCATTTCTTAAGTCTAAAAATTTCATAAAACTCTATAAAGAAGGAAAGGAACATTCTCATATACAGGACATTATTCCAATTAGGCCTTATATAACATAGGCCATTGGAAAAAATCCTCAAGTAAACTAAATAAATCGCAAATAACAAAAACATCCCCAAGTGAGCCCCACATACCTTGGGGCTGCGGACTAAAAAATTGCCTGAAAGCATCGGTCAGACGGCCACCTTCTCCACCGCTCCTTCTGACCGATGCCTCAGCAACACGTTGTCCAGGACCAGGAGTTTGTAACCTCCCAGTCTCTGGAAATGTGTTGCACAGACCTTTCTGCAAGGCCTCCCGGAGATGTCTCATCCTGTGCTCCCTCTGCGACGGCAAGATAAGGTCGGCAACCTTACCCTTGTACCGTGGATCAAGGAGAGTGGCCAGCCAGTAATGGTCCCTCTCCTTGATCCGAAGAATACAAGGATCCTTCCGCAGGCTTTGCAGAATCAGGGAGGCCATGCAGCGTAGGTTAGCTGAGGCATTTGGTCCGGAGTCCTCTGGGTCACTAAGGACAACATGATCCGCAGCTACCTCCTCCCAGCCACGTACAAGTCCACGGGTTTCTTGGGACTGTAAATCATCCCTACAAGACTGCGGCTGCTGCTGCTGCTGCTGATGCTGAGTGCCAGCCTCCACCTCCATGCTGACACAATCATCCTCCTCCTCCTCCTCCTCCTCCTCATCCTCTTCCTGTGTGATGGGTGGCACAGCAGGAACACTGTCTGGATAAAGGGGGCCTTGAGAGGCAAGGAAGTCCTCCTCTTCCTGCCTCTGTTCTGCCTCAAGTGCCCTGTCCATTATTCCACGCAGCGTATGCTCCAAGAGGTGGACAAGAGGTACAGTGTCACTGATGCATGCACTGTCACTGCTCACCATCCTTGTGGCCTCCTCAAACGGTGACAGGACAGTGCATGCATCCCTGATCATGCCCCACTGGCGTGGTGAGAAAAAACCGAGCTCCCCTTACCCTGTCTTGGTGCCATAGTCACACAGGTACTCATTGATGGCCCTCTGCTGCGTGTGCAGCCACTGCAGCATGGCCAACGTTGAGTTCCACCTGGTGGGCATGTCACATATAAGGCGGTTCTTGGGCAGGTTCAACTCCTTTTGGAGCTCAGCCAGGCGAGCACAGGCATTAAATGATCGGCGGAAATGCACACAGACTTTCCTGGCCTGCTTCAGAACATCCTGTAAGCCCGGGTACCTGCCCAAGAACCGCTGCACAACCAGGTTAAGGACGTGAGCTACACAGGGCACATGGGTCAGTTGTCCCTGTCGGAGGGCGGAGAGGAGGTTGGTGCCATTGTCGCAAACCACCATTCCTGGCTTAAGCTGGCGTGGCATCAACCACCTCTCAGCCTGCCCCTGCAGAGCTGACAAAACATCCGCCCCAGTGTGGCTCCTGTCCCCCAAACAAACCAGCGCAAGCACGGCATGGCATCATTTTGCCTGCGTACTTGCATAGCCCCTGGAACGCCTACGGAGCACCGCTGGTTCTGAGGACAGAGCACTGGAAGAGGCCATGGAGGAAGAAGAAGAGGAGGGGGTGGAGGAGAGAGGTGTGTCACAACCAATAGTAGCATTTTGGAGGCATGGTGGCGGAACAACCTCCAACACTACTGCACCTTGTCCTGCATCCTTCCCAGCTGCCAGAAGAGTGACGCAATGGGCCGTGAAAGACAGGTAACGTCCCTGTTTATGCCTGCTGGACCATGAGTCAGCGGTAATATGCACCTTACCGCTGACCGCCCTGTCCAGCGAGGCAAGGACATTGCCTTTCACATGCCGGTAGAAAGCCGGAATCACCTTCCGTGAGATAAAGTGGAGTTTGGGGACCTGCCACTGAGGAACCGCACATTGTACAAACTCACGGAAGGGGGCCGAGTCTACCAACTGAAAAGGCAGCAGTTGAAGTGCTAGCAATTTAGCCAAGCTAGCATTCAACCGCTGGGCATGTGGATGGCTGGGAGTGAACTTCTTTCGCCGGTCCAGCAGCTGGGGCAGGGACATTTGCCTGCTATAATCGGACGTGGGTGTACTGCTAGCAGAGTGCCTGGAAGCACTTGGCTGTGACACACCTAATTCTACACCTTCATTCCTCTCAGAGCAGGTTTCAGAGAGGACTGAAGGTCTAGTGGGGTTGGAGATGCCAGCTGATGAGGAGCAAGGAGAGGTCCGCTTTGTTCTTTGGTGTGGGTCTTTGAGGTACGCTTGCCAACGAGCTGCATGGCAGGTCAACATATGTCTGGTCAAGCATGTGGTGCCCAAGCGGCTGATGTTTTGGCCATGCGAGATACGCTTGAGACATATGTTGCAAATAGCAGTGGTGCGATCTGATGCACTCGTCTCAAAAAAGGCCCACACCAAAGAACTTTTAGAATAACGCTCAGAGGCAGCGCCCTGCACAGGCGGAGCTCTGCGGTGTGATTCAGTCGTTGTGCTGCCCCTAAGCTGGCCCCCGGAGGGCATCCTGCCTCGTTGGACATGTGCCTCCTCCTCCTCTCTCCTACCAGGCACCCACGTGGAGTCAGTGCCCTCATCATCCCCTCCCTTTTCATCGCTGGAGCAAACCTGGCAGTACGCTGCAGCTTGTGGAACATGACTGCCAGATTGCTGTCCTTCTTGAGCATCCCCTCTCTCTGCATTCGCGCTACTGCCTTCCTCTAGCTGAGTATCATCATCAGAGCCTACAAAACACTGGGCATCCTCCTGGAGCATGTACCCAACACTGTGCTCAAAGAGTTCAGGAGACTCCTCAGGAGGACGTGGTGGGTCTAGGGAAGGAGTCACTGATGATGACATTGAGAGGAGGGAAGACGATGCATTGGCAGCTGCTTTGCTAGTACCCTGAGCCTGGGTGGGAGATGATGAGGAGGATGAAGAGGGCTTGGTCATCCACTCTACCAAGTCATTGGCATGTTGCGGCTCAACATGTCTACCTGCCGAAAAGAAGGACAAGCGTGTCCCATGGCCACGTGCTGATGATGACGATGCACCGCGTCCACGACCAGCACTGTTGTCTCTAGACACAGAGCCTGCTTGCCCTCTTTTATCGGCTCGCGCCTGTCTGCCTCTCCTTGCTGGCCTTCCAGACATGGTAATGGCCTGAAGGGAGTTGGGAAAACCAGCAATTGGGTAGTGTATATTGTGCTGGAGGCACACACAACTTCCACTAACTCCTGCAGATGGCAGATGGCTCAAATCGAGAAGAGCTATGTAGGTGGATATAGCGGTGTATACTGGGTTCAGAGCAAGCAGACAGCACGCACAATCTCCTAACACTGTCTGCAAGCTCTATTTAAAATGAGCAAGATAGTTAGCTTTATAGGTGGATATAGCGGTGTATACTGGGTTCAGAGCAAGCAGACAGCACGCACAATCTCCTAACACTGACTGCAAGCTCTATTTAAAATGAGCAAGATAGTTAGCTATAACGGTGGATATAGCGGTGTATACTGGGTTCAGAGCACGCAGACAGCACGCACAATCTCCTAACACTGACTGCAAGCTCTATTTAAAATGAGCAAGATAGTTAGCTATATAGGTGGATATAGCGGTGTATACTGGGTTCAGAGCACGCAGACAGCACGCACAATCTCCTAACACTGACTGCAAGCTCTATTTAAAACGAGCAAGATAGTTAGCTATATAGGTGGATATAGCGGTGTATACTGGGTTCAGAGCATGCAGACAGCACACACAATATCCTAACACTGACTGCAAGCTCTATTTAAAACGAGCAAGATAGTTAGCTATATAGGTGGATATAGCGGTGTATACTGGGTTCAGAGTACGCAGACAGCACGCACAATCTCCTAACACTGACTGCAAGCTCTATTTAAAACGAGCAAGATGGTTAGCTATATAGGTGGATATAGCGGTGTATACTGGCTCTCCTCGCTGCCGGCGCTGTGATTGGCCAAGCAGGCGGGTCACAGTGCATGCTTGGCCAATCATGAGCCAGCAATGCACTGCGCCATCGCAGTGTATTGTGGGCCGTGAGCGCCACACAAATTTGGCGCGAATGGCCCATAACGTTCGGAATTCGCCGAATGGGCAAACAGCCGATGTTCGAGTCGAACGTATGAAGCTCATCCCTACTCCTGAGATACTAGAAGCTGAAAGCTTCATGACCTTAAATTCCCATATTCCAATATCAATATTTCAATCTGACAGCCTCAGCTGCCAAAGTAGCTGGAATTAGAGATGCAAGCCACTGCAGATGACTGCTGTCTCTGAGACACTAGAAGATGAAAGCTATATGAAGTCAATAGAAACACTATATAAAAATAAATTTAATAGTTGGGAAAAAGTCTGTGTCCCACTGTATTGTCTTGGCTGCTCTAGATTGGCTATTCAAAGGTGCAATCCCACTACTGATCAACACAGGGGTTTTGACCTGCTCTGTCACTGACCTGGGCTGGTTCACCCCTACTTAGGACATCCTGGTGGCTCTGGGCTCCCCTGGGACCACCATATTGATACCAAATCAACATAGCACAGGGTAGACCAGAACTCCTGGACTCAAGCAATCCGACAGCCTCAGCCTCCCAAGCAGCTGGGATTACAGATGCACACCACCGCTCCCAGGAAAAGACAGTGCATGCTCTGTAATACTAGAAGCTGAAAGCTTCATGATGTCAAATCCATGCCCTCGAATGCTTCCAATACCTATATTGCTATTTGCAAGCGTGTCATTAACATTATTACAATAGACATGTTACCAAAGTACAGCACGAATTAAAAACTACAAATTCTATTAACACGTTGGGGTGAGGGAGGATGGGGTAGAGGGAGCTGAGTGGGGATTCACAGGGAAGTGAAATAATTGTGTAATCCTGAAAAGAAGGGAAAAAAAGAAGGAGAGCTAATACAATGTCTGTAATTTCACCCTGGGACTGTCTACAAGTCAAAATTGTATAACCCCTAAGTGTAAAAAATAAGGTATAAATAGTACAACAGAGTACCATCATCCCAATCGATTGAAATAGATAAATAAAGGGGCCTGTCCCCAACTGGTCCCTCAGATCAAAAACGGAGTATGGACTATTGCGGTACAGATATAATTAATGTAGATTCACGTGGGTAAAAACGATATAGAATTTTATTAATACAAAACCAATATAAGATCAAGCAAGACACATATTATTGGATACATAAAAATGCATGGGGAGCAATCGGGAAGTATCACAAGTATAATGGTCCCCAAGGGGGGAAGATCACATTGGGATAACTGTTCACAGATGTCATATCTCAACTAGTTTCGTGCTCTCAATGCCGCTTCTTCAGGAGAAAATCTGCAATAGGTTCGGACAGATAATTAACAATCAATGTAAAAATAAACAAATCAATAAAAAATAAAGAAAAACAACTAGGGGAAGGAAGAGCACTGCTGCTTAACTGTGACCATGCCCAGCCAAGGTAACTGTGCCAATATATGTTCCCCCCGTGGTGACCAGGGGGGACATGCAAAGTCTGGAAGTTTCTCTAAATATAATGGGTGATTGGAAAAAAATTATAAAAAGATTGCTCATACAACATGAGATGAGAGAGAGAAGGAAAGAAGGAGATAAAAGAAAAAGGAAAAGGAAGGAGTATAATAAAAGAAGAGGAAAAAGGAAGAGGAACGCAGGAAGAAGAAAGGGAATAAGTAAAATAAATCCAGAACGAATAAAGCTAAAGAATTGAGAAGGAAAGAAGAGGAACAAAGAAAGCAGCGAAAAGGAAAAGAGGGGAAGGAAAAAGGAAGGGGTGAAGGAAACGGAGGAGAGGAAGGGGGGGTGGAAGGGGGGGTGGAAGAGTCGAAACGGAGAAGAAAAAGGGGAAAGGGAAAGGAAAGGGGAGGAAAAAGAAGGGGAAGCAAAGTAAAAAGGAAAAGAGCAAAGTTCTGTAGGTAAACTAACCTTATGCATGATAAGGATCCAGGGCAGGGGGGTGCAATCAACTCAATCCTAAGAGTGCAGTCCTGCAAAGGACCAGCTGCCACGCTGGGGGGGGGGGGGGGGGGGTAATCAGAGATGGTGGTCAAAACCAGCTGCTGAAGAGGGAGATCCCCCAGTGAGGTGGTCTATAAAAGATGACAAGATGTGGCCAGAAGATGATAAAAAATAGGGCCACCTGAGTCTACTCAGAGGCACAAGGTGAAGGCTTAGATATGGAAGATACAGTGGGGCAAAAAAGTATTTAGTCAGCCACCAATTGTGCAAGTTCTGCCACTTAAAAAGATGAGAGAGGCCTGTAATTGTCATCTTAGGTATACCTAAACTATGAGAAACAAAATGTGGAAACAAAATCCAGACAATCACATTGTCTGATTTTTGAAAGAATTTATTTGCAAAGTATGGTGGAAAATAAGTATTTTGTCAATATCAAAAGTTCATCTCAATACTTTGTTATATATCCTTTGTTGGCAGTGACAGAGGTCAAACGTTTTCTGTAAGTCTTCACAAGGTTGTCACACATTGTTGCTGGTATGTTGGCTTCCATGTAATCCATGTAGATCTCCTCTAGAGCAGTGATGTTTTGGGGCTGTCTATGGGCAACACAGACTTTCAACTCCCTCCAAAGGCTTTCTATGGGGTTGAGATCTGGAGACTGGCTGGGCCATTCCAGGACCTTAAAATGCTTCTTACGAAGCCACATCGTTGCCCAGGTGGTGTGTTTGGGATCATTGTAATGCTGAAAGACCCAGCCATGTTTCATCTTTAATGCCCTTGCTGATGGGAGGAGGTTTGCACTCAAAATCTCATGATACATGGCCCCATTCATTCTTTCATGTACACGGATCATTCTTCCTGTTCCCTTTGCAGAGAAACAGCCCCAAGGCATGATGTTGCCACCCTAATGCTTCACAGTAGGTATGGTGTTCTTTGGTTGCAACTCGGCATTCTCTTTCCTCCAAACACGATGAGTTGTGTTTCTACCAAACAGTTCTACTTTGGTTTCATCTGACCATATGACATTCTCCCAATCCTCTTCTGGATTAACCAAATGCTCTCTTGCAAACCTCAGATGGGACCGGACATGTACTGGCTTAAGCAGGGGTCACATCTGGCACTGCAGGATCTGAGTCCCTGGCGGCGTAGTGTGTTACTGATGGTAGCCTTTGTTACGTTGGTCCCAGCTCTATGCAGGTCATTCACTAGGCCCCCCGTGTGGTTCTGGGATTTTTGATCACCGTTCTTGTGATAATTTTGACCCCACGGGGTGAGATGTTGCGTAAAGCCCCATATTGAGGGAGATTATCAGTGGTCTTGTATGTCTTCAAATTTCTAATTATTGCTCCCACAGTTGATTTATTCACACCAAGCTGCTTACCTATTGCAGATTCAGTCTTCCCAGCCTGGTGCAGGTCTACAAATTTGTTTCTGGTGTCCTTCAACAACTCTGGTCTTCACCATAGTGGAGTTTGGAGTGTGACTGTTTGGGGTTGTGGACAGGTGTCTTTTATACTGATAACAAGTTCAAACAGGTGCCATTAATACAGGTAATGAGTGGAGGACAGAGTAGTCTCTTAAAGAAGATACAGGTCTGTGAGAGCCAGAAATCTTGCTTGTTTGTAGGTGACCAAATACTTATTTTCCACCATAATTTGCAAATAAATTCTTTCAAAAATCAGACAATGTGATTGTCTGGATTTGTTTCCACATTTTGTCTCTCATAGTTGATGACACTTATAGGTCTATCTCATCTTTTTAAGTGGGGGAACTTGCACAATTGGTGGCTGACTAAATACTTTTTTGCCCTACTGTACTGACTTGGTATGGGAAGTACAACCAGAGCCCCAGAATCCACATCCAGCAGCATCAAGAAGCATAAATACAGCTTAAATAGTCTCAAATGAGTGGCGTGTGATGTCACCCGGTCTGTACTCCCGCATGGAGCACGTGCGCTAGTCATCCAGCCAAAGGGCAGAAAGACCCAGTTGAGACATGCACAAGTGGATGGGGCGGTCCCAGGATGTAGAAACCGTCCCTCTACCAGGGAGAGCACCTAGACACCATAAAGGGAACAGACACGGGGCACAGATGACACCCGGTGGTGGCTCAGTAAAAACTGCAGGCTGGGAAGCAGCAAAAAATCAATGACATTACCTAATTATAGCAAGAAAAACAAGAAGGACATGTGGGTTGTAATCACGTGAACCTGGCAGAGACCCTAGTAGACCCACATATAACATGAAACATAATTAAATAAGATAATTGTGTAATCCTGCGAATGCAGCTGTCTATCTAATTTCACACTGGGACTGGCTACCAGTCATCTGCATTGCAACCTATTTTCTATGATTCATCTACTTTATAATTTATATTTCAAATAAATGAGGAACTAAAACAGATAATAGAAACACTGTATAAAAATAAAGTTAATAGTTGTAAAAAAGTCTGTGTCCCACTGTATTGTCCAGGCTGCTCTACACCAGCTATTCATAGGCGCGATCCCACTGCTGATCAGCATGGCGGTTTTGACCTGCTCCGTCTCCGACCTGGCCCGGTTCACCCCTCAGGGCAACCTGGTGGCTCTGGGCTCCCCTAGAACCACCATAATTGATGCTGAACTTGGACACCTAAATTGGAAACCTAAGATTGGAACATGGACACCTAAACAACAAAGAGCAGGGTAGATCAGAATGCCTGGACTCAAGCAATCCAACAGCCTCAGCCTCCCAGGTAGATGGGATTATAGCTGCATGCCACTGCACCCAGCAAAGGACAGTGCTTGCTTCTGTGATACTAGAAGCTGAAAGCTACTTGACATCAAATCCCGCACCTTCCAATATCAATATTTCGAATTGCAAGTGTGTCATTAACATTACAATAAACATGTTACCAAAGTACAGCATGAAAAGAGGGGAAAAAAAGAAGGGAAACTAATACAATGTCTGTAATTTCACCCTGGGACTGTCTACGAGTCAAGTAGATTCTGATTGATTCAGCTTGGGTGTATCAGCTGCATTACAACCTATTCTCTATGATTCATCTACTTTATAATTTATATTTTGAACAAATTTGGAACTAATACAGATCATCTATACACTGTATAAAAAAAAGTTAATCATTTAAAAAGACCATATCTCATTATATTGTCCAGGCTGCTTTACACTGGCTATTTGCAGGTGTGATCCCACTACTGATTGCCACAGGGGTTTTGGCCTATGTTGTTTCCTTACTCCTTGGGACAATCTGATGAGTCTGGGCTCCCCTGGAACCACCATATTGATGCCATGCTTAGAGTGCACACCCAAAAGACATAGAGAAGGGTAGACCAGAACTCATAGACTCAAGCAATATGACAACATCAACTGCCAAAGTAGCTGGAATTAGAAATGCACACCACCGCAGGTTACTGTTGTCTCTGAGACACTAGAAGATGAAAGCTATATGAAGTCAATAGAAACACTGTATAAAAATAAAGTTAATAGTTGTAAAAAAGTCTGTGTCCCACTATTATCCAGGCTGTGCTATACCGGCTATTCACAGGTGCAGCCCCACTACTGATCAGCACGGTGGTGTTGACCTGCTCTGTCTCCGACCTGGGCCGGTTCACCCCTCCTTAGGACAACTTGGTAGCTTTGGGCTCCCCTGGAATCACCATATTGATACTGAACTTAGCGTGGACACCCAATCAACATAGGGCAGAGATAGATCAGAACTCCGGGACTCAAGCAATCCAACAACCTCAGCCTCCTAAGAAGCTGGGATTATAGATGCACACCACTGCAACCAGCAAATGACTGTGTTTGCTCTGCAATACTAGAAGCTGAAAGCTACGTGATGTCAAATCCCCTCCTTCCAATATCAATATTTCTAATTGCAAGCGTGTCATTAACATTACAATAAACATGTTACCAAAGTACAGCATGAATGAAAAACTACAAATTCTATTAACACATTGGGGTGAGGGAGGGTGGGGATTCACAGGGAGGTGAAATAATTGTGTAATCCTGAAAAGAGGGGAAAAAAAAGCAGGAAAACTAATACAATGTCTCTAGTTTCACCCTGGGGCTGTCTACGAGTCAAGTAGATTCTGATTGATTCAGCTTGGGTGTATCAGCTGCATTACAAACTATTCTCTATGATTCATCTACTTTATAATTTATATTTTGAATAAATGTGGAACTAATACAGATTTAAGAAGAACATGGCTCACTATATTGTCCAGGCTGCTCTACACCAGCTATTTGTAGGCATGATCCCACTACTGATTTTCTCTTTTTGACCAACCACCATATTAATACCAAACTTAGAGTGGACAGCCAGTTGACATAGTACAAGGTAGACCACACAAGGAATCCAACAATCCTAGCCTCCAAGGTAACTGCAATTACAGACACAGGCCACCACCAGTGGTGGCTGGTGCTCAGAATTTTTTTTTGGGGGGGTGCAAACAAACTGAAAAGAAAACCCCATCAAGCGCAGCCACTGTGCCCATCAAGCGCAGCCACTGTGCCCATTAAACACAGCCACTGTACCCATAAATTGCCGCCACTGTGCCCATTAAACACAGCTACTGTACCCATCAATTGCTGCCTGTGTGCCCATCAATTGCTGCCACTGTGTCCAATCAAGTGCTGTCAGTGTGCCCAATCAATTGCTGCCAGTGTGCCCATCAATTGCTGCGAGTGTGCCACATCAATTGCTGCCAGTGTGCCCAATCAATTGCCACCACTATGCCCAATCAATTGCTGCCAGTGTGCCCCATGAATTTCCGCAGGTGTGCCCCATGAATTGCTTCCAGTGTGCCCCATCAATTGCCATCAGTGTGACCCATCAATTGCTGCCAGTGTGCCCCATCAATTGCCGTCGGTGTGCCCCATCAATTGACGCCAATGTACCCCATCAATTTGAAATAAAACAAGGGAAAAATAAGACGAAGAAGGGGGAAACACAAAAAACCTCAGAAAAAATTGTTGGTTGTGTTGGACTTTTTAGGCATACTAGTATAATTAAATATATAGCATAAAAAAAAAAATAAAGAGAAAAAAATATATATATTAAATGTAAAAAATTATTTATTTATAAAAATAAAAAATAATTATAAAACACATCAAGTACTGTTTTTATATATCCTGTCTATACTAATGCATTTTACATCATATCCATATCTATTTCCATCAGATATATATACCCAGAGGGTAAACAAATGTACATTAATGCTTAATATACAAAAAAAAGAAGGTTACAGTAGACAGGGTATTAATTACAGAACCGATCTTAGATATACTCTGGCTCTCTACATGTTTCGCGTTATTACCAACGCTTCCTCAAGAGCTTTATCGGTTTTCTAAAATAAGAAAAAATGTATCCATCAAATCAAAAATATAACATATTTTGCATACATAATTAATCATTTTACAACATAGACAAAAAAACAACTAAATTATAATTACAAAGTAAAAATCTTAGAGTAAACCTTCCTCCCAGGAGAGGAAAAAAAAAAAAGAAAAAAAGGGGGGTATGCTGTGGGGACTTATTAATTTGAAGCAATATGGGAACGGGTGTGACATTTTCTTATTATCCAAAATATTATATAATATATAGTATACTGTCCAGGGTGTTTAATTATTATAAAGAAAAGAGGAAAAAAAAAAGGAGGAAGATTCTTCTTTAAAATGTGCTGCTAAAAAATTAAATAAATTTACTTACATTTCTTAATGGGAATATCCCAAGAAAAATGTGCAGAGAGACAGAGAAGACAAATAAAGAAGAATTTCTCTAGGCAGATAAGGCGATTTTCACATCGACATCACACTTTTATATATATAGGAGCCTGCGATTAGCATAGAGGCTTCAAATATTTATGGTATAAAACAGCAACGGAAGATCATTTTGCACCATAATCTGCATAGATGAAAGCAAACATAATAAGGCACAACTTTTTTTCGTGAGTCTACCTTAATTTATTATGTGAAAGAAATTAATTATATGTATTGCAAACGAGTTGTTTATTGTTTGTATTTTTAATTGGTTATGTGAAAGGACTTCAATGTATATTTACAATTGTATAGAGGGATATAGTGTTAACGTGCGTATATATATCCTAAATATTATAAGGAATATATGGTTATACATAATTGCCCATCATTAAACTCGGGCTGTTTATCATAAGTGAGGAGTGCATTTGCCTAGAATAGGTTCTATGTGTCAAGGTATTATATTATATCTAAGGAGGATTGTGCAAAATTTTAAACTACGCTCAAATAGCATACTAAGAAAGAAAAACAAATAAATAAATAATAAAAAATAAATAAATAAATAATTAGAAAATGTGTATCACCTCTTGAGTTAAATTGGCCAGTTCCTCAATTCCTGTAACCTCTCCAATAGGGCGAGGAATAGGTAGGCTTATTTCGATGGCTCAAGGTTTAAAGGAGGGGCACCATCTAGCCCCTCAGGGGTCTTCCTCCAGTCGGGAAATAGGACCGCTGTGCACGGACGCCGATCCACTGCGTCCGATTTATGCACAGCCATCCCGGTAGTGGCATCACTCCGCAACAGTGGAATCAATTGACGCTACTGTTCCCTATCAAATGCTGCCAGTGCCCCCCCCCCCCCCCCCCGCCCGGCACTTACCTGTCTTGGCACTGTCCTCCACATGGAAGTCCTCCATATCTCCTCCTGTCCTCTTTCTGTCATCTCTGCTATAATTGGAAGCCTGATAGGCACCCAATCACAGCGCCTGTCGCTTCAGCCAATCAGGTGACAGGGTAACCAGACCCGAGCACCTGATTGGCTGAGAGGCGGGTCAGTGTTATGTATTTGCTTCTCTAACACAACACTGTGTAAACAGCGAACGCACATCATTGCGCCCGCTGTTTACTAATTTGGAAGCCTATTAGAGCCCACGGCTCTAATCAGGATACCTATTAGCGCCAACAGCTCAAATCAGGCGCTTCCAAAAACACCCCCGCCGCTGTAATTCAGATGCCCGGCGCCCGACAAGGGGCCAGACACCTGAATAGGGGGCGTCAGCGGTGACAATAGATAGATTCATGCAATGCATTAATCTATCTATTGGTGATAGAATGGTGCTGGAGAGAGGGGGTGGCGCTCCTGCACCCTCTATGGAAGCACCTCTACTGGCCACCACACCCAGACATGGAAATTGCTTGCTCTGAAACACTAGAAGCTGAAAGCTAAATTAAGTCAAAGTCCTGCCATCTCCTGTTATTATTGCTAATTGTAAGTGCTTGAATGATATAACAATAGGCGTTACCAAAGAATATAGTTAACACTTTAAGGTGAGAGAGGGTGGGGTATGGGGATTTCACAGGAAGCTGTATGAGCTTCTTTTGAGCCGCAAGCATCGGCATGTTATTCATAATTACATTGGTCAAACCTGTAAAGTGCAAACATGCTAAAAAATGCCTAAAATCGCCCCATCCCATGTTTTTATTTCCTTGTAATGAGTTTTTATTTCCTAAAAATACTTAAAGTGGTTGTTAAGCTACTTTATGCTGTTTATACAATCATGCCTGTTTATCACTCCTATGTGCCCCTGTGTTTTATAAAAATAAGATGTTCTTTACTAGTTCTCAGAGCAGCGAGTGGCCCATACATGACCTGCCGCCTTTCTCCTCCCCCGTCTGACAGCAGAAGTGGGCAGGGCCAAGAATTCCCCACAGACGTAAGTCAGGAGGGGAGGAAGAGAGGAGGAGAGAGCCAGCAGGTCAAGTGAGCTGCGATCCTCTGAGAAATGCTAAAGAACAGCTTATTTTTGATCAAAAACAGGCACAGGGGCACATAGGAATATTAAATAGGCAGGATGGTCTAAAACATTAACTGAAATTTCAGCAGCAAGATGGGAGGGAGGGGGGGTGTCACTGACACAGGAGCAGACAGGCAGGGTGGGATAGGACAGAGGAGGACAAGAGAGCTGCGGATGACGGAGGCACGTAAACTCATACCTTTTGAGATGGGAATGAGGTACACCTACCAGCAAATGTATGTAGGCATAGGACATGCCCCCTGCCACACCCCCTTAAAGGAGAATTAACCCAAAAAAGTTAATTAAATCCACAAGGGACTTTTTTTTACCACTACTATTACTTTATATTGGCTTATAAAATTTACAAATGTAGCAATTTATAATTTGGATGAAAGATTTAGCACTGGGAAACATGTTTTGAAAGATAAAAAGTGCATTTTATATACATCAGATCATAGATCAGACCAAAATGAAGGGCAAATGAGGGGGAAAGAGGGACAGAAGGACATTGCTTCAAATCAGGGACAGTTGGGAGCTATGCGTAAACTGACCATGGTGTTAGGGCTCAGCAGCCATTATACACTGTGGTCAGTTTACAAGGGGAGGGCAGAACCAGGCAGGGTCAGTCAGGCTTTTGAGTTGTTACAGGGGGCCAAATGACACAGCACAAGCACTGTGCTGTATACCATGCTTTCCGGGAACAGGATCAATATTATGGCACAAAAATGTCTGTAAAAATGTTGTACAAAAAACCCCCCAAAAAAACGACCCTCAACTCAAATATGGCTGTAAAAGCTGATAACATTTACATATATATTGACATTACGCAGCACTGCTTCTTTTATTATACACTCTGGATATGACTCTGTTTTTGTGCTTTGTATGAAAATCAAACACACTATCACTTCACCTGTCCTGCCACCTTGTGTCATTATTACTTATTGCAAGTTCTTCACTAATATAACAATAGACGTTTCCAAAGAATTCAGTTAACACAATAAAGCGGAGTTCCACCTCTAGTGTCAAATTTGGCCCCTTTCAGGAAGGAGCAGATACCTGTCTAATACGGGTATTTTGCTCCCACTTCCGGGCAAAGACAACCGAGCCACCCGGGGGTATCTACGCCCCTTCCGGCGCCTTTTCCGCCCCCCCCCCACTGTCTTCTAGGAGACCCCCAGGACCCAGAAGACAGCAGGGACTAGTGGGATCGCGCATCGCAAGTCACACGTGCGCAGTAGGGAACCAGGAAGTGAAGCCGCATCCTCTGTATGCTGGGTGTAACTCTCAGTATCTGTTCTTATTCTGCAGGTATGGACACCGCACTTCTATTGTTCGGTATGCGGGGTGTAATCCTCAGTACACGGCTCAGTACACGGCTCTTACTGTTCCAATTCTGTATGCTGAGTAGGGATGAGCCGAACACCCCCCGGTTCGGTTCGCACCAGAACTTTCGAACGGACCCCAAATTCGAACGAACTTTAGAACCCCATTGAAGTCTATGGGACTCGAACGTTCGAAATTAAAAGTGCTAATTTTAACAGCTAATATGCAAGATACTGTCCTAAAAAGGGTTTGGGGACCTGGCTCCTGCCCCAGGGGACATGGGTCAATGCCTAAAATGTTTTTAAAAATGGCCGTTTTGGCGGGAGCACTGATTTTAATGACGATTAAAGTGAAAAAAAAGTGAAATATTCCTTTAAATATGGTGCCTGGGGGGTGTCTGTAGTATGCCTGTGAAGTGCCACGTGTTTCCCGTGTTTAGAACAGTCCCTGCACAAAATGACATTAAACGGAAATAACACCATTTAAAACTGCTTGCGGTTTTAATGTTATATCTGGTTCCTGCAATATGGTTGAAAATCATTGTGAAAAATGGCATGGGTAGCCCTCCCTGCCCATTACCAGCCTATTTGGGTCTTGTACGCATATTAAGGGGAACCCTGTACCCATATTAAAAAAAGGAAATGCGTGTGGCCCCCAGGCCCTATATACTCAGAACAGCAGTATACAGGCGGTGCAAACAAGACAGGGACTGTGTAGGTTTGTTGTGTTAAGTTGAATCTGTTTGTAATTTTCAACTGGTACATTTTTAAAGTGTAGCTCCAGTCAAAAAAACTATTTTTAAGCTTTTTGGAAAACATAGGGAAGGGTTATCACCCCTGTATACTTTGTTTTGTCGTCCATCTTTTTTCATCTCACTTGCTGTTGTCTCCTTCCGTTTGCAAGTAGGAGATGTTTGTAAATTGGATGTTTGAAAGTAGGGGCCTGCCCTATATGCTCTGCAGAAATGGCGGAACAAGGTGTTGGTTTTGCCACAACATTGTAAGCCCTCAAAGTGACTCTTGGTGGGCGCTGGAGCGCCCTGCTGTGAACGATTATATCAAGAATTGTAATTACATGCCATTGTTGAACAGTGGTAGAAAAATTGACCTTTGGTGGTTGTGGTGCTGGTGCCACAACACTATAAGTCCTCACCGTTACTCTGGGTGGGCACAGGAAGGGGCCCTCCTGAAAATTGTACTTAAACGCCCCTGTTAAACAGGGGCAGAAAAATTGGGCCTTAGGCACTGGTGCTGGTGCCACCACACTGCAACCTCTTCCATATACTCTAGTTTTATTGCAGGAATTAGCCCTGCTGCAAAGCATTGCATCAAAAATTGTAAACGCCCCTGTTAAACAGGGGCAGAAAAATTGGGCTGATGGCATCACCCAGAACCAGAAATGTTCTTCCAACATATCAGCGGAGGAGGAATAGGATAGACAATCAACATAACAGGACAGTCACTCAGCATCAACATAGGCAGTCTTGAAGGGATGTGATATTTCAAAAAAAATTATTCTGTTACATCAGCTTCAGGTGCTTGGTAGCTGTGGGTGATCCAAGACTGATTCATCTTGATGAAGATCAGTCGATCAACTGATTCGATGGACAGGCGCACCCTGTGATCGGTAACAAAGCCACCAGCAGCACTGAAGGAGCGTTCCGAAAGAACGCTGTATGCAGGACAGGCCAGTAGCTCAATTGCATACTGTGCAAGCTCTGGCCAGTGATCCATCCTCAAGACCCAGTAAGCCAGAGGATTTTCGGTGGGAAAGGTGTCCAAGTCTGACCTTGCCCCTAGGTATTCCTGCACCATGTAAATCAGACACTGGCGATGGGTGCTGGAACCGATCATACCTTGGGGCTGCGGACTAAAAAATTGTCTGAAAGCATCAGTCAGACGGCCACCTTCTCCACCGCTCCTTCTGACCGATGCCTTAGCAACACGTTGTCCAGGACCAGGAGTTTGTAACCTCCCAGTCTCTGGGAACGCGTTGCACAGACCTTTCTGCAAGGCCTCCCGGAGATGTCTCATCCTCTGCTCCCTCCCTACGAGGATCCTTCCGCAGGCTTTGCAGGATCAGGGAGGCCATGCAGCATAGGCTAGCTGAGGCATTCGGTCCGGAGTCCTCTGGGTCACTAAGGACAACATGATCCGCAGCTACCTCCTCCCAGCCATGTACAAGTCCACGTGTTTCTTGGGACTGTAAATCATCCCTACAAGACTGCTGCTGCTGCTGCTGCTGCTGATGCTGAGTGCCAGCCTCCACCTCCATGCTGACACAATCATCCTCCTCCTCCTCTTCCTCCTCCTCATTCTCTTCCTGTGTGATGGGTGGCACAGCAGGAACACTGTCTGGATAAAGGGGGCCTTGAGAGGCAAGGAAATCCTCCTCTTCCTGCCTCTGTTCTGCCTCAAGTGCCCTGTCCATTATTCCACGCAGCGTGTGCTCCAAGAGGTGGACAAGAGGTACAGTGTCACTGATGCATGCACTGTCACTGCTCACCATCCTTGTGGCCTCCTCAAACGGTGACAGGACAGTGCATGCATCCCTGATCATGCCCCACTGGCGTGGTGAGAAAAAACCGAGCTCCCCTGACCCTGTCCTGGTGCCGTAGTCGCACAGGTACTCATTGATGGCCCTCTGCTGCGTGTGCAGCCGCTGCAGCATGGCCAACGTTGAGTTCCATCTGATGGGCATGTCACATATAAGGCGGTTCTTGGGCAGGTTCAACTCCTTTTGGAGCTCAGCCAGCCGAGCACAGGCATTAAATGATCGGCGGAAATGCACACAGACTTTCCTGGCCTGCTTCAGGACATCCTGTAAGCCGGGTACCTGCCCAAGAACAGCCGCACCACCAGGTTAAGGACGTGAGCTACACAGGGCACATGGGTCAGTTGTCCCTGTCGGAGGGCGGAGAGGAGGTTGGTGCCATTGTCACAAACCACCATTCCTGGCTTAAGCTGGCGTGGCGTCAACCACCTCTCGGCCTGCCCCTGCAGAGCTGACAAAACATCCGCCCCAGTGTGGCTCCTGTCCCCCAAACAAACCAGCGCAAGCACGGCATGGCATCATTTTGCCTGCGTACTTGCGTAGCCCCTGGAACGCCTACGGAGCACCGCTGGTTCTGAGGACAGAGCACTGGAAGAGGCCATGGAGGAAGAAGAAGAGGAGGGGGTGGAGGACAGAGGTGTGTCACAACCAATAGTAGCATTTTGGAGGCGTGGTGGCGCAACAACCTCCAACACTACTGCACCTTGTCCTGCATCCTTCCCAGCTGCCAGAAGAGTGACCCAATGGGCCGTGAAAGACAGGTAACGTCCCTGTCCATGCCTGCTGGACCATGAGTCAGCGGTAATATGCACCTTACCGCTGACCGCCCTGTCCAGCGAGGCAAGGACATTGCCTTCCACATGCCGGTAGAGAGCCAGAATCGCCTTCCGTGAGAAAAAGTGGCGTTTGGGGACCTGCCACTGAGGAACCGCACATTGTACAAACTCACGGAAGGGGGCCGAGTCTACCAACTGAAAAGGCAGCAGTTGAAGTGCTAGCAATTTAGCCAAGCTAGCATTCAACCGCTGGGCATGTGGATGGCTGGGAGTGAACTTCTTTCGCCGGTCCAGCAGCTGGGGCAGGGACATTTGCCTGCTATAATCGGACGTGGGTGTACCGCTAGCAGAGTTCCCGGAAGCACTTGGCTGTGACACACCTAATTCTACACCTTCATTCCTCTCAGAGCAGGTTTCAGACTGGACTGAAGGTCTAGTGGGGTTGGAGATGCCAGCTGATGAAGAGCAAGGAGAGGTCCGCTTTGTTCTTTGGTGTGGGTCTTTGAGGTACGCTTGCCAACGAGCTGCATGGCAGGTCAACATATGTCTGGTCAAGCATGTGGTGCCCAAGCGGCTGATGTTTTGGCCACGCGAGACATATGTTGCAAATAGCAGCGGTGCGATCTGATGCACTCGTCTCAAAAAAGGCCCACACCAAAGAACTTTTAGAATAACGCGCAGAGGCAGCGCCCTGCACAGGCGAAGCTTTGCGGTGTGATTCAGTCGGTGTGCTGCCCCTAAGCTGGCCCCCGGAGGGCATCCTGCCTCGTTGGACATGTGTCGCCTCCTCCTCCTCCTCCTCTCTCCTTCCAGGCACCCACGTGGAGTCAGTGCCCTCATCATCCCCTCCCTCTTCATCGCTGTAGCAAACATGGCAGTATGCTGCAGCTTGTGGAACATGACTGCCAGATTGCTGTCCTTCTTGAGCATCCCCTCTCTCTGCGCTCACGCTACTGCCTTCCTCTAGCTGAGTGTCATCATCAGAGCCCACCAAACACTGGGCATCCTCCTGGAGCATGTACCCAACACTGTGCTCAAAGAGTTCAGGAGACTCCTCAGGAGGACGTGGTGGGTCTAGGGAAGGAGTCACTGATGATGACATTGAGAGGAGGGAAGACGATGCGTTGGCAGCTGCTTTGCTACTACCCTGAGACTGGGTGAGAGAGGATGAGGAGGATGAAGAGGGCTTGGTCATCCACTCTACCAAGTCGTTGGCATGTTGCGGCTCAACATGTCCAGCTGCCGAAAAGAAGGACAAGCATGTCCCATGGCCACATGCTGATGACAATGCACCGCGTCCACGACCAGCACTGTTGTCTCTAGACACAGAGCCTGCTTGCCCTCTTTTATCGGCTCGCGCCTGTCTGCCTCTCCTTGCTGGCCTTCCAGACATGGTAATGGCCTGAAGGGAGTTGGGTAAAAAAGCAGTTGGGTAGTGTATATTGTGCTAGACGCACACAACACCCACTAACTCCTGCAGATGCCTTTATTATAGAACACCAGAGATAAAGGGGTATATACAGATGTATACTGTGCTGTGCTGGAGGCACACACAACTTCCAATAACTCCTGCAGATGGCAAGTGGTCTCAAATAGAGAAGAGCTATGTAGGTGGATATAGCGGTATATACTGGGTACAGAGCACGCAGACAGCACGCACAAGCTCCTAACACTACTGACTGCAAGCTCTATTATAAAAGATAGATCACTAGCTATATAGGTGAGGTGAATATAGCGGTGTATACTGCGGTCAGGGCACGCAGACAACAACCACTACACAACAGCAAGATCGAAAATTGGCCGAAAACGATCGGTGTGTACTGTGTTGAAGGTACACAGAACACCCACTGCTTCAGACGCCAACACACTACACAAGGCCGTCGCGCTGGCGGCCTTATATAGTGTGGGGCGTGCACTACACAGCCTGAGCTATGATTGGCCACAGGCATCCTGCCTGTGGCCAATCATGGCTCTCCTCGCTGCTGGTGCTGCGATTGGCCAAGCATGCGGGGTCACAGTGCATGCTTGGCCAATCATGAGCCAGCAATGCACTGTGCCATCGCAGTGCATTGTGGGCCGTGAGCGCCACACGAATTTGGCGCGAACGGACCAAAATGTTCGGACTTCGCCGAACGGACGAACAGCCGATGTTCGAGTCGAACGTATGTTCAACTTGAACACGAAGCTCATCCCTAATGCTGAGAGTCAGGGACATAAGTAGGAATTTGAAAGATCCATTGAACCTTCTGGGCACCCTAAGGAGTGCAACGATGCAATGTGCATAGAACATCACAATAATGGTGGATGTGGTCAAATTGTGCTAACAGTGGGAGGTGCTTAAAGCGATGCAATGCACATGTGGAGATCAGATTACACCTCTGGCCTGGTCTCTGTGTGCTGGAATGACTGATTCCTGTGCATGCGCAGGAGGGATGTCATACTACACTGGCCCATAAAGAAGACTGAAGACCGGCACACAGCTGAAGATGCTGGCACTGTTGAGGGGCGGTGTCACTGAAGCAAAGGTAAGTTTAGTTCTGTTTTAAAGTGATTATAATGCATTCCCTGCATTAAGCTAAAAAGTGTCCCAGTGTTTGTATCGCCAATCACCCCGTTTTATACTTACCTATGTCCTCTCTCAATCCAGCGCTGTGCCCATCTGCAGTGGCTCTTTCCTCCCTCTCTCTCCGCTCACAGAGGCAGCAGAAGAAACCATTGACTCCTGACGATTAAATCCTGTGAGCAGAGAGCAGGCAGTGGGGCTGAGCCATGCTGTGTGTGCCAAAAGACGCACACAGCCTGGCTGAGGATCAATCCTGCAGGTGTGCCCCCATTGGAAGCAGCCTGCTATGGGGGGTACACAAAGCAGGGGAGGAGCCAAGAGCTCCAGCAGGTGACACCAGAAGAGGAGCACAGAGTAGGCAAGTGTAATATGTTTGTTATTTTATGAATGTTGGCTCTGGCTGCTGTCACTCATAACTTGTGAGCCAATGAGAAGTGAGAGAAGACGTCTCAACTCTGTGTCCGATTGGACACGCAGAACTGTGGCTGGTGAGCGGCCTGCTCTGGGTGCCCCCATAGCAAGCTCTTTACTCTGAGGGCACTTGGCAGATGGGAGGGGCCAGAAGCACTGGTGGGGGACCTGAGAGGATGAGGGCTGCTGTCTGCCAAATCACTGCATAAAGCAAGTAAGTATGACATGTTTTTTTGTTTTGTTTTTTAAACTGTGCCTTTAATATAATTTTATTTCCTTCTCTGCATCAAGATAATAAACTTTCTGCATTTAGCTTCCCCGCCAAAAAGTTAGCAGTAAAAAATACAGCTGTGATGTTCGGCCCGGTCCAGAGCTGGCTGAGACCATCCAAGTGCCTGCTACCGTGTGTTCGGGCAGCTCTGGTGGAGGCGGAGCCCGAGCATGTCGTGTGCTGTTATGGTGCAAGGGAGCCAATCAGAGTGGCCAGAGCCTCGTGTGTGAGTCTGCAGGAAAGGGGCAGAATAGGTCAGGAGTGGGACTGTCATTGCTGTTTAGTGCTGTTTATCTACTTTAAATCACATTGCTAATTGCATATTGTACTTGTTTGTAGCCTAAATAGAAAAATTTGCACTTAAGTCTGGAATTTTGTAATTTTTGGAAATGCCGGTAAAAACTTGGCTGTGCCAGGAAATTTTTGGTGTCGTGCCAGTAAATTTCAATCTGGTAGGTTGGCTAAACTGCTCTGTTCTGGGCCAAGAGTAAGTAAAGCACAATGCATACCTCCCAACTTCCAGAGATGGGAACGAGGGACACCTATTAGTAAAAGTATGTAGGCACAGGACACGCCCTTTGTCACACCCCCTTAAAGGAGATTTCTACCAAAAAAAGATTAGTTAAACCCACAAGTGTTTTTTTTTTTTTTAACCACTACTATTCCTTTATACTCGCTTTAGAAATGTACAAATGCAGCAATTTAGAAATTGGATGAAAGGTTTAGCACTGAACACTTTTTGAAAGATCAGCAGTGTATTTTATATACAACTATACAGATCAGACCAAAATGAGGGACAAATGAGGAGGAAAAAGGGACAGAGGGACATTGTTCCAAATCATGGACAGTCCCTCAAGATCGGAGACAGTTGGGAGCTTTGCAGATTGTGTAGTGGTCAGGAGCAAGTAACACACAGAGGTAAGTAACAAAGACAGGTATGTAACAAACAGAGGTAAGTAACAAACAGAGATAAGTAAAAGAGGTAAGTAACAAACAGAAGTAAGTAGTAAACAAAGGTAAGTAACAAAGAGAGGTAAGTAACAAACACAGGTAAGTAACAAAGACAGGTAAGTATCAAACAGAGGTAAGTAACAAAGAGAGGTAAGTAACAAAGGTAAGTAACAAAGAGAGGTAAGTAACAAAGAGAGCACAGGTGTTCGAAATGAGTAATGTGCAGAGCACAGAGATCAGGAGGAAGAGTTCAGAGTATCACTTCTCATGCATCCTGATGCTGGATCTTGGTATCTGCCCTTACTCAGTATTTGCACTCCACAAGTATTTCAACATCTCTTTTTTACTATGTCACTCTATAAGGCTACATGCCTACGGACGTTTTGAAAAATGGGCAGTAAAGCTAGGTCCGATGTCTGGAAAAAGTGGTGTTAAAAACTTGATTTTTACTGCGCTTTTGCACATTTTTTAACGTTTCACGTTTTTCAGCTCTAGCGCCGCACCACGGAGCGCCCTGGTCCAGGGTTTTTTTTTTTAACAGCTTAAAAACGCCTATGCCATTTGCAGCTCAAAAACGCCTAGGTGGGCATGAAGCCATAGACTAACATGGACAGGCATTTTTAAGCTGCAAAAAACACTCAAAAAAGCGGCTGTAAAAACGTCCGTGGGCATGAGGCCTAAAAGTCAATTTTATTGCACCCTCGCTGTGCCCCCTCCTTGTAACTTTTACATGCTTCTTATGTCCAGGGGGTACAATACAGACCGTGGTCACTTACCCTATCCTTGCCCTAGCTGGCCTCTCTGGAGCCTAGACATCAATAAGTACAATATAAAAAAAAAGGAAACCCTGTATTAATAAAGGAAAGCTGATACAGATATGCTGCACATATATATCATCAATGTAGCGCTTCACAAATATGTTGATGAATTTGATCAAAACCGTAAGAGTGTAACACCAATAAATCAAAGTTCCAAACTGCAACATTTGTATCCAATCTTCTTTATCTCAGGTTTATCTCAGGTTCTGCACAGACACAGCACCCCGTTCATTTGAATCACCTGCTGTACCTGCGGGAAATGGGGGAAAAAAGCCCTGAGCCTTGCTTTAAAATAGACAGAACTGTACGGTGCTGACGGACTTCGTGGTTTTGCGTACCTGAAAACACTCCGCGCTTTTCTATGTGTGGGGGGAGATTAAGAGGTGATGACATCCACTGTGCATCTGCTAAAGGGCAGCACATATTTCCTGCAGGTTGGGGAACGTGTGAGATTAGCATGTGTTTCCCATCCCACATATGTCTGATTCTAGTCTTAGTAGTTCATTTTTTCTTTTTTTGTTGTAAACTCTGCTTCTTCGCTGGTCTTCTGTTCTCCAGCACCGCCATCTTGACTGTGGGAAGCCGGCTGTGACTTCCTGCTGTTCCACAGCTGGCACCCCACTGCTCATGTGCGAGATGTACTGCACTTTCACACTGGTCCCGCAACTCCTAGGGCATGAGACGTGTCCCAGGAGGCTGCGGGAGTGGGGGAGGGGGAAGCAGAACCTCGGCTTTTCTCACCTAGGGGGGAGGAGCAGAAGTGGGAGCGGGTACCTGTCAGAAAAAGGAACCCACTCCAAAAAATAAGTTGCTATAGCGGTAGAGGAGAGGGGAGGAGGATGGGCAGAACTTCACTTTTTAATCACAAATCTACAAATATTTGTAAATCTATAGCAGAAGGTCACCCAGTATTGGGATGGAAGGGATCACCTGTGCACCCAAAACATCTCACTAATGCTTTGGCAGTCTGATTGGCACCAGTTAGGTTCCTTATTCTGTCAGTAATTCCTCTGTTAAATGTCACTCACAGACACTTCACTAGAGCTGATCATCAGCATCAACCTTCTGCTTTACACATTCAGGATGGCAAAAGGCAGGCTCAGAGCTCTGAGCAGAGCGACCTCGTGTGGTGAATATGCAGCATCACATGTGAGCTGAGGATGCTTTATCTATCTTTAACCAGCAGGGGTCAGTGCTGCTCATACAGTTTATTGTTTAAAAGTATTACCAATTAAAGCTAAAACAAAGAAAAAAAAATACAAATAATTATTGAATTTGTCCCTCATAAATAACTGCAATTATTACAACACAATTATTACAACATGTTTTTGCATATATTATGCTGCAATCAATCTTTTAAAAATCTGCAATGCAATGTTACAAATAATTATCCTATAAATACGATGAAATCAAACAGAAAAGTTTGTGAATATGTGATGGAAAAAAAGGGTTAAATGAATATGAACAAATAAAGTAATATAAAAGAAATAAATAAGAGTGTAGAAAAAAATTAAAGTAATGATAATAATTAAAAAAACATATAATATAAATATAAAATATAAATATATATATATATATATATATATATATATATATATATATATATATATATATATATATATACGTATGAATAAATTTCATGAATAAATATATAATATAATAAATAAGCGTGTATAAAAAAATAAATATTTAAAATACTTAATAAATATAAAAATAACTATAAATAAGGGTGTATAAAATAATGAATAAAAATAAATAAGGGCGAGCTATTGATAATAGCAAAATACATCCTGGCTGCCATACCTCTATGTGCTTTCTATGCAAATTCAGTACCTTTTTTTTTTGCCAATATTATCATTTTCTTTTTGTGTGTTTATGGAAATAACTTAACCACTTGACAACTGAGTATTTAAACACCCCTCCTGCCCAGACCAATTTTCAGCTTTCGGTGCTCTCACATTTTGAATGACAATTACTCAGTCATGTATTGCTGTACCCAAATTAATTTTTTATCCTTTTTTCCCCACAAATAGAGCTTTCTTTTAGTGGTATTTGACCACCTCTGGGTTTTTTATTTTTTGCGTTATAAATGAAAAAACACAGCAAATGTTGAAAAAAAACACATTTTTCTTTGTTTCTGTGATAAAAGTTTGCAAATTATTAATTTGTCTTCATACATTTTGGCCACAATTTATACTGCTACATATCTTTGGTAAAAATAACCCAAATTATTGGCTATTATTGGGTCTTTGTGAAAGTTAGAGAGTCTAAAAGCTGTGGTGCAAATCATACAAAATTTATCACATCTGATGCACCAGTGGCCGATCTCATTTCTTGAGACCCGAACAAGCCAGGAAAGTACAAATACACCCCAAATGACCCCCTTTTTTAACCACTTGCAAACTGGGCACTTAAACCCCCCTCAGTCCCAGACCAATTGTCAGCTTTCAGCGCTGCTGCACTTTGAATGACAATTGCGCGGGCATACAACACTGTACCCAAATGAAATTTTTATCATTTTTTTCCCACAAATAGAGCTTTCTTTTGGTGGTATTTAGTTACAGCTCGGAGTTTTATTTTTTGCTAAACAAACAAAAAAAGATGCAAAAAAAATAAATAAATAAATCATGTTTTAATAGTTTGTTATAAAATTTTGCAAACGGGTCATTTTTCTCCTTCATTGAAGTGCGCTGATTAGGCGGCACTGATAGGCTGCATTGGTGGGCACTGATGGGCTGCATTGGTGGGCACTGATAGGCTGCATTGGTGGGCACTGATAGGCTGCATTGGTGGGCACTGATAGGCTGCATTGGTGGGAACTGATAGGCTGCACTGGTGGGCACTGATAGGCATAGTTAAGGCGGCACTAATAGGCACAGATAAGGCGGCACCGATGGGCACAGATAAGGCGGCACTGATGGGCAAAGATGGGCACAGATAAGATAACACGGATGGGTGGCACGGATGGGTGGCACGGATGGGTGGCACGGATGGGCACTGATAGGTACCACTGATAGATGGGACTGATGGGCACTGATAGGTGGCACTGATAGGTGGCTCTGATAGGTGGCACTGCTGGGCACTGATGGGCGGCACTGCTGGGCACTGATGGGCGGCACTGCTGGGCACTGATGGGCGGCACTGGGGTGCAGCACCTTTGAGGCAGATTGTGGGCACTGTGGGTGGCACTGCTGGGTGGCACTGTGGGCACTGCTGGGTGGCACTGTGGGCACTGCTGGGTGGCACTATGGGCACTGCTGGGTGGCACTGACGGGGGGCACTTACTTTTTATTAGGGTGACACTGCAGGGGGCAGGTGGGCACTGGCAGGGGGCAGGTGGGCGCTTGCATTGCTGGCCGTGATCGGGACTGATTTCCCGATCACGGCCGCCGGTGATCGGCTTTTTTTCTGAATACTAGCCGATTACCGGCTCCGTTATGTCACCTGATCAGCTGTTATTGGCTGACAGCTGATCACGTCATAAGGGGTCGGGATCGACCCCTTGCACGGATCGGTGATCAGGCGAGTCTCATGGACTCGCCGATCACAGAGCGCGCCGCGCGCGCCCCTCAGGGGGCGCGCAGGCCGCTCGTACACGGGACTACGTCAATAGCCGTAGTCCCGGAAAAGGAGATCCGCGCTGTAGCCGTCATTTGGCTATAGTGCGGATCTCAAGTGGTTAAAGTAGACATTCCAAGATATTTAGTAAGAGGCATGGTGAGCTTTTTGATGTTGTCATTTTTTCCCACAATTCTTTGCAATATTAAGATTTTTTATTTATTTTTATTTTTTCCCACTAAATTGTTATTGTAATAGGTTATTTCTCTCACTTGGCATGTGTATACCACAAATGATGCCCCAAAATAAATTCTGCTACTCCTCCTGAGTATTACCATACCACATGTGTGGGACTTTTCCACAGCCTTGCCACTTATAGAGGCCCAACATGCAGGGAGCACTATCAGGTGTTCTAGAAGCATAAATTACATATCTAACTTGTTGACTACCTATTACACTTTTGAAGGCCCTGGAGCACCAGGACAATGACATGTGACACTAACGTGGCACTGATGACAGATGGCATTAATACGTGGCACTGATGACACGTGACACTGATGTGGCACTGATGACAGATGGCACTAATACGTGCCACTGATGACACATGACACTGATGAAGATGGCACTAATATGTGGCACTGATGACAGATGCCACTTATACGTGGCACTGATGACACGTGGCACTAATACGTGGCACTGATGACACATGGCTCTAATACGTGGCACTGATGACAGATGGCACTAATACGTGGCACTGATGACATGTGACACTGATGACAGATGGCACTTATACATGGCACTGATGACAGATGGCACTTATACATGACACTGGAGACAGATGCCACTGACGACAGGTGGAACTGGGGACAGATGGCACTGACGACAGGTGACACTGGGGACAGATGGCACTGATGACAGGCGGCACTGGGGGCAGATGGCACTGACAGGTGGCACTGGGGGCAGATGGCACTGACAGGTGGTAGTGGGGACAGATGGCAGTGGGGAGAGGTGGCAGTGGGGACAGATAGGCACTTTATTTTCATATTTTATATTTATTATTTATTTTTTCCCACTAACCGCTGCATCTCTGACTAAGCGGTTCATCTCTCCTTCCTCACACGCTGTCTCTGTGTGAGGAGGGAGAGCCGGTGATGAGAGATGATCTCATATGTTTACATATGAGATTATCTCTCATTGGACACGCCGATCACGCTGTAAACGGCCGCTGCGATTGGCCATTTACAGCAATCTGTGCCTTGGACACGGCCAGCACAGAACTTCCCGATGTGAGCTCGCGGGAGTGCGCATTGCGGAAGTAAACAGGAGGACGTTCAGGGACGCCCTCCCGGCAGTTAGTGTCCGCACTGTAGCTGTCTTTTGGCTATAGCGCTGGCGCAAAGTGGTTAAATATAAAAAAATAAGGGTTTGTAAATAAAACAATCACATTAAAATAATAATAAATATAAAAATAAAAAATTTAAATAAAAGGGTATAAAATAATAAATAAAAATCATATAATATATATAATATAAAATATACTTAATAAATAATAAAAAAAATAGAGATAAATAATTATTGAATTTCTCCCTCATAAATAACTGCAATTATTACAACACAATTATTCCAACATGTTTTTACATATATTATGCTGCAATAATTTTTTTACAAAATCTGCAAATAAATAATTATACTATAAATAATTATCCTATAAATGTGATGAAATCAAGCAGAAAAGATTGTGAATATGTGATGTAACTTTTTGTTTATTGTCAATGTTATCATTTTCTTTTTGTGTGTTTATTTAAAAAACTTAAACACATTTCAAAAAATAAAAATAAATAAAGGTGTCTAAACACAAAAAAAGAAAAAGGATTAAATATAAGAAAAAATAAGGGTGTGTGTGTAAATAAAACAATCACTCACATATAAAAACAAATATAAATAAGAGTGCATAAAAATAATAAATATAATAATTAGTAAATATAGAAATAAAAATGTAAATAAAGGGGTATAAAATAATAAATAAAAACCTTAAATATACATTTTTTTTTATTTTATATTATATATATTATATTTATGTTTTTTATTGCCAATGATAACATTGGCATATAAAATAACATTGACATATAAAATAATAAAAACCTTAAATACAATATATAATATTTTATTTTCTATTTATTTTCTATTATATATATTATATTTATATTTTTTATTTATTATTATTATATTTTATATTTATATATTATTATATTTTTTAATTTTTTAATTTATTATTATTATTTATTATTATTTAGGCTGCTCTAGAATAAAAATGTAAATAAAGGGGTATAAAATAATAAATGAAAACCTTAAACATAATATTTTCTATTTTCTATTATATTTATGTTTTTTATTTTATAAAAAATATATATATATATTATTTATTTTTTTAAAGAAGGAAAAAAAAAAACCGGGCTGTGTGGATTGGCCATATTTCCCCACGAGGCTTGAACTCATGGACAACACGACCAATCCAACAGCCCCACCGAGACGGCTTCTACCGTGAGGCGCCACCGCTCCCGGCACTCATAATATGTTACTCTCTTAATCTTGAAGCACGCATTCTCAGTGACGTCATCGGCTCAACACTGCCATCTACAGGTATTACTGAGAATTACACCCGCACGCTGCTGAGCAGCAGGGACGCTCTCTGCTCTATCAAACCTGCGTACAAGCTGTAACTCGGAAGGACCCTAGCGTCGCTTAGCAACCACCCGTCCTTGGCAACCGGAGTGCGACCATAGTAACCCACAGACTGCAACATGGCCGAGGGAGGGGAGCCGATCGTCAGACCTAGAAGGATCTTTATGAACAACCTGGATACGTACGCTGCCAGGAACATAGGAAAGGTGGGGGGGGGGGTGGGTTGGCATGTACAAAGCAGGCGCAAGTCAGGCGCTAATAGGAGTAAAGTAGGCGCAATCCGAGGTGTTAATATAGATAAAGTAGGCACAATTCTTTTTACTTTATTGAGTGGCATTTAGTTCACACCAGAATGCCGGGTTGGAAGCCGCACGTTTCCTGCACCACCTTCAAAACGCACTGCAGTTGCGATTTGCAGCGGGGTGTTAATATTATGTCATGAAATGCAGGTCACGCGCGCAGGGCGCTCGCCTGCACCAGACTGCGTGCTACAGAAGTACTATGCCATCCGCTTGCTGTGCGTTTCCCTTAAAGGAGTGCATGAACTGCTTTTGGTGCAGTTCGGTGCAACTCAGTCCATTCTAAATGAATAGGCTAAAATCGCACACCGCACGTGAATGGCAGAGGAACGCTCAGTACGTTGTTGTGCGATTCCGTGGTGTGGACCGGCCCTTCACTCATCTGTATGCGGAGGCCGAGCTGCAATGCCACTTCATGTGAGCTCTGGTGCATTGCGGGAAAAATGCTCCAAGTCTGCGTTTTAAAAAAAAATAATATAAATAAGGGAGTATAAAAAAAAGGCAAAAATATATATTTGTGAATGCATTTAATGAATAAATATAAAAATAAATATGGGGGTATACAAATAATAAACAACAATAAAATAGTTAATAAATATAAAAATATTTATAAATAAGGGGGTATAAAACAATAAATAACAATAAATAAGGGCGAGCGATTAATAATGCCCATACACCTCCTGGGGGCGCTACTTCTACCTGCTTTCTGTACAAATTCAGCAGCACAAGGCAGCTTTGTGGTGTGAACAGGGCACAGAGATAACGATGGTTTTCTATGGTCCTGTGTGGTGAGCGGTGCTGATAAAGTGCAGAAAAATGCATCCAGTGTGAATGAGCTCTTAGGTGAGGTTGTCACTTTAGTTTTAAGCCAAACCCGAACGATCTAGCAGCGCACAGTACGTTTTTTGTTTTTGTTTTAGTTTTAGGGTGCTTTCACGCTGCAGCCGCCCGAGCGTTAGAGGTAAAGTTCCGCTCATTTTAGCGCCTCTTTAACGCTGTTCGGGTGGTAACAGGGCACTTTTAACCCCCAAGAAGGGGCTCAAAAGGGGTTAAAAGCGCCCTGTGTTGCAGCCATTTCAGAAGCACTGCCCATTCATTCCAAAGGGCAGAGGCGGTCTGGGAGCCTTGGTATACAGCGCCGCTAAACCGCCCCAAAGATGCTGCTTGCAGGACTTTTTCAAACGTCCCGCCAGCGCACCGCCCCAGTATGAGAGCATACTAGAATAGGAAAATCCCCTTCAGTAGTAAATTTAATTAATAATGCATAGCATAGTCATCATGACAATTAAAATTTTGTCAGCGGCTGCTTTTGTTTTTTTTCTAACACACTCCCCCCACCAGCGGACTTATCTAACAACCTCCCCCCACCAGCGGACTTATCTAACAACCTCCCCCCACCAGCGGACTTATCTAACACCCTCCCCCCACCAGCACACTTATCTAACAACCTCCCCCCACCAGCGGACTTATCTAACATCCTCCCCCCACCAGCGGACTTATCTAACACCCCCCCACCAGCGAAATGATCTAACACCCTCCCCCCCACCAGCGGACTTATCTAAGACCCCCCCACCAGCGGACTTATCTAATACTCTCCCCCACCAGCGAACTTATCCAACACCCCACCCCCTACCAGCGAACTTATCTAACACCCTCCCCCCACCAGCGAACTTATCTAACACTCTCCCCCCCACCATCTGACTTATCTAACACTCTCCCCCCACCAGCGGACTTATCTAACACCCCCCCACATGCAGACTTATCTAACACCCTCCCCCCACCATCGGACTTATCTAACACTCTCCCCCCACCATCGGACTTATCTAACACTCTCCCCCCACCAGCGGACTTATCTAACACCCTCCCCCACCAGCAGACTTATCTAACACCCTCCCCCCACCATCGGACTTATCTAACACTCTCCCCCCACCAGCGGACTTATCTAACACCCCCCCACATGCAGACTTATCTAACACCCTCCCCCCACCAGCGGACTTATCTAACGCACTCCCCACATGCGGACTTATCTAACACCCTCCTCCCACCAGCGGACTTATCTAACACCCTCCCCCACCAGCGGACTTATCTAACAACCTCCCCCCACCAGCGGACTTATCTAACAACCTCCCCCCACCAGCGGACTTATCTAACACCCTCCCCCCACCAGCGAACTTATCTAACACCCCCCCCACCAGCGGACTTATCTAACACCCTCCTCCCCACCAGTGGACTTATCTAACAACCTCCCCCCACCAGCAGACTTATCTAACACCCTCCCCCCACCAGCGGACTTATCTAACACCCTCCCCCCACCAGCGGACTTATCTAACACCCTCCCCCCACCAGCAGACTTATCTAACAACCTCCCCCCCACCAATGGACTTATCTAACAACCTCCCTCCACCAGTGGACTTATCTAACAACCTACCCCCACTAGCGGACTTATCTAACACCCTCCCCCCACCAGTGGACTTATCTAACACCCTCCCCCCCACCAGCGGACATATCTAACACCCTCCCCACACCAGCCAACTTATCTAACACCCTCCCACCACCAGTGGACTTATCTAACACCATGAGGGCCATCCATACGCTGCACATAGAGGACTGCTTTGCCGTTTGTAATTTGTGGTTGGACTACAGCTTCCAGTTTTCCTTTTGGGCTTATTTCCTGGGAATGGGACAAGGCAACCCTGGGTGCAAGTCATATACATGCTAATTCAGCTTGACACACACATGAAGGTGGACTTGAAACATCCAGATAGCCATTGTTTGTTCCAATTAATGTCTCACATAGAAACAAAAACCCCCCCTTGCCATAGAATCCGTCTAACTGATCTGGAAGTAATTTGCAGGACATCCTGTACTTGGTTGACATCTCGATAGTATTTGAAGTACTCTTCAGACATACTTATATTTTTCTAAATGGCAGGCATTTTGATCCTCGAACTTACACCTCACTAGATTGCTATATCATCAAGTTTGTTCACCCCTGATGAAGGTTCTTAATTATCAGCAACTGGAAACGCGTTGGGTGTGGGTGATATAGGACAAGCATTGTTTTAATCATATTTTGTTCTATATATATGTTTGTTTATTAATACACCAGGAGGACATTGTTTAGCCCATTTGTACTTCCTGGTAATATTATGTACATTGTGTAATTTATGAATAAAAATTGTATATTATTGTGTCCATTTGTGTCCGGAGTTGATGGTCATTTAAAATCTCACCCATTCAGGGGGAAGCCTTTTTTTTTTGATAAGTATATAGGGATTGGACCACTTCACAGTTTTTTGACCCATTTTCAGTTCTTTTCTCGTTTATATGCTAAAGAAAAGCAGGCCCAAACCATGATGCTGCCACCACCATGTTTGACAGTGGGGATGGTGTGTTGAGGGTGATGAGCTGTGTTGCTTTTACGCCAAACATATCGTTTTGCATTGTGGGCAAAAAGTTGGATTTTGGTTTCATCTGACCAGAGCACCTTCTTCCACATGTATGGTGTGTCTCCCAGGTGGTTTGTGGCAAACGTTAGACGAGACTTTTTATGGATATCTTTGAGAAATGGCTTTCTTATTGCCACTCTTCCATAAAGGCCAGATTTGTGCAGTGTACGACTGATTGTTGTCCTATGGACAGACTCTCCCACCTCAGCTGTAGTTCTCTGCAGTTCATCCAGAGTGATCATGGGCCTCTTGGCTGCATCTCTGATCCGTCTTCTCCTTGTCTGAGCTGAAAGTTTAGAGGGACGGCCAGGTCTTGGTAGATTTGCAGTGGTCTGATACTCCTTCCATTTCAAAATGATCACTTGCACAGTGCTCCTTGGGATGTTTAAAGCTTGGGAAATCTTTTTGTATCCAAATCCGGTTTTAAACTTCTCCACAACAGTATTACGGACCTGCCTGGTGTGTTCCTTGGTCTTCATGATGCTCTCTGCGCTTTCAACAGAACCCTGAGACTATCACAGAGCAGTTGCATTTATACAGAGACTTGAACTTCTGGAGTGAGTTTGCTGCACTGAAAGTAAAGGGGCAGAATAATTTTGCACACACCACTTTTCAGTTTTTTATTTTCTAAAAAAGTTTAAATTATCCAACAGATTTCGTTCCACTTCACAATTGTGTCCCACTTGTTGGTGATTCTTCACAAAAAATTTTAATTTTATATCTTTATGTTTGAAGCCTGAAATGTGGCAAAAGGTTGAAAAGTTCAAAGGGGCCGAATACTTTTGCAAGGCACTGTATATCATCAATGTAGCGCTTCACAAATATGTTGATGAATTTGATCAAAACCATAAGAGTGTAACACCAATAAATCAAAGTTCCAAACGGCAACATTTGTATCCAATCTTCTTTATCTCAGGTTAGGGTCACACTTGTGCAGATCCAGTGTGACCCGTCTGCACAGACACAGTACCCCGTTCATTTGAATCACCTGCTGTACCTGCAGGAAATGGGGGAAAAAAGCCCTGACCCTTGCTTTAAAACAGACAGAACTGTACGGTACTGACGGACTTTGTGGTTTTGCGTAACTGAAAACACGCCGCGCTTTCCTATGTGTGGGGGGAGATTAAGAGGTGATGACACCCACTGTGCATCTGCTAAAGGGCAGCACATATTTCCTGCAGGTTGGGGAACGTGTGCGATTAGCATGTGTTTCCCATCCCACATATGTCTGATTCTAGTCTTAGTAGCTCATTTTTTCTTTTTTTGTTGTAAACTCTGCTTCTTCGCTGGTCTTCTGTTCTCCAGGGCCGCCATCTTGACTGTGGGAAGCTGGCTGTGACTTCCTGCTGTTCCACAGCTGGCCCCCCACTGCTCATGTGCGAGATGTACTGCACTTTCACACTGGTCCCGCAACTCCTAGGGCATGAGACGTGTCCCAGGAGGCTGCGGGAGTGGGGGAGGGGGGAAGCAGAACCTCGGCTTTTCTCACCTAGGGGGGAGGAGCAGAAGTGGGAGTGGGTACCTGTCAGAAAAAGGAACCCACTCCAAAAAATAAGTTGCTATAGCGGTAGAGGAGAGGTGAGGAATATGGGCAGAACTTCACTTTTTAATCACAAATCTACAAATATTGTGTAAATCTATAGCAGAAGGTCGCCCAGTATTGGGATGGAAGGGATCACCTGTGCACTCAAAACATCTCACTAATGTTTTGGCAGTCTGATTGGCACCAGTTAGGTTCCTTATTCTGTCAGTAATTCCTCTGATAAATGTCACTCACAGACACTTCACTAGAGCTGATCATCAGCATCAACCTTCTGCTTTACACATTCAGGATGGCAAAAGGCAGGCTCAGAGCTCTGAGCAGAGCGACCTCGTGTGGTGAATATGCAGCATTACATGTGAGCTGAGGATGCTTTATCTATCTTTTACCAGCAGGGGTCAGTGCTGCTCATACAGTTTATTGTTTAAAAGTATTACCAAGTAAAGCTAAAACAAAGAAAAAAAAAAAAAACTCCATACAAATAATTATTGAATTTCTCCCTCATAAATAACTGCAATTATTACAACACAATTATTACAACATGTTTTTACATATATTATGCTGCAATCAATCTTTTAAAAATCTGCAATGCAATGTTACAAATAATTATCCTATAAATGCGATGAAATCAAACAGAAAAGTTTGTGAATATGTGATGGAAAAAAAGGGTTAAATTAATATGAACAAATAAAGTAATATAAAAGAAATAAATAAGAGTGTAGAAAAAAATTAAAGTAATGATAATAATTAAAAAAAATATATAATATAAATATAAAATATAAATATATATTCGTATGAATAAATTTCATGAATAAATATATAATATAATAAATAAGCGTGCATAAAAAATAATAATTTCTACCAGCTAGGCTTCTTCTACACCATTCCCCCAACTCTACTCCCTCCTACAGAAAGTCCCTGGGCATGCACATGTTGAACGCTGCCAAGTTATGCATTCCGGTACATTGGGGATCCACTGAGATCCCGACCACCTCTGAATGGCTGAGCAGGGTAGGGAAGATAGCGGAAATGGAGGAGCTCATCCATATTGCTCGAGACTCCCTCCACAAATACGCACGTACTTGGGAGCGCTGGACCCAATTCCGCTCCTCTGCAGATAGCGGACCCCCTACAAGCCCATGCACACACGATTCTAGGAACGCCCAAGCCTCCGAAGGAAACTGACCCTTTGTCCCCCTGACACGTTGACGCGTCCGGGACTGGAGGTGGTCCCTCATATCACCCTCATATCAGCCCCAAAACTAGTGGGGCTCCTCACACCCGGAACTGGAGCTACCATATCCAGCCCCTATGAAAGACTTGTCTTGGTGGGAGTCAGAGGTTGGACCACAAAGGTCCTTCTTCCCTCTCCTCTCCCCTCTCTTTCACCCCTCTGATGTGTTCCCCTTCCCTCCTGTCCCCTCCCCCCTTTCCCTCCCCTCCCGTCCCATACCCCCTGACAGTACCCCAATGCTCTATGACTTGACGCCAGATGCTTACCCCCTTCCCCGTACACGAAAGACTGACACGACCGCTCTATTTACCGGGTTAATCTGAGACCATTAGGCTCACGCTATACCCAGGACAACTCACCCTGTTCCAAGGAAAGGACCAATCGGACCCCGAATACGTCAAGCGCCAAGATGCCTTTTTCTCTTCCCTGACTTCGGATAGAACTCTTTCCGGCGCTAAGGCTGACAGCTAGGAATCACCTTCTCCCCTCTCTCCCCTCCGAAGCTTACACTCACTTTTTTTAGCCATAGCTCTGGGGGTTAGGAGACCTTTTTACATTTTTACATTTTCACCTTTTCAATTGAAATGTTTTGCGGGTTCATTAGACCACATACCCAGTAACAAGTTTGCCTTATTGTTCTTTTATGTATGGGATGGTTACTTATATGTTATCTGCCTGATTGTACCTCTGGCATAATATGTAACACATTCTGTAATTTTTTCCTATATGAAAAATAAAACTTTTATGGAAAAAAAAAAAAAAAAATAATAATAATATTTACAATAGTTAATAAATATAAAAATCACTATAAATAAGGGTGTATAAAATAATGAATAAAAATAAATAAGGGCGAGCGATTGATGATAGCAAAATACATCCTGGCTGCCCTACCTCTATGTGCTTTCTATGCAAATTCAGTACCTTTTTTTTTGCCAATATTATCATTTTCTTTTTGTGTGTTTATGGAAAGAACTTAACCACTTGACAACTGGGCATTTAAACCCCCCACCTGCCCAGACCAATTTTCAGCTTTCGGTGCTCTCACATTTTCAATGACAATTACTCAGTCATGTAATGCTGTACCCAAATTAATTTTTTATCCTTTTTTCCCCACAAATAGAGCTTTCTTTTGGTGGTATTTGACCACCTCTGGGTTTTTTATTTTTTGCGTTATAAATGAAAAAACACCGAAAATGTTGAAAAAAAAATAATTTTTCTTTGTTTCTGTGATAAAAGTTTGCAAATTATTAATTTTTCTTCATACATTTTGGCCACAATTTATACTGCTACATATCTTTGGTAAAATTAACCCAAATTATTGGCTATTATTTGGTCTTTGTGAAAGTTAGAGAGTCTAAAAGCTGTGGTGCAAATCATACAAATTGATTACATCTGATGCACTGGTGGCCGATCTCATTTCTTGAGACCCGAACAAGCCAGGAAAGTACAAATACCCCCCAAATGACCCCTTTTTTTTAAAGTAGACATTCCAAGGTATTTAGTAAGAGGCATGTTGAGCTTTTTGATGTTGTCATTTTTTCCCACAATTCTTTGCAATATTAAGATTTTTTATTTATTTTTATTTTTTTCCACTAAATTGTCAGTGTAATAGGTTATTTCTCTCACTTGGCATGTGTATACCACAAATGATGCCCCAAAATAAATTCTGCTACTCCTCCTGAGTATTACCATACCACATGTGTGGGACTTTTCCACAGCCTTGCCACTTAGAGAGGTCCAACATGCAAGGAGCACCATCAGGTGTTCCAGAAGCATAAATTACACATCTAACTGGTTGACTACCTATTACACTTTTGAAGGCCCTGGAGCACCAGGACAATGACATGTGACACTGACGTGGCACTGATGACAGATGGCATTGATACGTGGCACTGATGACACATGACACTGATGTGGCACTGATGACAGATGGCACTAATACGTGCCACTGATGAAACATGACACTGATGAAGATGGCACTAATATGTGGCACTGATGACAGATGGCACTTATACGTGGCACTGATGACACGTGGCACTAATACGTGGCACTGATGACACGTGACACTGATGACAGATGACACTGATACGCGGCATTGATGACACGTGACACTGATAAAAGATGGCACGTGACACTGACAGATGGCACTGATACGTGGCACTGATGACAGATGGCACTAATACGTGACACCAATGACACATGACACTGATATGGCACTGATGACAGATAGCACTATGTGGCACTGATGACAGATGGCACTATGTGGCACTGATGACACGTGGCACTGATGTGGCACTGATGACAGATGGCACTATGTGGCACTGATGACACGTGGCACTGATGACAGATGGCACTTATACGTGGCACTGATTACAGATGGCACTTATACATGACACTGGGGACAGATGCCACTGACGACAGGTGGAACTGGGGACACATGGCACTGACGACAGGTGGCACTGGGGACAGATGGCATTGATGACAGGCGGCACTGGGGGCAGATGGCACTGACAGGTGGCACTGGGGGCAGATGGCACTGACAGGTGGTAGTGGGGACAGATGGCAGTGGGGAGAGGTGGCAGTGGGGACAGATGGGCACTTTATTTTCATTTTTTATATTTATTATTTATTTTTTCCCACTAACCGCTGCATCTCTGACTAAGCGGTTCATCTCTCCCTCCTCACACGCTGTCTCTGTGTGAGGAGGGAGAGCCGGTGATGAGAGATGATCTCATATGTTTACATATGAGATTATCTCTCATTGGACACGCCAATCGCGCTGTAAACGGCCGCTGCGATTGGCCATTTACAGCAATCTGTGCCTTGGACATGGTCAGCACAGAACTTTCCCGATGCGTGCTCGCGGGAGAGCGCATTGCGGAAGTAAACAGGAGGACACAAAAAAAAGAAAAAAGATTAAATATAAAAAAATACGGGTTTGTAAATAAAACAATCACATTAAAATAATAATAAATATATAAATAAAAAATTTTAAGAAAAGGGTATAAAATAATAAATAAAAATCATAAATATAATATATATAATATAAAATATACTTAATAAATAATAAAAAAGTAGAGATAAATAATTATTGAATTTCTCCCTCATAAATAACTGCAATTATTACAACACAATTATTCCAACATGTTTTTACATATATTATGCTGCAATAATTTTTTTACAAAATCTGCAAATAAATAATTATACTATAAATAATTATCCTATAAATGTGATGAAATCAAGCAGAAAAGATTGTGAATATGTGATGTAACTTTTTGTTTATTGTCAATGTTATCATTTTCTTTTTGTGTGTTTATTTAAAAAACTTAAACACATTTCAAAAAATAAAAATAAATAAAGGTGTCTAAACACAAAAAAAGAAAAAGGATTAAATATAAAAAAAAAATAAGGGTGTGTGTGTAAATAAAAACAATCACTCACATATAAAAACAAATATAAATAAGAGTGCATAAAAATAATAAATATAATAATTAGTAAATATAGAAATAAAAATGTAAATAAAGGGGTATAAAATAATAAATAAAAACCTTAAATATACATTTTTATTTTATTTTATATTATATATAATATATTTATGTTTTTTATTGCCAATGATAACATTGGCATATAAAATAACATTGACATATAAAATAATAAAAACCTTAAATACAATATATAATATTTTATTTTCTATTTATTTTCTATTATATATATTATATTTATATTTTTTATTTATTATTATTATATTTTATATTTATATATTATTATATTTTTTAATTTTTTAATTTTTATTATTATTATTTATTATTATTTAGGCTGCTCTAGAATAAAAATGTAAATAAAGGGGTATAAAATAATAAATGAAAACCTTAAACATAATATTTTCTATTTTCTATTATATTTATGTTTTTTATTTTATAAAATATATATATATATATATTATTTTTTTTTTTAAAGAAGGAAAAAAAAAAAGCGGGCTGTGTGGATTGGCCATATTTCCCCACGAGGCTTGAACTCATGGACAACACGCCCAATCCAACAGCCCCACCGAGACGGCTTCTACCGTGAGGCGCCACCGCTCCCGGCACTTATAATATGTTACTCTCTTAATCTTGAAGCACGCATTCTCAGTGACGTCATCGGCTCAACACTGCCATCTACAGGTATTACTGAGAATTACACCCGCACGCTGCTGAGCAGCAGGGACGCTCTCTGCTCTATCAAACCTGCGTACAAGCTGTAACTCGGAAGGACCCTAGCGTCGCTTAGCAACCACCCGTCCTTGGCAACCGGAGTGCGACCATAGTAACCCACAGACTGCAAGGTATGTAGGGGGGGTCTGCACTACTGAGGGGGTCTGCATTGAGTGGGGGTCTGCTGCACTGAGGGGGGTCTGCACTACTAAGGGGGGTCCTGCACTGGGGGGATCTCCAGCACTGAGGGGGGTCTGCACTACTGAGGGGGGTCTGCTGCACTGAGGGGGGTCTGCACTACTGAGGGGGGACCTGCATTTAGAGGGGTCTGCACTACTGAGGGGGGTCTGCTGCACTGAGGGGGTCTGCACTACTGAGGGGGGGTCTGCACTACTGAGGGGGTGTCTGCTGCACTGAGGGGGGTCTGCACTAAGGGGGGTCTGCACTACTGAGGGGGGACCTGCATTGAGAGGGGTCTGCACTACTGAGGGGGGTCTGCTGCACTGAGGGGGGTCTGCACTACTAAGGGGGGTCCTGCACTGGGGGAGTCTGCACTACTAGGGGTTCTGCACTACTGAGGGGGGTCTGCTGCACTGAGGGGGTCTACACTACTGAGGGGGGTCTGCTGCACTGAGGGGGGTCTGCACTACTGAGGGGGGGTCTGCTGCACTGAGGGGGTCTACACTACTGAGGGGGGTCTGCTGCACTGAGGGGGGTCTGCACTACTGAGGGGGGTCTGCTGCACTGAGGGGGGTCTGCACTACTGAGGGGGGGTCTGATGCACTGAGCGGGGTCTACACTACTGAGGGGGGTCTGCTGCACTGGGGGAGTCTGCACTACTGAGGGGGGTCTACACTACTGAGGGGGGTCTGCACTACTGAGGGGGGTCCTGCACTACTGAGGGGGGTCTGCACTACTGAGGGGGGTCTGCACTACATAGGGGGGTCTGCACTGAGGGGGAGTCTACATTTCTGTGGAGGGGGGTCTGCACTACTGAGGGTGAGGGTCTGCACTACTGAGGGGGAGGGTCTGCACTACTGAGGGTGAGGGTCTGCACTACTGAGGGGGAAGTCTGCACTACTGAGGGGGGGGGGGGTCCTGCACTACTAGGGGGGTCTGCACTACTGAGGGGGATCTGCACTGAGGGGGAGTCTACATTACTGTGGGGGGGTCTGCACTACTGAGGGGGAGGGTCTGTGCTGAGGGGGGGTCTGCACTACTGTGGGGGGAGCCTGCACTACTGAGGGGGGGTCCTGCACTACTGAGGGGGGTCCTGCACTACTTTGGGGGTCTGCACTACTGAGGGGGGTCTACACTACTGAGGGGGGTCTGCACTACTGAAGGGGTCTGCACTGAGGTGGGGTGTCTGCACTACTGAGGGGGGAGCCTGCACTGCTGGGGGGGTGTCTGCACGGCTGGGGGGTCCTGCACAGAGGGGGGTCTGTAATGGGGGGGTTGTCTGCACTACTGAGGGGGGGTGTCTGCAATGCTGGGGGGTGTCTCCAATGCTGGGGGTGTCTGTAATAAGGGGGTGTCTGCACTGCTGGGGGGTCCTGCACTGAGTGGGGGTCTCTGCACTACTGAGGGGGGTCTTCACTGAGGGGGAGTCTGCACTACTGAGGGGGGGTCTGCACTGAGGGTGGGTGTCTGCACTGAGCTGGGTGTCTGCACTGGGGTCGGTCTGTACTGAGGGGGTGGTCTGGCCTGGGGGGTGTCTGCACTGGGAGGTATTTGTACTGCTGGGGTGGTCCTGCTCTGAGGGGGGGGGTCTGTACTAAGTGGGGTGTCTGCACTAGGGGGGTGTCTGCACTGCTGGGGGGTCTGTACTACTGAGGGGGGTCCTGCACTGAGGGGGGTGTCTGCACTGGGAGGGTGTCTGTACTGCTGGGGTTCTGCACTGAGGTAGGGGGTGTCTGTACTGCTGGGGTTCTGCACTGAGGTAGGGGGTGTCTGTACTTCTGGGGGGTCTGCACTGTACTGATGGAGGTCAGCAATCTGTGTCCTTCAGGGGCTGCATACAGTATACTGCATACTTTGTTGTTCGAAATGAATATAAGCTGTTGCCTGGGTACTGTGCCACATGGGTGTGGTAATCTGTTGTTCAATGGCATTAGTTATTTTTTTTTGGGGGGGGGCCCCATACAACATTTTGCTATGGGGCCCTGTGATTTCTAGTTACGCCCCTGGGGACAACCCAGGCGCTAGTAAATACTAGGGGACAAAAAAGGGTGTAGAAAAAAAATAAATTAAAAAATACAATAATGAGTAAATATAAATAGCGGTGTATAAAAATAAAAAATGGGTGCGTGATGACATTAATAATGAATAAATCTAAATAAAAGATTGTGAATGAAAAAAAAAAAGGTCAATTAAATATAAACAAAAGTATTATAAAATAAGTAAATAAGAGACTATAAATATACATAAAAAATAATAAAGATAATGAATAAAAATGAATCTAAAAAATGAAAAAGGATACATTTATGAATAAATGTAAAGAATAAATATAAAAAAAGGGTGGATAAAATAATAAATAATAATGATAAATATAATAATTAATAAATATAAAAATAACTACAAATCAGGGTGTATAAAAATAATAAATGCATATTAAAAATAAAAAAGGGTGTAGAAAAAAGGAAAAAAAAAACAATAAATATAATAATGAGTAAATCTAAAAATAAATACGGTGTATAAAAATATAAATATAATTATGAGTAAATCTAAAAATAAATAACGATGTATAAAAATATAAATATAATAATGAGTAAATCTAGAAACAAATAACGGTGTATGAACATAAAAATGGTGCAAAAGTAAATGTAGGTTCAAATTAGGCGCATCAGGGGTAATAGTGGCAAATCAGGAGCTAATAGGTGCAACAATATAATATATATATATATAATATAATAGTTGTGGAAGAATGGGGGGGGGGGGGGGGGGCTGGAGAGGTGCTGCAATGCAAGCTATTGAGGATGTCTTATCTTATACATGAACATGTACTTTGGTGCATTCACCTGCGTCACAGTGTGCAGCTCAGTGCACGTGTTGAGAAGTGATTTGATGGATTCCCATCAATTTCATTGGCAAACACATCAAGCAAAAAAAGAAACAAACATGTTAATGGGCTCACTCACACTGTAGTGTTTTTTATGGAAAAACAACGCATGCGTGTGCAGTGAGAATGCTCAGAATTTTGCAGTTGCTCTGCTTTATGGGAAATGAGGCGTTCCTGTTTTTCTGTGCATTTGTATGTGCCGTGATGGCCAATAGAATAATGAGAACCCATGTGAATATGATACAATGGCCAAAAAAAAGACAAAAGTGAAAAATCATTCCAATTGGTCCAACAGATCTGGGGGTGGGCGGATATAGTCGGGTGCAAGTCCAATTACACCCACTTATAGGGATGTATTCCTGGCAGTATTGATCACTGTAATTCCATGGGAAGAGGCCTGAAAATGAATGGAATCCCTTGGGAGTAGGGTTGCCACCTGTTTGGGATTCACCTGGACAGTTCGGGTTTGGAATCATGCGTCCGGGTTTCAGACTGTCTGAGATGTAAAGGGGAAATCTGTGGACTATGATGTAAAGGGGGAACTCTGTGGTCTATGATGTAAAGGGGGAACTCTGTGGACTATGATGTAAAGGGGGAACTCTGTGGACTATGATGTAAAGGGGGAACTCTGTGGACTATGATGTAAAGGGGGAACTCTGTGGACTATTATGTAAAGGGGGAACTCTGTGGACTATGATGTAAAGGGGAAACTCTGTGGACTATGATGCAAAGGGGGAATGTTATTTGAAAGCAACATCTACGCATACTATGAAAAAAAATTGCTGTGCAACGCTGAAGTGCTAGGGTTTGGCTTGAAGAAAAGGTGGCAACCCTACTTGTGAGACCCCCCAGGTCACCAGAACTAATGCCCCATTGGAAGATATCCCCCTCTATTACTTCTCAGGGGACAATCCAAAATGTGGGATCTTCTTTATTTTGGCTTTCAATGATAATGGCGAACAGGACAAATAGAGGGAGAATCTCCATAACATGGGCACAGACAGCAATAAAAATCGACAGGTGTTCTAATCCCTCTGCTCTCTATCTAAAAAAAAAAAAAAGTTTTACCTTTAGTTACACTTTAACCACTTCAGCCCCGGAAGATTTGGCTGCTGAATGACCGGGACATTTTTTGCGATAATAATGGCGGCGGCTGGTCGGCAAGCAGTTAAATAAACTGCACCCGAAACACAGGTCAGAGTTGAAGTGCATTTGCCGGCACCGGATCACATGTTACAGAAGTACCATGCGATCCGGTTGCTGTGCATTTTTAGAGTAGTGCATGCACTAGTTTTGGTGCAGTCCAGTGTGATTCAGCTCATTCAAAATAAATGGGTAAAAATCGCACTGCATGTGAATCACACAGGAATGCTCAGTTTGGCCCCGTGCGATTCCTGGTGTGAACTGGCCCTTCACTCATTTGTATGCAGAGCTGCAATGAATGGCGACTTCATGTGAGCTCTGGTGCATTGCGGGAAAATGCTGCAAGTCTGCATTTTATATGCAGTGCACTGCAACCCAGCTCATGCCAGCTTTGTAGTATGAACAGGGCACAGGGAAAACAATTGTTTTCTCTATGACCTTGTAGTGCCCGGTGTTGATAAAGTGCAGAAAAATGCATACAGTGTGAATGAGCTCTTGGGCTTCATTCCCATGGGTGTACCTATCCACACATCTGTGCTTACATCTATTCATAGCAATCCGGATACAGTGGCTGCATGGATATAGCCACAGGTTCCAGCTTGACAGCTGTACAAGGGGCAGGTTTGGCTGTCTTTTCAGCCATTGGGGCTGATTTATTATAACTGGAGCATGCAAAATCTGGTGCAGCTCTGCATAGAAACCAGTCAGCTTCCAGGATTTTTTTTTTTTGCAAAGCTTAAAGCGGAGCTCCACTGAAAAGGGGAAGTGCCTCTTGTCTGCCCCCTTTCCGGTGTCACATTTGGCACCTTGTGGTGGTGGGGGGGGGGGGTGGTTATCTGGCTTTGACAGGTACCTACTCCCATTCCTGCCATCCACGCAAGCGAAGTAGGAAACCAGCTGTGAACCCATAAGACTTCACTGCCGTTTCCCTTACCCAAGCTGGCGGCTTGGGTGAGGACACCGCGGCATCCCTGGACAGGTAAGTGTCCTAATAGTAAAAGTCAGTAGCTACAGTATTTGTAGCTGCCGACTTATATTTTTTTGGTGGGGAGCTGGAGCTCCTCTTTAAAGTGGTTGTAAACCCCAGGACAAAAAAAACCCTGCAAGATAAAGGCATAATGAGCTAGTATTCATAGCATACTAGCTCATTATGAATGACTTACCCAAGAACAAAGCCCTCACAGCCGTCCTCGTACACCGCTCTGGCGGTCGACATCGCTCCCGGAGTTACTTCCGGGTATCGCGGGCTCCGGCGCTGTGATTGGCCGGAGCTACGATGAAGTAATTCCCGTGCATGCGCCCAGGACCCGCCAGTAATGGTACACTCACTAAAGCAATGGCACGGACGTACCGTTGCTTCAATTTGCTTCAGTGTGCATGTAACGATGACGTCGACACATACATGCAAATACAGAGATATCTCCTAAACCGTTAAGGTTCAGGAGATATCCGGGGTAGCTACAGGTAAAAGCCTTATTATAGGGTTACCTGTAGCAAAATGTGTGCTGTAAGAGATTACAAAAACTTTCATTGAACAAGTTGAAGTTAGAAGCTGATTGGCACGCACTGTGATCACCCGAGTCAATGAGACTTGAGTGATCACAGATCCAAGTAAGGGGCCGATACCGGTCCCTTACCACGTGATCAATTGTCGGCCAATGACAGCTGATCATGTGATGTAAACAGAAGATCGGTAATCGTTTTTTTTCTTCTCACACTGACAACGTGAGAAGAAAAAAAGCCTGTTTGAAGGGACATCGGTCCCAAAGAGGAAGAGGAAAAGCTGCCTCATATATGCCCACAAGTACCGCCTGCCACCCCCAATCAGTGCCACCAATCATTGCCACCTTTCAGTGCCCACAAGTGCATCCTATCAATGCCCACCAGTGGTGCCAATCAGTGCCTCTTCAGTGCCACCTAGCAGTGCTGCCTATCAGTGTCACCTACCAGTGCCGATCAGTGTCCATCACTGCCACCCATAAGTGCCAGCTATCAGTGCCCCTATTAGTGCCCAACAGTGCAGTCTATCAGTGCCCACCAGTGCAGTCTATCAGCGCCCATCAGTGTAGCCTCATTAGCATACATCAATGAAGGAGAAAAGTTACCTGTTTGCAAAATTTATTAAAAATTTATTAAAAAATATAAAACGTTTTTGTATTTTTTTTTTTAAATCGGTCCTTTTTAATTTTTTTAACAAAATATAAAAAATTGCAGAGGTGATCAAATACCACCAAAAGAAAGCTCTATTTGTGGGAAAAAAATGATAAAATTTTCATTGACACATTAACTGGTTCCCGACCAGCGCACGCCGATGTACATCGGCAGAATGGCACGGGCAGGCATATTGGCGTACAGGTACGTCCAATCTTTAATACCGCCCTGCCATCGCGACGGCGCACTCGTGTCCTGGTCAGGACCCCCATGAGTCCGGTCACGGGTCCCGCAGCCTTGATCGCTGCGGGCATACCTACGATCGTCTCACGGGGCGGCTGAACGAGGAAATGCTGTTGTAAACAGCATCTCCCCGTTCTGCCTAGCAACTAGTGACGCTAATCTCTGATTGGAGCAAAGATCAGTGTTCACTAAATTAAAGCCCAGCCCCCAACAATTAGTAACACACCCCTAGGAACACTTAACTCCAACACCGCCACCCACTGGTTAACCCCTTCACTGCCAGTGTCATTTACACAGGAATCACTGCATTTATATAGCAGTGATTGATGTATAAATGACAATGGTCCAAAAAATGTGTCAAAAATGTCTGATGTGTCTGCTATAATGTCGCAGTCACAATAAAAATCGCTGATCGCCACCATTACTAGTTATACTCCTGCACTGAATAACTTAAGTTGTGACACATTGTAGGGCGGCTGTGAGGGGGGAGAGACACGCCAGTCGCCAGTGCCTACTCCATGCAGACACATAGCCTTGGCCTCTGCAAGCCAATCATGTGACCTTTCCAAAACGCGAGAGGAACAGACACAGAGCCTGCTGAGCGAGCTAAGGAGACACAGACAGACCGCTGGGTAAGTGCAGAGCTGAGGGCCTTTACTTCCCTGCAGTTCACAGTCCACAAGCTCTCCAGTGTAGGACTGTCATGCTTGTCTTTCCAGGGACATGGCTGCTAATTAAAGATTGTAGTCTAGTTCTATCTTCAGTACCATCCTGGCATCATTACTTCATTGTGCAGTGCTCACTCAGTAGCCTTTAATATCTTTTCTTCTCTATTTATGGGGTGCCTGTGGATTGCTTTGATTTTTTTGATGATTTTTAAAAGTCCACTGCCCATTGACACCATCTACTGCCCACTGACGATGCACTCTGCCCACTGACACCGCATTCTGCCCACTGACACCGCATTCTGTCCACTGACACCGCATTCTGCCCACTGACACCTCACTCTGCCCACTGACACCGCACTCTGCCCACTGACACCGCACTCTGCCCACTGACAATGCACTCTGCCCACTGACAATGCACTCTGCCCACTGACATCGCACTCTGCCCACTGACGCCATCTACTGCCCACTGACACCATCTACTGCCCACTGACAATGCACTCTGCCCGCTGACACCATCTACTGCCCACTGACACCATCTACTGCCCACTGACACCGCACTCTGTCCACTGACACCACACTCTGCCCATTGACAATGCACTCTGCCCACTGACAATGCACTCTGCCCACTGACACCGCACTCTGCCCACTGACACCATCTGCTGCCCACTGACACCGCACTCTGCCCCACTGACACCGCACTCTGCCCCACTGACAATACATTCTGCCCACTGACAATGCACTCTGCCCACTGACAACGCACTCTGCCCACTGACACCGCACTCTGCCCACTGACACCAACTACTGCCCACTGACACCATCTACTGCCCACTGACACCGCACTCTGCCCCACTGACACCGCACTACTGCCCACTGACACCACACTCTGCCCATTGACAATGCACTCTGCCCATTGACAATGCACTCTGCCCACTGACACCTCACTCTGCCCACTGACAATGCACTCTGCCCACTGACAATGCACTCTGCCCACTGACACCATCTACTGCCCACTGACACCACGCTCTGCCCACTGACACCGCACTCTGCCCATTGACAATGCACTCTGCCCACTGACACCGCACTCTGCCCACTGACACCTCACTCTGCCCACTGACAATGCACTCTGCCCACTGCCAATGCACTCTGCCCACTGCCAATGCACTCTGCCCACTGACAATGCATTCTGCCCACTGACACCATCTACTGCCCACTGACAATGCACTCTGCCCACTGACAATGCACTCTGCCTACTGACACCATATACTGCCCACTGACACCATCTACTGCCCACTGACAATGCACTCTGCCCACTGACACCATCTACTGCCCACTGACACCTCACTCTGCCCACTGACACCGCACTCTGCCCCACTGACACCATCTACTGCCCACTGACACCATCTACTGCCCCACTGACACCGCACTCTGCCCCACTGACACCGCACTCTGCCCCACTGACACTGCACTACTGCCCACTGACACCACACTCTGCCCATTGACAATGCACTCTGCTCATTGACAATGCACTCTGCCCATTGACAATGCACTCTGCCCACTGACACCTCACTCTGCCCACTGACACCATCTACTGCCCACTGACACCGCGCTCTGCCCACTGACACCTCACTCTGCCCACTGACACCTCACTCTGCCCACTGACAATGCACTCTGCCCACTGACAATGCACTCTGCCCACTGACATCGCACTCTGCCCACTGACACAATCTACTGCCCACTGACACCGCACTCTGCCCCACTGACACCCCACTCTGCCCCACTGACAATACATTCTGCCCACTGACAATGCACTCTGCCCACTGACAACGCACTCTGCCCACTGACACCGCACTCTGCCCACTGACACCATCTACTGCCCACTGACACCATCTACTGCCCACTGACACCGCACTCTGCCCCACTGACACTGCACTCTGCCCCACTGACACTGCACTACTGCCCACTGACACCACACTCTGCCCATTGACAATGCACTCTGCCCATTGACAATGCACTCTGCCCACTGACACCTCACTCTGCCCACTGACACCTCACTCTGCCCACTGACAATGCACTCTGCCCACTGACAATGCACTCTTCCCACTGACACCATCTACTGCCCACTGACACCACGCTCTGCCCACTGACACCGCACTCTGCCCATTGACAATGCACTCTGCCCATTGACAATGCACTCTGCCCACTGACACCGCACTCTGCCCACTGACACCTCACTCTGCCCACTGACAATGCACTCTGCCCACTGACAATGCATTCTGCCCACTGACACCATCTACTGCCCACTGACACCATCTACTGCCCACTGACACCATCTACTGCCCCACTGACACCGCACTCTGCCCCACTGACACCGCACTCTGCCCCACTGACAATGCACTCTGCCCACTGACACCGTCTACTGCCCACTGACACCGCACACTGCCCACTGACACCGCACTCTGCCCACTGACAATGCACTCTGCCCACTGACACCGCACTCTGCCCACTGACACCGCACTCTGCCCACTGACACCATCTACTGCCCACTGACACCATCTACTGCCCACTGACACCGCACTCTGCCCCACTGACACCGCACTCTGCCCCACTGACAATACATTCTGCCCACTGACAATGCACTAGGCCCACTGACAACGCACTCTGCCCACTGACACCGCACTCTGCCCACTGACACCATCTACTCCCCACTGACACCGCACTCTGCCCCACTGACACCGCACTCTGCCCCACTGACACCGCACTCTGCCCCACTGACACTGCACTCTGCCCCACTGACACCATCTACTGCCCACTGACACCATCTACTGCCCCACTGACACCGCACTCTGCCCCACTGACACCGCACTCTGCCCCACTGACACTGCACTACTGCCCACTGACACCGCACTCTGCCCATTGACAATGCACTCTGCTCATTGACAATGCACTCTGCCCATTGACAATGCACTCTGCCCACTGACACCTCACTCTGCCCACAGACAATGCACTCTGCCCACTGACAATGCACTCTGCCCACTGACACCATCTACTGCACACTGACACCGCGCTCTGCCCACTGACACCTCACTCTGCCCACTGACAATGCACTCTGCCCACTGACACCATCTACTGCCCACTGACACCGCACTCTGCCCACTGACACCTCACTCTGCCCACTGACAATGCACTCTGCCCACTGACAATGCACTCTGCCCACTGACACCATCTACAGCCCACTGACACCGCGCTCTGCCCACTGACACCTCACTCTGCCCACAGACAATGCACTCTGCCCACTGACAATGCACTCTGCCCACTGACACCATCTACTGCACACTGACACCGCGCTCTGCCCACTGACACCTCACTCTGCCCACTGACAATGCACTCTGCCCACTGACACCATCTACTGCCCACTGACACCGCACTCTGCCCACTGACACCTCACTCTGCCCACTGACAATGCACTCTGCCCACTGACAATGCACTCTGCCCACTGACACCATCTACTGCCCACTGACACCGCGCTCTGCCCACTGACACCTCACTCTGCCCACTGACAATGCACTCTGCCCACTGACAATGCACTCTGCCCACTGACACCATCTACTGCCCACTGACACTGCACTCTGCCCACTGACACCTCACTCTGCCCACTGACAATGCACTCTGCCCACTGACACCTCACTCTGCCCACTGACACCATCTACTGCCCCACTGACACCGCACTCTGCCCCACTGACACCACACTCTGCCTCACTGACACTTCACTACTGCCCACTGACACTGCACTACTGCCCACTGACACCGCACTCTGCCCATTGACAATGCACTCTGCTCATTGACAATGCACTCTGCTCATTGACAATGCACTCTGCCCACTGACACCTCACTCTGCCCACAGACAATGCACTCTGCCCACTGACAATGCACTCTGCCCACTGACACCATCTACTGCCCACTGACACCGCGCTCTGCCCACTGACACCTCACTCTGCCCACGGACAATGCACTCTGCCCACTGACAATGCACTCTGCCCACTGACACCATCTACTGCACACTGACACCGCACTCTGCCCACTGACACCTCACTCTGCCCACTAACAATGCACTCTGCCCACTGACACCATCTACTGCCCACTGACACCGCGCTCTGCCCACTGACACCTCATTCTGCCCACTGACAATGCACTCTGCCCACTGACAATGCACTCTGCCCACTGACATCATCTACTGCCCACTGACACCGCGCTCTGCCCACTGACACCGCACTCTGCCCTTTGACAATGCACTCTGCCCACTGACAATGCACTCTGCCCACTGACAATGCACTCTGCCCACTGACACCGCACTCTGCCCAGTGACACCTCACTCTGCCCACTGACAATGCACTCTGCCCACTGCCAATGCACTCTGCCCACTGACAATGCATTCTGCCCACTGACACCATCTACTGCCCACTGACAATGCACTCTGCCCACTGACAATGCACTCTGCCCACTGACAATGCACTCTGCCCACTGACACCATATACTGCCCACTGACACCATCTACTGCCCACTGACAATGCACTCTGCCCACTGACACCATCTACTGCCCACTGACACCATCTACTGCCCACTGACACCGCACTCTGCCCACTGACACCTCACTCTGCCCACTGACACCTCACTCTGCCCATTGACACCTCACTCTGCCCACAGACAATGCACTCTGCCCACTGACAATGCACTCTGCCCACTGACACCATCTACTGCCCACTGACACCGCACTCTGCCCACTGACAATGCACTCTGCCCAATGACAATGCACTCTGCCCACTGACACCATCTACTGCCCACTGACACCGCACTCTGCCCCACTGACACCACACTCTGCCCCACTGACAATACATTCTGCCCACTGACAATGCACTCTGCCCACTGACAATGCACTCTGCCCACTGACAACGCACTCTGCCCACTGACAACGCACTCTGCCCACTGACACCATCTACTGCCCACTGACACCATCTACTGCCCCACTGACACACTAACACCATACTCTGTCCCACTGACACCATCCTCTGCCCCACTAACACTATCCTCTGCCCCACTAACACCATCCCATGCCCACTGACACCACATTCTGCCCACTGACACCATCTACTGCCCACTGACACATCTACTGCCCACTGACACATCTACTGCCCACTGACACCACACTCTGCCCACTGACACCTCACTTTGCCCACTGACACCTCACTCTGCCCACTGACACCGCACTCTGCCCCACTGACACCGCACTCTGCCCATTGACAACGTCCCCTGCCCACTGACACCATCCTCTGCCCCACTAACACCATCCCATTCCCACTGACACCATCCACTGCCCTACTGATAGTGTCCACTTTTAAGGTAGGCTAGGTTCATATTTTAATTGTGACATTTCTTTTAATAATCTAATCATATTTTATGGTCACTCAAATGTTTTTGTTTTATTTAACCATGTCCCTTTAAGTCTACCCCCCTCTCCACTGTTAAAACAATTTGGCCACAGCCACTGTTCACTGCAGCGCGCTATCTGCACCTCCTTACTACTCTCCTAGGGTAACTCAAAGGTGTCCCAAGTCTCCTACAATCATATAGTGTCTATAGCGTGTACTGCAATAAAAATTCCCGTGCGTTGCTAAAGTGTTCGGGTTTGGCTTGACGAAAAGATGGCAACCCTAATCTGTAGCAGGGATTAGAAATAACTTTATGCTTTTTTTTGCCCTACACAAACTGACACTAAATATAATATAGTCCAAATTAAAGTTGCGCTATAATAAGTTCCTACCTAAGACACATACCGTAGCTACATAGATAATCTGGTTAAAAAGAAGACACAAGTGCTACTAACTAATACAAATGACACTTACACTGACACAAAACCCGATCCTGATCTAGTTAAAGTGGTTCTAAAGGCAGAAAGCTGTTTACATAAAAACTTTCTGCATTTAGCTTCCCCCACAAGCCCCTCCTTATACTTACCTGAGCCTGATCTAGTGATGTACACAAGACTCTCTCGGCTGTCTGTCTCCTCACTGGCTCAGAGACAGCAACGTGAGTCATTGGCTCCCCCTGCTGTCAATCACAGCCAGTGAGAGGGGCGCATGGGTCTTATGGACACACAGAGCCGGCTTGAGAGCCATCATGCACAAAAGTCAATTGCTATGGTGGTCACTCAAAGGGAGACCCAAGAAGAGGATGATCCAGGCTGCTTGGGTAAGTATAACATGCTTGTTATTTAAAAAATAAAATTATTTAATTTACAATCACCTTAAACCAGGGGTGCCCAACCAGTGGCCCGGGGGCTGCATGTGGCCCGCAGAGCCCTCTGATGTGGCCTGCGACCTCCTGTTTTGTGATGGAATAGAATAGAATACTGTTATTAATAGTAAGTTTATTACTAAAATCACAGTGTATCTATGGGCATATCTGTTCTGCAGTGGTTACTGGGCTGCTTTCAAACTGATCCACAGGTGCAGAGCAGTGCACCTGAAGGTTACCTGCACTGAGCCATAGGCCCCTTTCACGCGGTCAGTCCGACCCATTTGGACCCTCCATTCACCTCTAAAGAGTAGCAGATGTAAATGGACTTGTGTCCGTTTACAAACGCCTACCTCCAATCCGATCCGCAAAAAAAAAGAGTAGAGTGTACTGCCATGCACATGCTCCACTCATTGTGGCCCGTGACCGGTTACCAATTTGCTTAGGTGGCCCTCGCTCTTCAAAAGGTTGGGCACCCCTGCCTTAAACTGTATTTTATTTTATTTTTTAAACTGACTTTTTTCGTCTTCTTTTTTTTTTTTTTTTTTTTTGTTTACAGACTTCCCCTTTTACCAAGAGGAAAAGATACAATGCATCTTTTCCCCTACACAGAGGAGAAACAACCCTGGGTAATCACAGTGATCACATGATCAGGAGCAATTGGCTTTGGATTGTTAGAACAAGACCCGGAGCTATTCGTAACATCTCAGTCTTACTGCGGGGAGAGCGATCCACCACAATCACAGGAGCGTATATAAGTGGCACCCAGGAATTTCACCCTGGGACTGGCTACCAGTAATCTGCATTACAACCTATTTTCTACTTTATAATTTATATTTCAAAATAAATGAGGAATACAGATAATAGAAACACTGAATAAAAATAAAGTTAATAGTTGGAAAAAAGTCTGTATTGTCCAGGCTGCTCTACCCTAACTATTCACAGGCACAATCCCACTAATCATCAGCACGAGGGTTTTGACCTGCTCTGTCTTCAACCTGGGCTGGTTCACCCCTCCTTAGGACAACCTGCTGGCTCTGGGCTCCCCTGGAAACACCATATTGATAATGAACTTAGCGTTCAGGACAACCAATCAACATAGCACAGGGTAGATCAGAACTCCTGGACTCAAGCAATCCAACAGCCTCAGCCTCCCAAGTAGCTGAGATGATAGCTGCACGCTACTGCAACCAGCAAGGAACAGTGCTTGCTCCTGAGTAGGGATGAGCCGAACACCCCTCGGTTCGTTCGCACCAGAACTTTTGAACGGACCCCAAATTCGTACAAAGGTTAGAACCCCATTGAAGTCTATGGGACTCGAACGTCCGAAATTAAAAGTGCTAATTTTAATGGCTAATATGCAAGATACTGTCCGAAAAAGGGTTTGGGGACCTGGCTTCTGCCCCAGGGGGCATGGGTCAATGCAAAAAAAAGTTTTAAAAATGGCCGTTTTGGCGAGAGCACTGATTTTAATGACGATTAAAGGGAAAAAAATTGAAATATTCCTTTAAATATCGTGCCTGGGGGGTGTCTATAGTATGCCTGTGAAGTGCCATGTGTTTCCCGTGTTTAGAACAGTCCCTGCACAAAATGACATTTAACGGAAATAACGTCATTTCAAACTTCTTGTGGTTTTAATGTTATATCTGGTTCCTGCAATATGGTTGAAAATCATTGAGAAAAATGGCATGGGTAGCCCTCCCTGCCCATTACCAGCCCCTTTGGGTCTTGTTTTTATTAAGGGGAACCCCGTACCCATATTAAAAAAAGGAAATACGTGTGTCCCCCAGGCCCTATATACCCAGAACAGCAGTATACAGGCGGTGCAAACAAGACAGGGACTGTGTAGGTTTGTTGTGTTAAGTTGAATCTGTTTGTAATTTTCAACTGGTACATTTTTAAAGTGTAGCTCCAGTCAAAAAAACTATTTTTAAGCTTTTTGGAAAACATAGGGAAGGGTTATCACCCCTGTATAATTTGTTTTGCCGTCCGTCTTTTTTCATCTCACTTGCTGTTGTCTCCTTCCGTTTGCAGTAGGAGATGTTTGTAAGTTGGATGTTTGAAAGTAGGGGCCTGCCCTATATGCTCTGCAGAAATGGCGGAACAAGGTGTTGGTTTTGCCACAACATTGTAAGCCCTCAAAGTGACTCTTGGTGGGCGCTGGAGCGCCCTGCTGTGAACGATTATAAAAATTGACCTTTGGTGGTTGTGGTGCTGGTGCTACAACACTATAAGTCCTCACAGTTACTCTGGGTGGGCACAGGAACAGGCCTTCCTGTGAAATATTATATCAAGAATTGTAATTACATGTCCCTGTTAAACAGGGGCAGAAAAATTGGGCCTTGGGCACTGGTGCCACGACACTGCAACCTCTCCCATATACTCTAGTTTTAGTGCAGGAATTAGCCCTGCCGCAAAGCATTGCATCAAAAATTGTAATAAACCACTTCAATACCGGGCACTTAAACACCTTCCTGCCCAGACCAATTTTGAGCTTTCAGCGCTGTCGCACTTTGAATGACAATTGCGCGGTCATGCTACACTGTACCCAAATGAAATTTTTATAAATTTTTTCCCACAAATAGAGCTTTCTTTTGGTGGTATTTGATCACCTCTACGGTTTTTATTGTTTGCGCTACAAATTAAAAAATGCAGAAAATTCTGAAAAAAAAAATGTTTTTTTTGTTTCAGTTTCAAAACTTTGTAAATAAGTACGTTTTCTCCTTCACTGATGGGCACTGATGGGGCTACACTGATGGGCACTAATAAGGCGGCACTGATGGGCACCAATGATGTGGCACCAATGAAGTGGCACTGATGAGGTGGCATTGATGGACACTGATATGTGGCACTGATAGGCGGCACTGATAGGCGGCACTGATGGACGACATGGATGGGCGACACGGATGGACACTGATAGGTGGCACAAATTGGCACTGATAGCTGGCACGGATTGGCATGGATGGGCGGCACAGATGGGCATGGATAGGCGGCACAGATGGGCATGGGTGGGCACTGATAGGAGGCACAGGTGGGCACTGATAGGCGGCACAGGTGGGCACTCATAGGCGGCATTGGTGTTATACTATACTAATAGATGCCAATCAGTGCCAAACAATAATGCAGGCCAATCAGTGATGCCCATTGTGGGCACTGATTGGCATCCATTATGGGCACTGATTGGCATCCATTGTGCTGACTGGCATCCCTGGTGGTCTAGGGAGGATTACCTTTTCCCTGGTGGTCTGGTGGCATCCCTGGTGGTCCAGTGTGGGCATCCTCTGGGGGGCTGTGCTGATAATCGATCAGCACAGACCCCCCCTGTCAGAGGAGCAGCCGATCGGCTCTCCTCTACTCGCGTCTGACAGATGCGAGTGAGGAAAAGCCGATCACCGGCTCTTCCCATTTACATTGTGATCAGCCGTGATTGGACACGGCTGATCACGTGGTAAAGAGTCTCCGTCGGAGACTCTTTACCGAGATCGTAGTTGCCGGGTGTCAGACTGACACCCCGCAACAACGATCGCCGCGATGCGCGCCCCCGGGGGCTCATAATCCTGATCACGTCATATGACGTCCGATCAGGATTATGAAACCACTTTGCCACTGTCAATTGCCTATAGGGCGGGCGGCAAGTGGTTAAACGCCCTGTTAAACAGGGGCAGAAAAATTGGGTCTTAGGCACTGGTGCTGGTGCCACGACACTGCAACCTCTCCCATATACTCTAGTTTTAGTGCAGGAATTAGCCCTGCTGCAAAGCATTGCATCAAAAATTGTAATTAAACGCCCCTGTTAAACAGGGGCAGAAAAATTGGGCCTTAGGTGCTGGTGCTGGTGCCACGACACTGCAACCTCTCCCATATACTCTAGTTTTAGTGCAGGAATTAGCCCTGCTGCAAAGCATTGCATCAAAAATTGTAATTAAATGCCCCTGTTAAACAGGGGCAGAAAAATTGGGCCTTAGGCACTGGTGATGGTGCCACGACACTGCAACCTCTCCCATATACTCTAGTTTTAGTGCAGGAATTAGCCCTGCTGCAAAGCATTGCATCAAAAATTGTAATTAAATGCCCCTGTTAAAGAGGGGCAAAAAAATTGGGCTGGTGGCATCACCCAGAACCAAAAATGTTTTTCCAACATATCAGCGGAGGAGGAAGAGGATAGACAATCAACATAACAGGACAGTCACTCAGCATCAGCATAGGCAGTCTTGAAGGGATGTGATATTTCTAAAAAAATTATTCGGTTACATCAGCTTCAGGTGCTTGGTAACTGTGGGTGATCCAAGACTGATTCATCTTGATGAAGGTCAGTTGATCAACTGATTCGGTGGACAGGGGCACCCTGTGATCGGTAACAAAGCCACCAGCAGCACTGAAGGTGCGTTCCGAAAGAACGCTGGATGCAGGACAGGCCAGTAGCTCAATTGCATGCTCTGGCCAGTGATCCTTTCTCAAGACCCAGTAAGCCAGAGGATTTTCGGTGGGAAAGGTGTCCAAGTCTGACCTTGCCCCTAGGTATTTCTGCACCATGTAAATCAGACGCTGGCGATGGTTGCTGGAACCGATCATACCTTGGGGCTAAAAAACTTTTTGGAAAACAGCGCTGTCCAAACGATAACTCAATTAATCAAAACAAGGCCTAAGCCGGTGAAAACAAACTCTAAAAGTGATAATATAAATAATAACAGTATAAATTCCTGCTGCAACCCAATGTGAGATACCCACACTAGACACAAACCCAAAAAATAAGGCTGCGCTAAAACTTATACATTACAGTATTAACAATGTGACGTGTTAAATTCTAGTATTAAACAATGTATACTATCAAGAAAAATTGTGTATAAAAACATCAAACTTGGGTGCGCATGCGCGGGACTTCCGGGAAGACGCTCTGAACGGGAGCTCCGCACCGCTCCGGCCTTCCGCGGCACTTTCCCGGCGCGCTTTTTAGCGGACACCTTCGGGGAGACCATCCCCGTGCTCCGGAACAGTTGGGGCGACTTTCTGAATGCCGGGGAAGACGTCTAGGAAAGACGTAAGCCGCAAACTTCTCTTCGGCCTGACGGACACTCAGCCTCCCAAGATGGCGGCGGCTATAGCAACACGCGGCGAGGCCGCAATCCCCCCACCTGGAACAACCTTGGGGACATCTCCTTCTGCTCCAGTGAGTAACCCCCAGCATCTCTCCCCCTCTCCTGCATCCACAGAATCTCTCCTGGGCAGGCTGCAGTCGGATAACCCTTTCTCCCCGCTTTCCAACCCTCCCAGCTGCATGGCTGAGTCTCCTCAAGCTACCCCTATTCAGCCCAACTATCCCCCTGATGTGTCTCAGCTCTTGAACAGTTTCTCTGACATGCTGGCAGTGGGTCTGGCCCAAAATGCTGCTCAGATTACAGCAGCTATTAAGGCTGACATCCAGAGCTTGGGGAGCAGAATTGACTTAATTGAGCAGACAATGGATGACAATGCAGCCCGCACCAATCAGAATTCTGCTTGTATCCAGACACTACAAGATCAATTAGACACTGCCCTCTCGAAAATCGACGATTTAGAGAACAGGAGCAGACGTTATAACTTTCGCATCAGAGGGATCCCAGAATCGCAAGAGGATATACCTGAAACTGTTAAATCCTTGATTAAAATCCTTATCCCTGACATCCCGGACCAGAGGCTGGAATTAGACAGAGCTCACAGAGTCCTGCAACTTCCCTGTAAAGACGGCCTTCCTCGGGACATTGTGGTCAAACCACACTACTATGGGGTCAAGGAGGAAATAATGAAAAGGTCACGCAACAAGGAAGATATCTTTTTTAATGGCGTCAAAATCCAAATCTTTGCAGACATTTCCCCCACAACAATCCAAAAAAGGAGGGCTCTAAAACCTTTACTTGATGTTCTCTCCCAGAAGATGATTAAATACAGATGGGCCTTCCCCTTCCGCCTACAATTTCATTATAAGGAAAAGTCGCACAGCTTCACAGATTTCCAGAGTGGCGAACGCTTGCTCCTCCACTTAGGACTCATCTCCCAGGATTCTTCTTCCGAACAAATGGACACACGCCCGGCCTCTTCCAAAAGACCTCCTCCATCGAGCCCTCTGACCCCCCTCTGGGTCAAGCAGCAACCTAAGAGACAGCGTGACACGGTCCCCCCAAGATGAACGTCTTCCACCTCTGACCCTTACGGGTCTGCTTGCTTCTTTATATCCTATCCGGATCCTTTGGAAGTGATGTCCTCACGTCCTTGACTTTTGAGTCACCTCGGACTGACTTATTCCACTTCCCCCCCCCCCCCCCCTCCTGTTTTTTGTTTTTTTTATGGATAACTTTCTTTTTATATTACAGGCCAGGTGGACTTGGGGGTCCCCCCCAACCTATTTCTCCTGAAGGGCCACAGTGCCCCTACCTGGCCCACGCCACCCCCCTCCTTCTACCCCCCCCCCTCCCTTCCACAGAGGTTGTCCTCAGGCCCCTGAATGCCTGTTTTGCAACTAAGTCTCACTGTTAGTGTTCTTCATTATGCCCGCAGGGTATGAGTGTCTCTTTCCTAGGGGCCTTCCCCTACACTAGGTTTTCTAAGTGTATGTTTAAGTTGTCACACCTACTTGTTATTCCAATTGTCAATGTTTATAACGTTGTGCCTTTTTTCCTGTTATAGGTGTCATTTTATTGTTTTTCTTTTTTTTTGACGAGTGCCGCGCGGCCGGAGCGGGCCTGCTTGCCACTCCACCTGCTGTTACCCTGGGGCCTAACCCCCCCTTGGTGACACCGGGACCGCAACCCAGCTGCGGGTTGCCCTCCTTCCGATCCCTGCCACTCAGAGGGATTTGGAGCAGGTTCGGACCTGCAACCCCCCCTACCTCTCCTGGGGAATCCAGACAGCTTTTCCGTCTGGACTCTCCATCTCTCTTCTTTTTTCTCTTCACTCTTTTCCTCTGTCCCTTCCTTCTTCCTGGTACTTACGGTTCTCTTCCCTCTCAGGTGCCTCCAAGGAGAGCGAGCTGGTTTACACCCTTTAGGATACTGGGTCATCATCGGATCTCACAAGTCGGGACTATTGATCGCCTGGTTCGGGTAAGCAAAGCCGGCATGCACTCGCACTTTTTCCCTCACACCCATGGCTGATGATGATCCCAAACCACAACCACTAAGGATCGCATCTCATAATACACAGGGCCTAAACTCTCCCATGAAAAGGCGCAAAGCTCTGCACAGCTACCATTCCAAGAGCCTGGATGTCGTCCTCATTCAAGAGACGGATTTTCCTAAAAGCTTTAATCCCTCCTTCCTGCACCGTAACTACCCTACCTTTTTTCTGGCCAATGCAGATGACAAGAAGAGGGGAGTAGCTATCCTAATTTCAAAACGCACCCCTTTCACACTGTCCCAGGTTATTAGGGATGGGGAGGGAAGATATATTTTAGTCAAGGGACATATCAATGGATCCCTCTTCTCTTTTGTGTCTTATTATGCTCCCAACAAGGGTCAATCTCAATTCTTTTCCTCCATGCTAACCTTTCTTTCCCCTCATTTGGAAGGAAAGGTTCTCATGGGTGGCGACTCTAACGTCGCCTTTGATCATGTGTTAGACAAGTCTGCCCCTAATAAAGCTCTCCTGAAAAGACCTCCCAAACAGAGTCTCCGCATTGCTAGACTCTTTCATGCCTTGGGCATGATCGACTCCTGGAGGGAACTCAATCCCTCGTCCCAGGACTACACCCACTATTCTGCTCCACATAGGACATTCGCACGTATAGACCATATCTTCCTTCACTCCTCAGATATACACCATGCGCTTCACGCTACTATTGTTGATGTGCCTTGGTCGGATCATTCCTTGGTTATCCTGAAAATCTCGGGCTGCCTCTCCCAATCGCATACTCCACAATGGCGGCTGAAGGAAACATTGCTTTCCAACTCTGCTCATCGTACTGCCCTTGAATGTGACATCAAGGAATACTTTCACACCAACGATACTGAAGACATATCCCCCGGGGTGTTATGGGGGGCACATAAAGCGGTGATGAGGGGCAAGTTTATACAACTTGCCTCGCGTCTTAAGCGGGAAAAACACATCGACATTCTTAACCTAGAGAAAAATTTCCGGGCCTTAAGTAAAGCACACAAGCAGCATCCCACGGCCTCTTCCCTGGCTATGCTGGATACAGCCAAAATTGCCCTCAACACTGCACTTACCTCTAGCGCCGAAAAACATTTGCATTGGACGCAGGGCAGATTTTATCTTAATTCCGACAAATTTGGTCCTCTCCTTGCAGCAAAGCTGTCCCCTAAATTTAGAACCCAGGCCCTCCCTAAAATCAAATCTCTTTCAGGCTCGCTCACACAAAACCCAAAACATATTTTGAATGCGTTCCATGCATTCTATTCGAAGCTCTATTCCTGCCCTGTCCCGGACAACACTCAGTCATCTAACACCTTTATGGATAACATTCCCCTCCCCAAGATTTCAGAAGCACACCGCACAATGATGGAAGCCCCCATCTCTGAAGCTGAAATTAAAGCAGTCATTAAGACTCTTAAGAACAACTCCGCCCCTGGTCCTGATGGGTTCTCCACTTCTTATTACAAGACCTACTCTGAGATCCTGTCCCCTTATCTGGCCCGGTTCTTTAATTCCCTGAACAAAGCGTCACCCTTGGACCCTGAAGCCAACTTGGCGTACATTTCGGTCATACCAAAACCGGGGAAAGACCAGAGCCTGGTCAGCAATTACAGACCTATCTCCTTGATTAATAACGACCTAAAGATAATGACTAAAATTCTCTCGAACCGTTTGGGCTCCTTTATTGGAGCATATGTCCATAAGGACCAAGTTGGCTTCATTCCAGGAAGGCAGGGTCCGGACCAGATAAGAAGGGCGGTTGATATTATTTCTCTACTTAAGTCAGGTTGGGACGGGGGACCCTCACAGGAAGGCTTCCTCCTCTCAATAGATTTACAAAAGGCTTTCGATACTATCACTTAGCCATACCTTTTTAGTGTTCTAGAAAGATGGGGCTTCGGCCCACATTTCCTCCATCTCCTGGGAGCCCTTTATTCCCAACCTAAGGCTAGAATCAGACTTCAGGGCCACCTTTCCGAACCCTTTCTGATTCGGAAAGGTACTAGACAGGGGTGCCCGCTCTCCCCCCTCCTCTTCGCCATCGGCATTGAAACCTTAGCTATCTCCATTAGGAACCACCCAGACATTCAGGGAGTTAAATGCGGAACGGTAACACATAAATGCGCTCTGTTTGCGGACGATGTCCTCCTCTTTATAACCTCCCCCCTCACCTCGACTCCTAACATTCTCCAACTCCTCCGAAAATTTGGGGAGGTATCCGGGTTGCAAGTTAATATGGCCAAATCGACAGCCCTCAATGTTTCTATCCCCTCAGACCTTGTTAACAGGCTCAAGGAGCATTTCCCTTTCTCCTGGAGCAACCCGTCCATTACCTATCTAGGTGTCCAGCTTACGCACACCATCGAACACTTGTATAAACATAACTACCCACCCATGTTTAAGAAACTCAAACAGGACCTAGAGCAGTGGTCTCTCCACAAGCTGTCATGGATTGGGAGGATCAATGCAGTCAAGATGACTCTTCTCCCTAGACTTTTATATCTCTTCCGATCATTGCCGATACCTGTCCCCAAATCCCACATCCAAACCCTACAGTCAGCGATCATTAGATTTACCTGGGGCAAGTCTAACCACAGACTCCCCAAGACAACGCTATTTAGACCTAGACGGAAAGGCGGGCTTGGGCTGCCTAACCTCTGGTGTTACTACCAAGCGGCACAACTCTGCCAGATTTCTACGGTATTTTCCAGAGGTCCAAAGCCTGACTGGCTCCTTATGGAAAGACAAGCTATCCCCAAACACACTATTGATTACCTGTTGTGGCGCCCCCCGAAATCTAGACCCCCGATCATGGCCCCTACCCTCTCCCATTCCTTTGCGCTTTGCGACACGCTTTTCAAGACCAACATTCTCACCTCAGATTGGCGACCTCTTACACATCTCTTCAATAACCCCTCATTCCCACCTGGGAGGGATGTTAGAGCATTCCAGTGGTGGATAGATAAAGGCCTTTATAGAATAGGGCACTTTCTCAACCAGTCTGGGCCACTCAAACTCGGGCATTGCATATCTAAACTGGAGATGCCAGATTCAGAAAGATTTCGATTCCGCCAAATTTCCCACTTCCTACACACTCTGATTTCCCATCATCCCCTCCCCCTTTCTATTTCCCCTTATGAACTTTGGTGCTCGTCAGTCATGGACGTGAGGGGGGGCATTTCCCTGATCTACTCTGCTTTGGTCGATCCAAAGGAAAAGGCGAGTTACATGCTGAGCTGGGAACGCGACCTAGATATTGAATGGGACCTGGACACTTGGCACTCCTGTTTCTCGAGTGCCTTCAGGGGGATCCTTAACATTTCTCTGATGGAGGCAGACGTCAAAGTCTTCTCGCGCTGGTATCTGGTCCCGACTCGTCTGGCCAAATTTTACCCCCAATCCTCGCCCCTGTGTTTTAGGGGCTGCGGCCATCTAGGGTCGCTCCTCCATATTCTATGGGAGTGCCCCAGGATTAGAAGCTTCTGGAACAAGACCTTTGGCCTTATTCGTAGGGTCACTGGTCTTGTTATCCCGCAATCCCCTGCAATTGCCCTTCTGAATCAAGCGATACCCCTAACCACTAAGCATAGCCGAGTTCTGATTCATTTTTTCTTTATCGGTGCTAAACTGACGATAGCCAGGTCTTGGAAGTCCCCCAGGGTCTCCTTCCCATTATTTAAACAAAAAATTACTTGGATTATGTTCAACGAAAAAACTTCTCACTCAATTTTGGACAAAATAGACAAATTTAAGCGGGTGTGGGAACCTTGGGCCAACTTTATTGGGATCCTTCTTTAAGACCAGTCTCAGGGCTCGGTTATTGTTTAGCCCCCAGTTCCATATTATATCATGTTATCCACGGTCTCTCCTTGGTCCAGGCACACCTCTCTGTACACCTATCTCTCTCTCTTTTTTCCCCTTTCTCTTTCCTATTCCTTTCTACTCTTTCCTTTCTCTACCCTGTCCACATCCTCTCCCTCTCCATGCCCTGCTCAGCCGGGTTTTGGTGATTTTTGGGACTCAGGACAGGTCATAGCAGTTTTTTACTTATTTATTTTATTTTATTTTTATTGTTCTATCACCTTGTGGCCTTAGATTCACTAGCTTCGCACTGTTGGTCCCACTACTCCTGGGCCTTTTCTTCATAAGCTGATGGTAGCTATGTTAATAGTTGGGACTCTCAGAGGCCTGCACCTAGTTCACTGTACGTTCTCTTGATCCATTACTTATCTCAGTCAATTTTTGCTAATGTTAGGCATATAGTCCTCCGGTTATATCAGCAGGTTAGGGGGGTTTCGAGACCCCGACACAGCGTGATCCCTGTCGGGGTGTCGGGGCCTTGATCCTCCCAGAGGTCGTTTCCGGCTGTTCATGTTTTTTATGCGGCCTTTTATTGTTTTTTTTTTTTTTTTATGCTGACTGGAGGTTTCTTTTTATTTTTTTCTATTTTCTCACGTATTGATGTTTACTTAGAACACCGAAATGTAATATTCGGATGATACTGTTGGTGTCGGGCGGGGAACCCCCTCCTTATTGGGAGGGGTCCATATCTCCTCCTTAGGTCTCTCAGTGTTTGTCTTAGGTTTGTCTTTTTGCTCTCCGAGCTTTCAATCCTGTCTTGCAACACCGTCATTGTAATCCCCTGCGAGGGAGTTAAGTTCATGTATTATTTGCTATACTTCAATAAAAAATTTAAACATAAAAAAAAAAAAAAAAAAAAAAAAAAAAAAACATCAAACTTGAAGCACATAAAAAGTCCAAAGAGAGGGAAGTACGAAGGTATGGAATAAGTCCCTTGAAGTGACTCTTTACAAACACCCTTCAGATGTATAGCAGGTGCGCCCAAAGAGGAAGTTCTATCCACCACCTATTTCAATGAGGCTTACCAGCTGCCAAGATCTCTTTTTAGGGAGATCATACAGGCATGAAGAAAAAACGATCGTTCCTGGTCTCTCCGATGGGTTCTGCTGGCGTCTCCACCTCTTATATCTCTTTCTTACAACGTCTCACATTCCACCGAATTTTTTAGATAAGACAAGAAAGAAAGGCTCCCATAGCGTAATTCCGCATAAAAATTTAATACGAACGAAATAAAAGTAAAACAAACTCACAAATTCCAGTTGAGTACAAGCGTAAGTACAATCACGAGCCGGCCGGCTCTCTCCTATTAACACTGCCCGTCCTTCCTGGTCAACGGGGAATGGCGGTAACGTCAGCACGCCGCTCACCCTACGTAGTTTCGTCAAAAGTGACTTCTTCCTGGGGTACGGGCGGCGCGCTGACCCACCGCCTAAATACTCACTAGCTACAGAACGTAACCGCCCACTTCCGAGCTCCTGGCTACAGCTCCTAATCAGCCATTTTAGAAATGGGCAAAAATGATCGTTCGCCCTGATCATTAAATGAAACTAAATGAAATAAAATACACGAATGCTATAAGGAATCGGACACGAACCGTTTCACAAATAGGTTCATACTCATTTGATCTTTTTTGTGAATTAAAAAATCTTAAAAATAAAATAAACTAAAAAACACTCTAGAGAATCAGAACTGACCTGTTCTCTGAATGGGATCATATCTGATGGTACAATCCGGTCGCATACCTACCCATTAGGAGAGCACGATCGGACAAGGTCAACCCCCCATACCCGATCGCACAGTTCTAGTAACTGCACCCAGAACATAGGAGGGCCCACCATCATTCCCCGACCTTACTCTTCCACATGGGCAAAGGACACTGTCAGATCATCAGACCATCAGGCCATTTCTTAAGTCTAAAAATTTCATAAAACTCTATAAAGAAGGAAAGGAACATTCTCATATACAGGACATTATTCCAATTAGGCCTTATATAACATAGGCCATTGGAAAAAATCCTCAAGTAAACTAAATAAATCGCAAATAACAAAAACATCCCCAAGTACATACCTTGGGGCTGCGGACTAAAAAATTGCCTGAAAGCATCGGTCAGACGGCCACCTTCTCCACCGCTCCTTCTGACCGATGCCTCAGCAACACGTTGTCCAGGACCAGGAGTTTGTAACCTCCCAGTCTCTGGAAATGTGTTGCACAGACCTTTCTGCAAGGCCTCCCGGAGATGTCTCATCCTGTGCTCCCTCTGCGACGGCAAGATAAGGTCGGCAACCTTACCCTTGTACCGTGGATCAAGGAGAGTGGCCAGCCAGTAATGGTCCCTCTCCTTGATCCGAAGAATACAAGGATCCTTCCGCAGGCTTTGCAGGATCAGGGAGGCCATGCAGCGTAGGTTAGCTGAGGCATTTGGTCCGGAGTCCTCTGGGTCACTAAGGACAACATGATCCGCAGCTACCTCCTCCCAGCCACGTACAAGTCCACGGGTTTCTTGGGACTGTAAATCATCCCTACAAGACTGCGGCTGCTGCTGCTGCTGATGCTGAGTGCCAGCCTCCACCTCCATGCTGACACAATCATCCTCCTCCTCCTCCTCCTCCTCATCCTCTTCCTGTGTGATGGGTGGCACAGCAGGAACACTGTCTGGATAAAGGGGGCCTTGAGAGGCAAGGAAGTCCTCCTCTTCCTGCCTCTGTTCTGCCTCAAGTGCCCTGTCCATTATTCCACGCAGCGTATGCTCCAAGAGGTGGACAAGAGGTACAGTGTCACTGATGCATGCACTGTCACTGCTCACCATCCTTGTGGCCTCCTCAAACGGTGACAGGACAGTGCATGCATCCCTGATCATGCCCCACTGGCGTGGTGAGAAAAAACCGAGCTCCCCTTACCCTGTCTTGGTGCCGTAGTCACACAGGTACTCATTGATGGCCCTCTGCTGCGTGTGCAGCCACTGCAGCATGGCCAACGTTGAGTTCCACCTGGTGGGCATGTCACATATAAGGCGGTTCTTGGGCAGGTTCAACTCCTTTTGGAGCTCAGCCAGGCGAGCACAGGCATTAAATGATCGGCGGAAATGCACACAGACTTTCCTGGCCTGCTTCAGAACATCCTGTAAGCCCGGGTACCTGCCCAAGAACCGCTGCACAACCAGGTTAAGGACGTGGTCTCCATATCCAGGTACTAACCAGGCCTGACCCTGCTTAGCATCCGAGATCAGACGAGATCGAGCGCATTCAGGGTGATGTGGCCGTAGGCGATCTTTGCACCCTACTTACAACTCTCTTGACAAAAGCCAAGGTGGTCACCTCGGGCAATAGAGAGGAAAAATACAGCAGGTCGCCAAAGCCAACAACATAATGGAAAAAAGCCTACGGCACCTGGTATTCCCAGGCGGTCACCCATCCAGGTACTAACCAGGCCCGACCCTGCTTAGCATCCGAGATCAGACGAGATCAAGCGCATTCAGGGTGATGTGGCCGTAGGCGGTCTTGCACCCTACTTACAACTCTCTTGACAAAAGCCAAGGTGGTCACCTCGGGCAATCGAGAGGAAAAATACAGCAGGTCGCCAAAGCCAACAACATAATGGAAAAAAGCCTACGGCACACGGTATTCCCAGGCGGTCTCCCATCCAGGTACTAACCAGGCCCGACCCTGCTTAGCATCCGAGATCAGACAAGATCGAGCGCATTCAGGGTGATGTGGCTGTAGGCGATCTTGCATCCTACTTACAACTCTCTTGACAAAAGCCAAGGTGGTCACCTCGGGCAATGGAGAGGAAAAATACAGCAGGTCGCCAAAGCCAACAACATAATGGAAAAAAGCCTACGGCACCTGGTATTCCCAGGCGGTCTCCCATGCAGGTACTAACCAGGCCCGACCCTGCTTAGCATCCGAGATTAGACAAGATCGAGCGCATTCAGGGTGATGTAGCCGTAGGCGATCTTGCACCCTACTTACAACTCTCTTGACAAAAGCCAAGGTGGTCACCTCGGGCAATGGAGAGGAAAAATACAGCAGGTCGCCAAAGCCAACAACATAATGGAAAAAAGCCTACGGCACCTGGTATTCCCAGGCGGTCTCCCATCCAGGTACTAACCAGGCCCGACCCTGCTTAGCATCCGAGATCAGACGAGATCGAGCGCATTCAGGGTGATGTGGCCGTAGGCAATCTTGCACCCTACTTACAACTCTCTTGACAAAAGCCAAGGTGGTCACCTCGGGCAATCGAGAGGAAAAATACAGCAGGTCGCCAAAGCCGACAACATAATGGAAAAAAGCCTACGGCACCTGGTATTCCCAGGTGGTCTCCCATCCAGGTACTAACCAGGCACGACCCTGCTTAGCATCCGAGATCAGATGAGATTGAGCGCATTCAGGGTGAGGTGGCTGTAGGCAATCTTGCTCCCTACTTACAACTCTCTTGACAAAAGCCAAGGTGGTCACCTCGGGCAATCGAGACGAAAAATACAGAAGGTCGCCAAAGCCAACAACATAATGGAAAAAAGCCTACGGCACCTGGAATTCCCAGGCGGTCTCCCATCCAGGTAATAACCAGGCCTGACCCTGCTTAGCATCTGAGATCAGACGAGATCGAGCGCATTCAGGGTGATGTGGCCGTAGGCGATCTTGCACCCTACTTACAACTCTCTTGACAAAAGCCAAGGTGGTCACCTCCGGCAATCGAGAGGAAAAATACAGGAGGTCGCCAAAGCCAACAACATAATGGAAAAAAGCCTACGGCACCTGGTACTCCCAGGCGGTCTCCCATCCAGGTACTAACCAGGCCCGACTCTGCTTAGCATCTGAGATCAGACGAGAGCGAGCGCATTCAGGGTGATGTGGCCGTAGGCGATCTTGCACCCTACTTACAACTCTCTTGACAAAAGCCAAGGTGGTCACCTCGGGCAATCGAGAGGAAAAATACAGCAGGTCGCCAAAGCCAACAACATAATGGAAAAAAGCCTACGGCACCTGGTATTCCCAGGCGGTCTCCCATCCAGGTACTAACCAGGCTCGACCCTGCTTAGCATCCGAGATCAGACGAGATCGAGCGCATTCAGGGTGATGTGGCCGTAGGCGACCTTGCACTCTACTTACAACTCTCTTGACAAAAGCCAAGGTGGTCACCTCGGGCAAACGAGAGGAAAAATACAGCAGGTCGTCAAAGCCAACAACATAATGGAAAAAAGCCTACGGCACCTGGTATTCCCAGGCGGTCTCCCATCCAGGTACTAACCAGGCCCGACCCTGCTTAGCATCCGAGATCAGACGAGATTGCGCGCTTTTAGGGTGATGTGGCCGTAGGCCATCTTGCACCCTACTTACAACTCTCTTGACAAAAGCCAATGTGGTCACCTCGGGCAATCGAGAGGAAAAATACAGCAGGTCGCCAAAGCCAACAACATAATGGAAAAAAGCCTACGGCACCTGATATTCCCAGGCGGTCTCCCATCCAGGTACTAACCAGGCTCGACCCTGCTTAGCATCCGAGATCAGACGAGATCGAGCGCATTCAGGGTGATGTGGCCGTAGGCGACCTTGCACTCTACTTACAACTCTCTTGACAAAAGCCAAGGTGGTCACCTCGGGCAAACGAGAGGAAAAATACAGCAGGTCGTCAAAGCCAACAACATAATGGAAAAAAGCCTACGGCACCTGGTATTCCCAGGCGGTCTCCCATCCAGGTACTAACCAGGCCCGACCCTGCTTAGCATCCAAGATCAGACGAAATCAAGCGCATTCAGGGTGATGTGGCCGCAGGCGATCTTGCACCCTTCTTACAACTCTCTTGACAAAAGCCAAGGTGGTCACCTCGGGCAATCGAGAGGAAAAATACAGCAGGTCGCCAAAGCCAACAACATAATGAAAAAATGCCTACGGCACCTGGTATTCCCAGGCGGTCTCCCATCCAGGTACTAACCAGGCCCGAACCTGCTTAGCATCCGAGACCAGACGAGATCGAGCGCATTCAGGGTGATGTGGCCGTAGGCGATCTTACACCCTACTTACAACTCTCTTGACAAAAGCCAAGGTGGTCACCTCGGGCAATCGAGAGGAAAAATACAGCAGGTCGCCAAAGCCAACAACATAATGGAAAAAATCCAATGGCACCTGGTATTCCCAGGCGGTCTCCCATCCAGGTACTAACCAGGCCCGACCCTGCTTAGCATTCGAGATCAGACGAGATCGAGCGCATTCAGGGTGATGTGGCCGTAGGCAATCTTGCACCCTACTTACAACTCTCTTGACAAAAGCCAAGGTGGTCACCTCGGGCAATGGAGAGGAAAAATACAGCAGGTCGCCAAAGCCAACAACATAATGGAAAAAAAGCCTACGGCACCTGGAATTCCCAGGCGGTCTCCCATCCAGGTACTAACCAGGCCCGACCCTGCTTAGCATCCGAGATCAGACAAGATCGAGCGCATTCAGGGTGATGTGGCCATAGGCGATCTTACGCGCTACTTACAACTCTCTTGACAAAAGCCAAGGTGGTCACCTCGGGCAATCGAGAGGAAAAATACAGCAGGTCGCCAAAGCCAACAACATAATGGAAAAAAGCCTACGGCACCTGGTATTCCCAGGCGGTCTCCCATCCAGGATCCAGGTACTAACCAGGCCCGACCCTGCTTAGCATCCGAGAGCAGACGAGATCGAGCGCATTCAGGGTGATGTGGCCGTAGGCAATCTTGCGCTCTACTTACAACTCTCTTGACAAAAGCCAAGGTGGTAACCTCGGGCAATCGAGAGGAAAAATACAGCAGGTCGCCAAAGCCAACAACATAATGGAAAGAAGCCTACGGCACCTGGTATTCCCAGGCGGTCTCCCATCCAGGTACTAACCAGGCCCGACTCTGCTTAGCATCCGAGATCAGACGAGATTGAGCGCATTCAGGGTGATGTGGCCGTAGGCAATCTTTCACTCTACTTACAACTCTCTTGACAAAAGCCAAGGTGGTAACCTCGGGCAATCGAGAGGAAAAATACAGCAGGTCGCCAAAGCCAACAACATAATGGAAAGAAGCCTACGGCACCTGGTATTCCCAGGCGGTCTCCCATCCAGGTACTAACCAGGCCCGACCCTGCTTAGCATCCAAGATCAGACGAGATCGAGCGCATTCAGGGTGATGTGGCCGTAGGCGATCTTGCACCCTACTTACAACTCTCTTGACAAAAGCCAAGGTGGTCACCTCGGGCAATCGAGAGGAAAAATACAGCAGGTCGCCAAAGCCAACAACATAATGGAAAAAAGCCTACGGCACCTGGTATTCCCAGGCGGTCTCCCATCCAGGTACTAACCAGGCCCGACCCTGCTTAGCATCCGAGATCAGACGAGATCGAGCGCATTCAGGGTGATGTGGCCGTAAGCGATCTTGCACCCTACTTACAACTCTCTTGACAAAAGCCAAGGTGGTCACCTCGGGCAATCGAAAGGAAAAATACAGCAGGTCGCCAAAGCCAACAACATAATGGCCAAAAGCCTACGGCACCTGGTATTCCCAGGCAGTCTCCCATCCAGGTACTAACCAGGCAAGACCCTGCTTAGCATCCTAGATCAGACGAGATCGAGCGCATTCAGGGTGATGTGGCCGTAGGCGATCTTGCACCCTACTTACAACTCTCTTGACAAAAGCCAAGGTGGTCACCTCGGGCAATCGAGAGGAAAAATACAGCAGGTCGCCAAAGCCAACAACATAATGGAAAAAAGCCTACGGCACCTGGTATTCCCAGGCGGTCTCCCATCCAGGATGCAGGTACTAACCAGGCCCGACCCTGCTTAGCATCCGAGAGCAGACGAGATCGAGCGCATTCAGGGTGATGTGGCCGTAGGCAATCTTGCGCTCTACTTACAACTCTCTTGACAAAAGCCAAGGTGGTAACCTCGGGCAATCGAGAGGAAAAATACAGCAGGTCGCCAAAGCCAACAACATAATGGAAAGAAGCCTACGGCACCTGGTATTCCCAGGCGGTCTCCCATCCAGGTACTAACCAGGCCCGACTCTGCTTAGCATCCGAGATCAGACGAGTTTGAGCGCATTCAGGGTGATGTGGCCGTAGGCAATCTTGCACTCTACTTACAACTCTCTTGACAAAAGCCAAGGTGGTAACCTCGGGCAATCGAGAGGAAAAATACAGCAGGTCGCCAAAGCCAACAACATAATGGAAAGAAGCCTACGGCACCTGGTATTCCCAGGCGGTCTCCCATCCAGGTACTAACCAGGCCCGACCCTGCTTAGCATCCAAGATCAGACGAGATCGAGCGCATTCAGGGTGATGTGGCCGTAGGCGATCTTGCACCCTACTTACAACTCTCTTGACAAAAGCCAAGGGGGTCACCTCGGGCAATCGAGAGGAAAAATACAGCAGGTCGCCAAAGCCAACAACATAATGGAAAAAAGCCTACGGCACCTGGTATTCCCAGGCGGTCTCCCATCCAGGTACTAACCAGGCCCGACCCTGCTTAGCATCCGAGATCAGACGAGATCGAGCGCATTCAGGGTGATGTGGCCGTAGGCGATCTTGCACCCTACTTACAACTCTCTTGACAAAAGCCAAGGTGGTCACCTCGGGCAATCGAAAGGAAAAATACAGCAGGTCGCCAAAGCCAACAACATAATGGCCAAAAGCCTACGGCACCTGGTATTCCCAGGCAGTCTCCCATCCAGGTACTAACCAGGCAAGACCCTGCTTAGCATCCTAGATCAGACGAGATCGAGCGCATTCAGGGTGATGTGGCCGTAGGCGATCTTGCACCCTACTTACAACTCTCTTGACAAAAGCCAAGGTGGTCACCTCGGGCAATCGAGAGGAAAAATACAGCAGGTCGCCAAAGCCAACAACATAATGGAAAAAAGCCTACGGCACCTGGTATACCCAGGCGGTCTCCCATCCAGGATCCAGGTACTAACCAGGCCCGACCCTGCTTAGCATCCGAGAGCAGACGAGATCGAGCGCATTCAGGGTGATGTGGCCGTAGGCAATCTTGCGCTCTACTTACAACTCTCTTGACAAAAGCCAAGGTGGTAACCTCGGGCAATCGAGAGGAAAAATACAGCAGGTCGCCAAAGCCAACAACATAATGGAAAGAAGCCTACGGCACCTGGTATTCCCAGGCGGTCTCCCATCCAGGTACTAACCAGGCCCGACTCTGCTTAGCATCCGAGATCAGACAAGATTGAGCGCATTCAGGGTGATGTGGCCGTAGGTAATCTTGCACTCTACTTACAACTCTCTTGACAAAAGCCAAGGTGGTAACCTCGGGCAATCGAGAGGAAAAATACAGCAGGTCGCCAAAGCCAACAACATAATGGAAAGAAGCCTACGGCACCTGGTATTCCCAGGCGGTCTCCCATCCAGGTACTAACCAGGCCCGACCCTGCTTAGCATCCAAGATCAGACGAGATCGAGCGCATTCAGGGTGATGTGGCCGTAGGCGATCTTGCACCCTACTTACAACTCTCTTGACAAAAGCCAAGGTGGTCACCTCGGGCAATCGAGAGGAAAAATACAGCAGGTCGCCAAAGCCAACAACATAATGGAAAAAAGCCTACGGCACCTGCTATTCCCAGGCGGTCTCCCATCCAGGTACTAACCAGGCCCGACCCTGCTTAGCATCCGAGATCAGACGAGATCGAGCGCATTCAGGGTGATGTGGCCGTAGGCGATCTTGCACCCTACTTACAACTCTCTTGACAAAAGCCAAGGTGGTCACCTCGGGCAATCGAAAGGAAAAATACAGCAGGTCGCCAAAGCCAACAACATAATGGCCAAAAGCCTACGGCACCTGGTATTCCCAGGCAGTCTCCCATCCAGGTACTAACCAGGCCCGACCCTGCTTAGCATCCTAGATCAGACGAGATCGAGCGCATTCAGGGTGATGTGGCCGTAGGCGATCTTGCACCCTACTTACAAGTCTCTTGACAAAAGCCAAGGTGGTCACCTCGGGCAATCGAGAGGAAAAATACAGCAGGTCGCCAAAGCCAACAACATAATGGCCAAAAGCCTACGGCACCTGCTATTCCCAGGCGGTCTCCCATCCAGGTACTAACCAGGCCCGACCCTGCTTAGCATGCGAGATCAGACGAGATCGAGCGCATTCAGGGTGATGTGGCTGTAGGCAATCTTGCACCCTACTTACAACTCTCTTGACAAAAGCCAAGGTGGTCACCTCGGGCAATCGAGAGGAAAAATACAGCAGGTCGCCAAAGCCAACAACATAATGGAAAAAAGCCTACGGCACCTGCTATTCCCAGGCGGTCTCCCATCCAGGTACTAACCAGGCCCGACCCTGCTTAGCATCCGAGATCAGACGAGATCGAGCGCATTCAGGGTGATGTGGCCGTAGGCGATCTTGCACCCTACTTACAACTCTCTTGACAAAAGCCAAGGTGGTCACCTCGGGCAATCGAAAGGAAAAATACAGCAGGTCGCCAAAGCCAACAACATAATGGCCAAAAGCCTACGGCACCTGCTATTCCCAGGCGGTCTCCCATCCAGGTACTAACCAGGCCCGACCCTGCTTAGCATGCGAGATCAGCCGAGATCGAGCGCATTCAGGGTGATGTGGCTGTAGGCAATCTTGCACCCTACTTACAACTCTCTTGACAAAAGCCAAGGTGGTCACCTCGGGCAATCGAGAGGAAAAATACAGCAGGTCGCCAAAGCCAACAACATAATGGAAAAAAGCCTACGGCACCTGCTATTCCCAGGCGGTCTCCCATCCAGGTACTAACCAGGCCCGACCCTGCTTAGCATCCGAGATCAGACGAGATCGAGCGCATTCAGGGTGATGTGGCCGTAGGCGATCTTGCACCCTACTTACAACTCTCTTGACAAAAGCCAAGGTGGTCACCTCGGGCAATCGAAAGGAAAAATACAGCAGGTCGCCAAAGCCAACAACATAATGGCCAAAAGCCTACGGCACCTGGTATTCCCAGGCAGTCTCCCATCCAGGTACTAACCAGGCAAGACCCTGCTTAGCATCCTAGATCAGACGAGATCGAGCGCATTCAGGGTGATGTGGCCGTAGGCGATCTTGCACCCTACTTACAACTCTCTTGACAAAAGCCAAGGTGGTCACCTCGGGCAATCGAGAGGAAAAATACAGCAGGTCGCCAAAGCCAACAACATAATGGAAAAAAGCCTACGGCACCTGCTATTCCCAGGCGGTCTCCCATCCAGGTACTAACCAGGCGTGACCCTGCTTAGCATCCGAGATCAGATGAGATCGAGCGATTTCAGGTTGATGTGGCCGTAGGCGATCTTGCACCCTACTTACAACTCTCTTGAAAAAAGCCAAGGTGGTCACCTCGGGCAATAGAGAGGAAAAATACAGCAGGTCGCCAAAGCCAACAACATAATGGAAAAAAGCCTACGGCACCTGGTATTCCCAGGCGGTCACCCATCCAGGTACTAACCAGACCAGACCCTGCTTAGCATCCGAGATCAGACGAGATCGAGCGCATTCAGGGTGATGTGGCCTTAGGCGATCTTGCACCCTACTTACAACTCTCTTGACAAAAGCCAAGGTGGTCACCTCGGGCAATCGAGAGGAAAAATACAGCAGGTCGCCAAAGCCAACAACATAATGGAAAAAAGCCTACGGCACCTGGTATTCCCAGGCGGTCTCCCATCCAGGTACTAACCAGGCCCGACCCTGCTTAGCATCCGAGATCAGACGAGATCGAGCGCATTCAGGGTGATGTGGCCGTAGATGATCTTGCACCCTACTTACAACTCTCTTGACAAAAGCCAAGGTGGTCACCTCGGGCAATCGAGAGGAAAAATACAGCAGGTCGCCAAAGCCAACAACATAATGGAAAAAAGCCTACGGCACCTGGTATTCCCAGGCGGTCTCCCATCCAGGTACTAACCAGGCCCGACCCTGCTTAGCATCCGAGATCAGACGAGATCGAGCGCATTCAGGGTGATGTGGCCGTAGGCAATCTTGCACCCTACTTACAACTCTCTTGACAAAAGCCAAGGTGGTCACCTCGGGCAATCGAGAGGAAAAATACAGCAGGTCGCCAAAGCCAACAACATAATGGCCAAAAGCCTACGGCACCTGGTATTCCCAGGCGGTCTCCCATCCGGGTAATAACCAGGCCCGACCCTGCTTAGCATTCGAGATCAGACGAGATCGAGCGCATTCAGGGTGCCTTGGCCATAGGCAATCTTGCACCCTACTTAAAACTCTCTTGACAAAAGCCAAGGTGGTCACCTCGGGCAATCGAGAGGAAAAATACAGCAGGTCACCAAAGCCAACAACATAATGGAACAAAGCCTACAGCACCCGGTATTCCCAGGCGGTCTTCCATCCAGGTGCTAACTAGGCCCGACCCTGCTTAGCATCCGAGATCAGACGAGATCGAGCGCATTCAGGGTGATGTGGCCGTAGGTGATCTTGCACCCTACTTACAACTCTCTTGACAAAAGCCAAGGTGGTCACCTCGGGCAATTGAGAGGAAAAATACAGCAGGTCGCCAAAGCCAACAACATAATGGAAAAAAGCCTACGGCACATGGTATTCCCAGGCGGTCTCCCATCCAGGTACTAACCAGGCCCGACCCTGCTTAGCATCCGAGATCAGACGAGATCGAGCGCATTCAGGGTGATGTGGCCGTAAGCGGTCTTGCACCCTACTTACAACTCTCTTGACAAAAGCCAAGGTGGTCACCTCGGGCAATCGAGAGGAAAAATACAGCAGGTCGCCAAAGCCAACAACATAATGGAAAAAAGCCTACGGCACCTGGTATTCCCAGGCGGTCTCCCATCCAGGTACTAACCAGGCCTGAACCTGCTTAGCATCCGAGATCAGACGAGATCGAGCGCATTCAGGGTGATGTGGCCATAGGCGATCTTGCACCCTACTTACAACTCTCTTGACAAAAGCCAAGGTGGTCAGCTCGGGCAATCGAGAGGAAAAATACAGCAGGTCGCCAAAGCCAACAACATAATGGCCAAAAGCCTACGGCACCTGGTATTCCCAGGCGGTCTCCCATCCAGGTACTAACCAGGCCCGACCCTGCTTAGCATCCGAGATCAGACGAGATCAGACGAGATCAAGCGCATTCAGGGAGATGTGGCTGTAGGCGATCTTGCACCGTACTTACAACTCTCTTGACAAAAGCCAAGGTGGTCACCTCGGGCAATCGAGAGATAAAATACAGCAGGTCGCTGTAGGGAAATTCAGCTTCTAGGACCACCCAGATAGGTTCAGGTAATGCAGGAAGACTTCCGTAGACCCCCAGGCCCGGAGATATCAATAAGTGAAACAGGAAACTGGTTTGCTGTGTTCACTTGTAATACCTGTTTATTCAATACCAGATGCCGGCTTATATGCTGTCTAGGGATAACAAGGGAGGAGTTTCTGAAGTGTTACACGTATACAGAAGAAATAGCTTCAGTCAATATTTTACTTATTAGCTGATGCCATGAGCCAAATTTTTACATCATCTTTACTACAAAATATATGTATTCTTGAACAGATGTCGTTATCTTATCTAAAACAAACGTAAGCCTGAGCTAAATCAAACTCCACAGTCTTAATATATATATGTCAAAATGACCTCGAGAACATTTCTATAGATAACACTAGAAACATGTGTGAGTTTCAACTTAAGCTCATATCTGAATTCAAGAGTGGTCATGTAACACATAAAATCTAATACAAAATGGAGTCTATCTTGCTATCGTTCCTTACAGTTCCCCTCTTTGAGACATTTATATGACTCACTACCTTTCACAGTTATGTAATCTTTCTTCTATCATAATACATACTAAGATAAACTCTATTTGCAGCAGCAGGATCAGGGGTTCGGGATGCCTTAACAATTATGCACATTATAAGCTTATAACAGGCATATAGGAACAAAACAAAAAGAATAATCATAGTTATAGTTATGGCAGCACTTTTTAACCATGTAAGTATTCCTATTCCAGAACTTAGGTTTGCAAAAGGATCCCATGTCTTAGCAATGTTTCTAGCTTCATCTTGTAATTTGCTTACTTCTTTCCGGTGTTGTGCAATTATATCATAGTAATCCGGTACCTCAATACTTGTGTTATGAAACCAGGTACAACACTCATAATCTTCTGTGTTTTCACATATCCCTGTTAAAGCAGCACTCATGCTTTCTATGGCTAACTCGTGTAGTTCTAATTGTTTTCTAATTGCCCTAGTTTCTATATTTAAATTAGTAATATCCTCAGAATTCTTTTCCATTACTTCATCAATGATTCCAGTGTATTTATTCAACCTTTTCATGAAGTCTATTCCCCACCCAGTCCATGAGGGGAACCAAGCCCATGCCATATCTTTTTCAAGAAATAACTCTCTTTTATTGCGGTGTTTGAGGGGGTACCTGGGATGCATGCTAGCTTCAAGGAGGTGTCTTCCCTTGCTATCTCCTACTACGCCCATGATGGGGACTAGGGCTGCGAGATAACACCATCCTTGGGGTTCAGTGGGGATCCAAGGGTGACAGATTTTTCCACAACAAATATAAATACTGTTCCCTAGAGCTAAAGATCGTTTGTTGAATATTGTCATCATTTCATCAGAAAGACTGGAAAAGGTTAAACTCGACAATAATTGTCCTACTGTGGAACCGGAACTGGAGCTAAGAAAGTTTATCAGAGTGGTGTTTAGGTCAGATTCTGAAGTGTGAAAGAAAGGACTTTCAATTGATGTCATTGAAAAGTTAATGTTAGCTTGTTGGCAAACTTCAGCTCCGTTTGTGGAGTTTCCCAACCTAAAACACCAGTCTGGGAAATGACTTCTACCAATAATCTGGAAAGTAAGGGTATTATTTGAAAGCATTCTTGTGACAGTTGTAAGAACGACAGGAGGAGTGCCATTAAGGAGAGGGGTGAAGTTTAGAGGTACGGCCATTAAGGGGATCCTAGCCGTGCTAGGATGGAGTTTACTACATATCCAACATTTTTCAAATCCAGACTTCTGGGCGTAGCTATATTTAAACTTCAATAATAACATTTTATCGGTAAAACTTTCTGAGTATTCATTTCTCTTGTGTCTGTCATGTGTGTTATTCATATTATTCTGTTGTAGAGTGTTAGAGGCTCCACAAATACTCTTTATGGGTCCCAAATCTTCAGGATGATAAATACAGTTAGTTATCAGCAAAGTTGGCAGGAACACAATCAGGGCAGCCCAGCATAAGAGGCACAAGGCCTTCCCAGAAGTCCGTGGTGAAATAAGCAAAGTCATCTTGTTCAGAGTCTTGACTATCTGCTTCACTTCTCTGTGCTTTATCTTTGTCTTTGCCTTGCTTCTTAGGTTCCTGGTTGACCTTCTTTACACGACTTGCATGAATCCAGGCCTGTTGTCCCTCTACCAGAATAGCTGTGCGGGTAACTGCGATCACTGTGGTTGGGGGTCCAAAGGGATACTCCTGTTTCTTGGTGCGTTTCAATTGCTGGACCACCACGGTGTCACCCACCTGAAAAGGGTGTGTAGGTTCCTGTGAAGAAGAAGGAGAGGTGCGAGCAACGTTCCTTTCAACTTGATCCAAAGTTTCAATAAGTTTTTTTACATATTCTTCCTGAATAAGATCTAGGTCCCCTCTTTCTATCATAAGTGGCTGTCTGGCCCATGGGGTGGGGAATGGCCTACCCATTAAGACTTCAAAAGGAGAGTATCCTGTCTTTTTAGAGGGTGTCATTCTTATCTCGGCTAGTACAGCTGGGAGGACCTTCTTCCAATTTGCATACGTACCTCCAGTGGCCTTCCTGATCTTATCCTTAATGGTTCTGTTCATCCTTTCCACTATACCTGAACTCTGGGGGTGGTAAGGAATATGAAATTTCCATTCTATTTTCAGTGTTTTTACCAGGTCTTGACAAACTTTGGCCACAAATGCAGGACCATTGTCAGAATTGATCTGTAGTGGGCAACCCCACCTTGGAATAATTTCTTGTATCAGAATCCTCACTACTGTTTGTGCATCTTCCTTTGTAGTTACAAATATCTCCAACCATCTCGAAAATACGTCCAAAATTACGAGCAAGAATTCTTGTCTTTTACCTAGTTTGGGCATGTGTGTGAAATCTATCTGCAGGTGAGTGAATGGTGTAGATGGATATATCAGATGTTCATGTTTTACTTTGTGAGGGTTCCTAGGGTTATTCCGAATGCATGTGATGCATCTGGAAACATATGCCTTTACAAGAGAGGGAAGACCTGGAATGTAAAAATCCTTATCCAAAAGTTCACATGTGACTTTCCACCCTCTGTGACCTATCCCATGGTATTGTGAAATAAAAATGGGTGCGCTGGCTACAGGGATACATGGTCTCCCCTCTTGGCAGACAAGGTCAGTTTCTGGGCTTGTCTGCACACCTGCTGAGTTCCATTGCTGGATGTCTTGGTCTGTGGCATATGCTTGGAGGTCACGCAATGTTTGATCCAAAAGAGGAATTTCTGGTGAGAGTAATGGCATTTGTGTGTTTGCAGGCTGTGTGAATGCTGCTTCTCTTGCTGTTTTGTCAGCTAAGGCGTTGCCTTTGGCTATGTCATCCTGTTGCCCTGTATGTGCCCTACAGTGTAATATAGCTATGGACCTTGGCAATTGTATAGCTTCTAGCAAACTTGTGACAAGCGTGGAGTGTGAGATGGATTTACCATCTGCTGCTATGTAGCCCCGCCTTTTCCATATAACTCCAAAATCGTGTGCAACGCCGTAAGCGTACTTGGAGTCTGTGTAAATGTTGACATCCTGCCCTTCAAAAAGCTGACAAGCTCTAGTAAGAGCTATAAGTTCTGCAGCTTGTGCTGATTGGAATGGGACAGGGTTTGCTTCCAGTATTTTATCAGGCAGCTGAACAACAGCATACCCTGCATGGTATGTATTATCATTTGGTCTTGAACAAGACCCATCCACGAAGACATTCTGTGCTCCAAGGAGAGCAGTTGAAGACATGTCTGGTCTCGGGGATGTGTCTTGGTGGATGAGGTCCATGCATTCATGTTGAGGCACTACCTCATCTTCTTCACCTTTCAAGCCTAGCAAGGCATTTAGGATTGGAACTGGGCCAGAAGTGGGAGAGGCATATTTTATCTCAAGTTTTGGGTTAGAAAGTAAAATGACTTCATAACCGCTCAGCCTCTGGGCTGACATGTGCTGGGTATGGATGTTTTTTAGTAGGATGGATACATTGTGAGTGGTATGCAGTGTGGTGGCATGTCCTAGAGTGAATGATGTAGCCAATTCCACGACCATCGCACACGACGCAAGAGCTCTGAGACATGCGGGCATGCCCTGTACCGGCATAGGCACAACCTTTGAAAAAAACGCAATAGGGCGGAGTTTGCCCCCATGCTCCTGGGCCAGGACCCCCGCCATAGTTTTACAATTGTCCCTTGCAAACAAGTGAAACATTTTCCCATATTCAGGTAGTCCAAGTCCAGGAGCTGTGACCATTGCAGTTTTAAGATACACAAAAGCATTGTACATTTCATCATTCCATTTCACACAATCTGGCATGTCAGTACCTGTGGCTTGCCTCAGGAGATTATCATAGTAGGAACAATCAGGTATCCATTGGCGGCAGTAACCAATCATACCAAGAAAGGATAGCATGTCCTTCTTAGTAAGTGGGCGGGGCAGACCCACGAGAGCCTCAGCTCTCTTGTGACTGATTTTCCTTTCTCCTTTGGAGAGTACAAAACCAAGGTATTCAACAGTTTCCTGACACCATTGTAGCTTTTTCTTAGAAACCTTGTGACCATTGTCTGCTAACCAATTTAACAGATCTAAACCATCATTTTTACATGCTTTCTGGCTTGGACTACACAACAACAAATCATCAACATATTGAAGTAGGACGGAACCATGGCGGGGTGCCCAGGACCGCAGGGTTGCTTGGAGGGCCACTGTATATACTACAGGGGAGTCTACATATCCCATGGGCATTCGACACCACGTCATTTGCCTTTTTCTGAAACTGAACGAGAAAATAGGTTGTGTCTCTTCGTCAACAGAAACTGAAAAAAATGCATTACAAAGGTCAATGACCGAAAAATACTCTGCATCGGATGGTATGGAGGTTAGGAGTGATGGCACGTCAGGCACTATGGGAGCAATGGGTACCACTAGGTTGTTTATAGCTCTGAGGTCTTGTACAAACCTGTAAGAGCCATCCGGCTTCTTTACTGGGTTAATGGGGGTGTTGTAGGGTGAGAGTATCTCTTTAAGAATTCCTTGCTGCAGGAACCTTTCTACCATTGGAGCAACTCCTTCCTCTTTTTCTTTTGAAATGGGGTATTGTTTGTGATAAACCGGCTGTGCCCACGATTTTAAAGTTGCCTTGTATGGGGTACAAGAAATAAGACCTACATCCAAGGAGCTTTTAGACCATACCGGATCATCTGGTGGAGGGAGATCACTATCCTCAGTGTAATATATTGGTATTACCTTGGAGTGTACGAAGACCCCTCCTTCAGTGGTCATTTTCAGTGTTATACCCAATCTTCCCATCAAATCTCTTCCCAAGAGGTTCACGGGACAGTTTGGTATAATCCTGAAACAATGATGCAAGACTGTTGCACCTTCCCCTTCACCATCACTTACTGGTAAAGGCGGTGTTTTGTATGTTTTGGTAAGTATCCCATTAATTCCCATAGAAGGTTCAGCAATTTTGGTCTCACCTCTGTAGTAGTCCTCACTGAGGGTGCTCCGAGTCGCTCCTGAATCGGTTAAAAACGGAACAGGCCTATATTTAACATATAAGGTCACAATTGGTTGCTCATTGTAAGAGTGTGAGATCAAGGGAAATGCTGGGATACTACCTTCTGGGCAGCTTCATTTCAGTTGCTGTTGATTCCACTGTATAGGGAATCGGGGACCCTGTTGTTTTGGGGCAACTTGATTCTGTTGGCTAGATTGGGGTCCCTGTGTATGCATTTGATCTTGATCTTGAGTATTCGGGTCATTCCATTCATAAGGACATTGATTTCTCCAGTGCCCCTCCTGTCCACAGTTAAAACAACATGTGCGTGACTGCTGGGGGGGTTTGGAAAAACCATGTCCTTTCCCTCTTATTTTTCCTCTTCCTCTGCCTCTACCTCTATTTCCACTGTCCCATTGTCCACCATTAACTTGGGGAGGCTGGGCTTGCACTCCACCCTGATAATGGGTACTCACTGCTTTCTCTTTTATTACATCAAAACACCCTGCTGCTTCTTTCTGTATTAAAGTTTCCTGAAATTGGTCAATCGTCTGTGTGGTCCATTCCGATATCATCTGTTTGACCACCAAGGCGAACTGGGGTTTTAGATTATTCATATAAGTTTGAATAAACAAAGCTCCCACATCAGTAGTTGTAGCTAATCCAGCTTCTGTTGTCCAATTTTCATGAAACCTTTTCCAGAACTCAACTACAGTCTCTCCTGACTTTTGTTTGCATGCTATGGCAGTAGGGAGGGAACTTTTATTTTTAAATACTCTCATCATTTCAGTCTCTAATTCCGTCCACATGGTGTTCCTACCTGGTACTGTGTTTAACCCATATGTTCCCGCATTTCTAGTGTCAATAGTGTTTATAGTTGCAACATTTGCCCAGTTCCAGGAACTGGTGTGTCCTATGATGCCATCAATGATAAGACGCATATCTTCCTGTGTGTAATTTCTACCCTTACAGGCCTTTTTTAAGTAAGTTAAAGTACCTCCTGCAGAGGCGGTGGGTTTGGGGCAATGTTTTACTATCCTGTCAATGTCCTCAATGTCTATTGCCTTTTTCAATATTTCATTTCCAATGGTCATGAAAGGCGCTTGGAGATTAGGGTTACAATATACAGCTCCACTCTTTGTTTTAGGGGGACTGAATATTTTATCCCTATCAGCGTTTTCCTGTTCTTCCTCCTGCTCTTGGCCAGGTGGTGAAACTACCTCTCCTATAGCTCCCTGATCTTCTGGTTCAGTTACCTGGACTTGGGCTCCCGCTTCTCTCCTCTGTGGGTGCTGTCTATCTTGTTGTGGAGCAGGAACGATCTGCTGTTGTGGTTGTGGAGCGGGAGGGACCTGCCGTTGTCTGGTTGCATAATGTCCAGCCAGAAGATCAATATCTTCCTTTGCTAAACTTGGATAGACATGTACATATGCGGGTGGAGGATGACTGACTGTTGGCAGAGATGGGGCTGTTGGGTCAGGGAAAACTCTCTTTCTATCGGCTTCTTCTCTATGTTTCTGGTCATAATCTTCCTTACTTAGACATTTGGTGGGCTTTTTCTGTTTCTTATTTTCCCTCTCAAACCAATATGGGGCGTATTTTAACCAGTTCTCCCCTCCCTTTTCCATATAATCCATATCCCATTGGGGATCCCCAGGGTACCAAGGGAAAGTTCTCTTATCTCCTAAACACAATCCTTTAATCATATCCATATGAAAATTATCATTGTTACCATTCCGGGAAAAAGGGTCTACACTGTGCATGGTTTCGGTCCATCCCGCTAAATTTGAAACCCATGGGACTATAAATTCATAATTAGTACCACAAACTCTGGCTACAAAATCTTTACATGTTTCTCCTGGGTTGGGAAGAGGGGGAGGATCTTCTTTACCTTGTTTCTGACCCATATTGACAGTGGGAGCCGACTGTTTTACCACGCAGCCTTCTGACCCACACAACAGATAATCTTATAGTTTTTAAGCAATAGAAAGAATAAGCAAAAGATTTTGGGGTCACCGGAGTCTATTTCCTCATTAACCTTCTCATATTTCTTCCCAAAAGAAATGTATCTATATATGTGTATGCAGTACTGCTTATCTTTGTGGATTTCCCAAAAACCCTCCAATATTAACCTCTGGCGTGATCCTATCCCCTACTAATTTATGGGTCTAGAAAAACATTAAATCAGAGCTGGGGTAAGGAATATTTTGTCAATAAAGACAAATTAAAAACTTACCCTTAAGCTGATGTTTGCTTAATGTTTTCTAATCCCGGACGAGCCCCCAGTTGTAGGGAAATTCAGCTTCTAGGACCACCCAGATAGGTTCAGGTAATGCAGGAAGACTTCCGTAGACCCCCAGGCCCGGAGATATCAATAAGTGAAACAGGAAACTGGTTTGCTGTGTTCACTTGTAATACCTGTTTATTCAATACCAGATGCCGGCTTATATGCTGTCTAGGGATAACAAGGGAGGAGTTTCTGAAGTGTTACACGTATACAGAAGAAATAGCTTCAGTCAATATTTTACTTATTAGCTGATGCCATGAGCCAAATTTTTACATCATCTTTACTACAAAATATATGTATTCTTGAACAGATGTCGTTATCTTATCTAAAACAAACGTAAGCCTGAGCTAAATCAAACTCCACAGTCTTAATATATATATGTCAAAATGACCTCGAGAACATTTCTATAGATAACACTAGAAACATGTGTGAGTTTCAACTTAAGCTCATATCTGAATTCAAGAGTGGTCATGTAACACATAAAATCTAATACAAAATGGAGTCTATCTTGCTATCGTTCCTTACAGTCGCCAAAGCCAACAACATAATGGAAAAAAGCCTACGGCACCTGGTATTCCCAGGCGGACTCCCATCCAGGTACTAACCAGGCCCGACGCTGCTTAGCATCCAAGATCAGACGAGATCGAGCGCATTCAGGGTGATGTGGCCGTAGGTGAACTTGCACCCTACTTACAACTCTCTTGACAAAAGCCAAGGTGGTCAGCTCGGGCAATCGAGAGGAAAAATACAGCAGGTCGCCAAAGCCAACAACATAATGGAAAAAAGCCTACAGCACCTGGTATTCCCAGGCGGTCTCCCATCCAAATACTAACCAGGCCCGACCCTGCTTAGCATCCGAGATCAGACGAGATCGAGCGCATTCAGGGTGATGTGGCTGTAGGCGATCTTGCACCCTACTTACAACTTTCTTGACAAAAACCAAGGTGGTCACCTCGGGCAATCAAGAGGAAAAATACAGCAGGTCGCCAAAGCCAACAACATAATGGAATAAAGCCTACGGCACCTGGAATTGCCAGGCGGTCTCCCATCCAGGTACTAACCAGGCCTGACCCTGCTTAGCATCCAAGATCGAGCGCATTCAGGGTGATGTGGCTGTAGGCGATCTTGCACCCTACTTAGAACTCTCTTGACAAAAGCCAAGGTGGTCACCTCGGGCAATCGAGAGGAAAAATACAGCAGGTCGCCAAAGCCAACAACATAATGGAAAAAAGCCTACGGCACCTGGTATTCCCAGGCGGTCTCCCATCCAGGTACTAACCAGGCCCGACCCTGCTTAGCATCCGAGATCAGACGAGATCGAGCGCATTCAGGGTGATGTGGCTGTAGGCGATCTTGCATCCTACTTACAACTCTCTTGACAAAAGCCAAGGTGGTCACCTCGGGCAATTGAGAGGAAAAATACAGCAGGTCGCCATAGCCAACAACATAATGGAAAAAAGCCTACGGCACCTGGTATTCCCAGGCGGTCTCCCATCCAGGTACTAACCAGGCCCAACCCTGCTTAGAATCCGAGATCAGACGAGATCGAGCGCATTCAGGGTGATGTGGCTGTAGGCGATCTTGCACCCTACTTACAACTCTCTTGACAAAAGCCAAAGTGGTCACCTCAGGCAATCAAGAGGAAAAATACAGCAGGTCGCCAAAGCCAACAACATAATGGAAAAAAGCCTACGTTACCTGGAATTCCCAGGCGGTCTCCCATCCAGGTACTAACCAGGCCCGACCCTGCTTAGCATCCAAGATCAGACGAGATCGAGCGCATTAAGGGTGATGTGGCCGTAGGCAATCTTGCACCCTACTTACAACTCTCTTGACAAAAGCCAAGGTGGTCACTTCGGGCAATCGAGAGGAAAAATACAGCAGGTCGCCAAAGCCAACAACATAATGGATAACAGCCTACGGCACCTGGTATTCCCAGGCGGTCTCCCAACCAGGTACTAACCAGGCCCGACCCTGCTTAGCATCCGAGATTAAACAAGATCGAACGCATTCAGGGTGATGTGGCCGTAAGCAATCTTGCACCCTACTTACAACTCTCTTGACAAAAGCCAAGGTGGTCACCTCGGGCAATCGAGAGGAAAAATAGAGCAGGTCACCAAAGCCAACAACATGATTGAAAAAAGCCTACGGCACCCGGTATTCCCAGTCGGTCTCCCATCCAGGTACTAACCAGGCCCGACCCTGCTTAGCATCCGAGATCAGACGAGATCGAGCGCATTCAGGGTGATGTGGCCATAGGCGATCTTGCACCCTACTTACAACTATCTTGACAAAAGCCAAGGTGGTCACCTCGGCCAATCGAGAGGAAAAATACAGCAGGTCGCCAAAGCCAACAACATAATGGAAAAAAGCCTACAGCACCTGGTATTCGCAGGTGGTCTCCCATCCAGGTACTAACCAGGCCCGACCCTGCTTATCATCCGAGATCAGACGAGATCGAGCGCATTCAGGGTGATGTGGCCGTAGGCGATCTTGCACCCTACTTACAACTCTCTTGACAAAAGCCAAGGTGGTCACCTCGGGCAATCGAGAGGAAAAATACAGCAGGTCGTCAAAGCCAACAACATAATGGAAAAAAGCCTACTGCACCTGGTATTCCCAGGCGGTCTCCCATCCAGGTACTAACCAGGCCCGACCCTGCTTAGCATCCGAGATCAGACGAGATCGAGCGCATTCAGGGTGTTCTGGCTGTAGGCGACCTTGCACCCTACTTACAACTCTCTTGACAAAAGCCAAGGTGGTCACCTCGGGCAATCGAGAGGAAAAATACAGCAGGTCGCCAAAGCCAACAACATAATGGAAAAAAGCCTACGGCACCTGGTATTCCCAGGCGGTCTCCCATCCAGGTACTAACCAGGCCCGACCCTGCTTAGCATCCGAGATCAGACGAGATCGAGCGCATTCAGGGTGATGTGGCCGTAGGCAGTCTGGCACCCCACTTACAACTCTCTTGACAAAAGCCAAGGTGGTCACCTCGGGCAATCGAGAGGAAAAATACAGCAGGTCGCCAAAGCCAACAACATAATGGAAAAAAGCCTACAGCACCTGGTATTCCCAGGCGGTCTCCCATCCAAATACTAACCAGGCCCGACCCTGCTTAGCATCCAAGATCAGACGAGATCGAGCGCATTCAGGGTGATGTGGCTGTAGGCGATCTTGCACCCTACTTACAACTTTCTTGACAAAAACCAAGGTGGTCACCTCGCGCAATCGAGAGGAAAAATACAGCAGGTCGCCAAAGCCAACAACATAATGGAATAAAGCCTACGGCACCTGGAATTGCCAGGCGGTCTCCCATCCAGGTACTAACCAGGCCTGACCCTGCTTAGCATCCGAGATCAGACGAGATCGAGCGCATTCAGGGTGATTTGGCCGTAGGCGATCTTGCTCCCTACTTACAACTCTTTTGACAAAAGCCAAGGTGGTCACCTCGGGCAATCAAGAGGAAAAATACAGCAGGTCGCCAAAGCCAACAACATAATGGAAAAAAGCCTACGGCACCTGGTATTCCCAGGCGGTCTCCCATCCAGGTACTAACCAGGCCCGACCCTGCTTAGCATCCGAGATCAGATGAGATCGAGCGCATTCAGGGTGATGTGGCCGTAGGCGACCTTGCACCCTACTTACAACTCTCTTGACAAAAGCCAAGGTGGTCACCTCGGGCAATCGAGAGGAAAAATACAGCAGGTCGCCAAAGCCAACAACATAATGGAAAAAAGCCTACGGCACCTGGTATTCCCAGGCGGTCTCCCATCCAGGTACTAACCAGGCCCGACCCTGCTTAGCATCCGAGATCAGACGAGATCGAGCGCATTCAGGGTGATGTGGCCGTAGGCGATCTTGCACCCTACTTACATCTTTCTTGACAAAAGCCAAGGTGGTCACCTCGGGCAATCGAGAGGAAAAATACTGCAGGTCGCCAAAGCCAACAATATAATGGAAAAAAGCCTACGGCACGTGGTATTCCCAGGTGGTCTCCCATCCAGGTACTAACCAGGCCCGACCCTGCTTAGCATCCGAGATCAGACGAGATCGAGCGCATTCAGGGTGATGCGGCCGCAGGCGATCTTGTACGTTACTTACAACTCTCTTGACATAAGCCAAGGTGGTCACCTCGGGCAATAGAGAGGAAAAATACAGCAGGTCGCCAAAGCCAACAACATAATGGAAAAAAGCCTACGGCACCTGGTATTCCCAGACGGTCTCCCATTCAGGTACTAACCTGGGTCGACCCTGCTTAGCATCCGAGATCAGACGAGATCGAGCGCATTCAGGGTGATGTGGCTGTAGGCGATCTTGAACCCTACTTTCAACTCTCTTGACAAAAGCCAAGGTGGTCACCTCGGGCAATCGAGAGGAAAAATACAGCAGGTCGCCAAAGCCAACAACATAATGGAAAAAAGCCTACGGCACCTGGTATTCCCAGGCGGTCTCCCATCCAGGTACTAGCCAGGCCCGACCCTGCTTAGCATCCGAGATCAGACGAGATCAAGCGCATTCAGGGTTATGTGGCCAAAGGCGATCTTACACCCTACTTACAACTCTCTTGACAAAAGCCAAGGTGGTCACCTCGGGCAATCGAGAGGAAAAATACAGCAGGTCGCCAAAGCCAAAAACATAATGGAAAAAAGCCTACGGCACCTGGTATTCCCAAGCGGTCTCCCATCCATGTACTAACCCGGCCCGACCCTGCTTAGCATCCGAGATCAGACGAGATCAAGCGCATTCAGGGTTATGTGGCCAAAGGCGATCTTACACCCTACTTACAACTCTCTTGACAAAAGCCAAGGTGGTCACCTCGGGCAATTGAGAGGAAAAATACAGCAGGTCGCCATAGCCAACAACATAATGGAAAAAAGCCTACGGCACCTGGTATTCCCAGGCGGTCTCCCATCCAGGTACTAACCAGGCCCAACCCTGCTTAGAATCCGAGATCAGACGAGATCGAGCGCATTCAGGGTGATGTGGCTGTAGGCGATCTTGCACCCTACTTACAACTCTCTTGACAAAAGCCAAGGTGGTCACCTCAGGCAATCAAGAGGAAAAATACAGCAGGTCGCCAAAGCCAACAACATAATGGAAAAAAGCCTACGTTACCTGGAATTCCCAGGCGGTCTCCCATCCAGGTACTAACCAGGCACGACCCTGCTTAGCATCCAAGATCAGATGAGATCGAGCGCATTAAGGGTGATGTGGCCGTAGGCAATCTTGCACCCTACTTACAACTCTCTTGACAAAAGCCAAGGTGGTCACTTCGGGCAATCGAGAGGAAAAATACAGCAGGTCGCCAAAGCCAACAACATAATGGATAACAGCCTACGGCACCTGGTATTCCCAGGCGGTCTCCCAACCAGGTACTAACCAGGCCCGACCCTGCTTAGCATCCGAGATTAAACAAGATCGAACGCATTCAGGGTGATGTGGCCGTAAGCAATCTTGCACCCTACTTACAACTCTCTTGACAAAAGCCAAGGTGGTCACCTCGGGCAATCGAGAGGAAAAATAGAGCAGGTCACCAAAGCCAACAACATGATTGAAAAAAGCCTACGGCACCCGGTATTCCCAGTCGGTCTCCCATCCAGGTACTAACCAGGCCCGACCCTGCTTAGCATCCGAGATCAGACGAGATCGAGCGCATTCAGGGTGATGTGGCCATAGGCGATCTTGCACCCTACTTACAACTATCTTGACAAAAGCCAAGGTGGTCACCTCGGCCAATCGAGAGGAAAAATACAGCAGGTCGCCAAAGCCAACAACATAATGGAAAAAAGCCTACAGCACCTGGTATTCGCAGGTGGTCTCCCATCCAGGTACTAACCAGGCCCGACCCTGCTTATCATCCGAGATCAGACGAGATCGAGCACATTCAGGGTGATGTGGCCGTAGGCGATCTTGCACCCTACTTACAACTCTCTTGACAAAAGCCAAGGTGGTCACCTCGGGCAATCGAGAGGAAAAATACAGCAGGTCGTCAAAGCCAACAACATAATGGAAAAAAGCCTACTGCACCTGGTATTCCCAGGCGGTCTCCCATCCAGGTACTAACCAGGCCCGACCCTGCTTAGCATCCGAGATCAGACGAGATCGAGCGCATTCAGGGTGTTCTGGCTGTAGGCGACCTTGCACCCTACTTACAACTCTCTTGACAAAAGCCAAGGTGGTCACCTCGGGCAATCGAGAGGAAAAATACAGCAGGTCGCCAAAGCCAACAACATAATGGAAAAAAGCCTACGGCACCTAGTATTCCCAGGCGGTCTCCCATCCAGGTACTAACCAGGCCCGACCCTGCTTAGCATCCGAGATCAGACGAGATCAAGTGCATTCAGGGTGATGTGGCCGTAGGCAATCGTTAGCCCTACTTACAACTCTCTTGACAAAAGCCAAGGTGGTCACCTCGGGCAATCGAGAGGAAAAATACAGCAGGTCGCCAAAGCCAACAACATAATGGAAAAAAGCCTACGGCACCTGGTATTCCCAGGCGGTCTCCCATCCAGGTACTAACCAGGCCCGACCCTGCTTAGCATCCGAGATCAGACGAGATCGAGCGCATTCAGGGTGATGTGGCCGTAGGCAGTCTGACACCCCACTTACAACTCTCTTGACAAAAGCCAAGGTGGTCACCTCGGGCAATCGAGAGGAAAAATACTGCAGGTCGCCAAAGCCAACAATATAATGGAAAAAAGCCTACGGCACGTGGTATTCCTAGGTGGTCTCCCATCCAGGTACTAACCAGGCCCGACCCTGCTTAGCATCTGAGATCAGACGAGATCGAGCGCATTCAGGGTGATGCGGCCGCAGGCGATCTTGTACGTTACTTACAACTCTCTTGACATAAGCCAAGGTGGTCACCTCGGGCAATAGAGAGGAAAAATACAGCAGGTCGCCAAAGCCAACAACATAATGGAAAAAAGCCTACGGCACCTGGTATTCCCAGACGGTCTCCCATTCAGGTACTAACCTGGGTCGACCCTGCTTAGCATCCGAGATCAGACGAGATCGAGCGCATTCAGGGTGATGTGGCTGTAGGCGATCTTGAACCCTACTTTCAACTCTCTTGACAAAAGCCAAGGTGGTCACCTCGGGCAATCGAGAGGAAAAATACAGCAGGTCGCCAAAGCCAACAACATAATGGAAAAAAGCCTACGGCACCTGGTATTCCCAGGCGGTCTCCCATCCAGGTACTAGCCAGGCCCGACCCTGCTTAGCATCCGAGATCAGACGAGATCAAGCGCATTCAGGGTTATGTGGCCAAAGGCGATCTTACACCCTACTTACAACTCTCTTGACAAAAGCCAAGGTGGTCACCTCGGGCAATCGAGAGGAAAAATACAGCAGGTCGCCAAAGCCAAAAACATAATGGAAAAAAGCCTACGGCACCTGGTATTCCCAAGCGGTCTCCCATCCATGTACTAACCCGGCCCGACCCTGCTTAGCATCCGAGATCAGACGAGATCAAGCGCATTCAGGGTTATGTGGCCAAAGGCGATCTTACACCCTACTTACAACTCTCTTGACAAAAGCCAAGGTGGTCACCTCGGGCAATTGAGAGGAAAAATACAGCAGGTCGCCATAGCCAACAACATAATGGAAAAAAGCCTACGGCACCTGGTATTCCCAGGCGGTCTCCCATCCAGGTACTAACCAGGCCCAACCCTGCTTAGAATCCGAGATCAGACGAGATCGAGCGCATTCAGGGTGATGTGGCTGTAGGCGATCTTGCACCCTACTTACAACTCTCTTGACAAAAGCCAAGGTGGTCACCTCAGGCAATCAAGAGGAAAAATACAGCAGGTCGCCAAAGCCAACAACATAATGGAAAAAAGCCTACGTTACCTGGAATTCCCAGGCGGTCTCCCATCCAGGTACTAACCAGGCCCGACCCTGCTTAGCATCCAAGATCAGATGAGATCGAGCGCATTAAGGGTGATGTGGCCGTAGGCAATCTTGCACCCTACTTACAACTCTCTTGACAAAAGCCAAGGTGGTCACTTCGGGCAATCGAGAGGAAAAATACAGCAGGTCGCCAAAGCCAACAACATAATGGATAACAGCCTACGGCACCTGGTATTCCCAGGCGGTCTCCCAACCAGGTACTAACCAGGCCCGACCCTGCTTAGCATCCGAGATTAAACAAGATCGAACGCATTCAGGGTGATGTGGCCGTAAGCAATCTTGCACCCTACTTACAACTCTCTTGACAAAAGCCAAGGTGGTCACCTCGGGCAATCGAGAGGAAAAATAGAGCAGGTCACCAAAGCCAACAACATGATTGAAAAAAGCCTACGGCACCCGGTATTCCCAGTCGGTCTCCCATCCAGGTACTAACCAGGCCCGACCCTGCTTAGCATCCGAGATCAGACGAGATCGAGCGCATTCAGGGTGATGTGGCCATAGGCGATCTTGCACCCTACTTACAACTATCTTGACAAAAGCCAAGGTGGTCACCTCGGTCAATCGAGAGGAAAAATACAGCAGGTCGCCAAAGCCAACAACATAATGGAAAAAAGCCTACAGCACCTGGTATTCGCAGGTGGTCTCCCATCCAGGTACTAACCAGGCCCGACCCTGCTTATCATCCGAGATCAGACGAGATCGAGCACATTCAGGGTGATGTGGCCGTAGGCGATCTTGCACCCTACTTACAACTCTCTTGACAAAAGCCAAGGTGGTCACCTCGGGCAATCGAGAGGAAAAATACAGCAGGTCGTCAAAGCCAACAACATAATGGAAAAAAGCCTACTGCACCTGGTATTCCCAGGCGGTCTCCCATCCAGGTACTAACCAGGCCCGACCCTGCTTAGCATCCGAGATCAGACGAGATCGAGCGCATTCAGGGTGTTCTGGCTGTAGGCGACCTTGCACCCTACTTACAACTCTCTTGACAAAAGCCAAGGTGGTCACCTCGGGCAATCGAGAGGAAAAATACAGCAGGTCGCCAAAGCCAACAACATAATGGAAAAAAGCCTACGGCACCTAGTATTCCCAGGCGGTCTCCCATCCAGGTACTAACCAGGCCCGACCCTGCTTAGCATCCGAGATCAGACGAGATCAAGTGCATTCAGGGTGATGTGGCCGTAGGCAATCGTTAGCCCTACTTACAACTCTCTTGACAAAAGCCAAGGTGGTCACCTCGGGCAATCGAGAGGAAAAATACAGCAGGTCGCCAAAGCCAACAACATAATGGAAAAAAGCCTACGGCACCTGGTATTCCCAGGCGGTCTCCCATCCAGGTACTAACCAGGCCCGACCCTGCTTAGCATCCGAGATCAGACGAGATCGAGCGCATTCAGGGTGATGTGGCCGTAGGCAGTCTGACACCCCACTTACAACTCTCTTGACAAAAGCCAAGGTGGTCACCTCGGGCAATCGAGAGGAAAAATACAGCAGGTCGCCAAAGCCAACAACATAATGGAAAAAAGCCTACAGCACCTGGTATTCCCAGGCGGTCTCCCATCCAAATACTAACCAGGCCCGACCCTGCTTAGCATCCGAGATCAGACGAGATCGAGCGCATTCAGGGTGATGTGGCTGTAGGCGATCTTGCACCCTACTTACAACTTTCTTGACAAAAACCAAGGTGGTCACCTCGGGCAATCGAGAGGAAAAATACAGCAGGTCGCCAAAGCCAACAACATAATGGAATAAAGCCTACGGCACCTGGAATTGCCAGGCGGTCTCCCATCCAGGTACTAACCAGGCCTGACCCTGCTTAGCATCCGAGATCAGACGAGATCGAGCGCATTCAGGGTGATGTGGCCGTAGGCGATCTTGCTCCCTACTTACAACTCTTTTGACAAAAGCCAAGGTGGTCACCTCGGGCAATCAAGAGGAAAAATACAGCAGGTCGCCAAAGCCAACAACATAATGGAAAAAAGCCTACGGCACCTGGTATTCCCAGGCGGTCTCCCATCCAGGTACTAACCAGGCCCGACCCTGCTTAGCATCCGAGATCAGATGAGATCGAGCGCATTCAGGGTGATGTGGCCGTAGGCGACCTTGCACCCTACTTACAACTCTCTTGACAAAAGCCAAGGTGGTCACCTCGGGCAATCGAGAGGAAAAATACAGCAGGTCGCCAAAGCCAACAACATAATGGAAAAAAGCCTACGGCACCTGGTATTCCCAGGCGGTCTCCCATCCAGGTACTAACCAGGCCCGACCCTGCTTAGCATCCGAGATCAGACGAGATCGAGCGCATTCAGGGTGATGTGGCCGTAGGCGATCTTGCACCCTACTTACAACTTTCTTGACAAAAGCCAAGGTGGTCACCTCGGGCAATCAAGAGGAAAAATACTGCAGGTCGCCAAAGCCAACAATATAATGGAAAAAAGCCTACGGCACGTGGTATTCCCAGGTGGTCTCCCATCCAGGTACTAACCAGGCCCGACCCTGCTTAGCATCCGAGATCAGACGAGATCGAGCGCATTCAGGGTGATGCGGCCGCAGGCGATCTTGTACGTTACTTACAACTCTCTTGACATAAGCCAAGGTGGTCACCTCGGGCAATAGAGAGGAAAAATACAGCAGGTCGCCAAAGCCAACAACATAATGGAAAAAAGCCTACGGCACCTGGTATTCCCAGACGGTCTCCCATTCAGGTACTAACCTGGGTCGACCCTGCTTAGCATCCGAGATCAGACGAGATCGAGCGCATTCAGGGTGATGTGGCTGTAGGCGATCTTGAACCCTACTTTCAACTCTCTTGACAAAAGCCAAGGTGGTCACCTCGGGCAATCGAGAGGAAAAATACAGCAGGTCGCCAAAGCCAACAACATAATGGAAAAAAGCCTACGGCACCTGGTATTCCCAGGCGGTCTCCCATCCAGGTACTAGCCAGGCCCGACCCTGCTTAGCATCCGAGATCAGATGAGATCAAGCGCATTCAGGGTTATGTGGCCAAAGGCGATCTTACACCCTACTTACAACTCTCTTGACAAAAGCCAAGGTGGTCACCTCGGGCAATCGAGAGGAAAAATACAGCAGGTCGCCAAAGCCAAAAACATAATGGAAAAAAGCCTACGGCACCTGGCATTCCCAAGCGGTCTCCCATCCATGTACTAACCAGGCCCGATCCTGCTTAGCATCCGAGATCAGACGAGATCAAGCGCATTCAGGGTTATGTGGCCAAAGGCGATCTTACACCCTACTTACAACTCTCTTGACAAAAGCCAAGGTGGTCACCTCGGGCAATCGAGAGGAAAAATACAGCAGGTCGCCAAAGCCAAAAACATAATGGAAAAAAGCCTATGGCACCTGGTATTCCCAGGCGGTCTCCCATCCATGTACTAACCAGGCCCGACCCTGCTTAGGATCCGAGATCAGATGAGATCGAGCGCATTCAGGGTGATGTGGCCATAGGCGATCTTGCACCCTACTTACAACTCTCTTGACAAAAGCCAAGGTGGTCACCTCGGGCAATCGAGAGGAAAAATACAGCAGGTTGCCAAAGCCAACAACATAATGGAAAAAAGCCTATGGCACCTGGTATTCCCAAGCAGTCTCCCATCCAGGTACTAACCAGGCCCGACCCTGCTTAGCATCCGAGATCAGACGAGATCGAGCGCATTCAGGGTGATGTGGCCGTAGGCGATCTTGCACCCTACTTACAACTCTCTTGACAAAAGCCAAGGTGGTCACCTCGGGCAATCGAGAGGAAAAATACAGCAGGTCGCCAAAGCCAACAACATAATGGAAAAAAGTCTACGGCACCTGGTATTCCCAGGCGGTCTCTCATCCAGGTACTAACCAGAACCGACCCTGCTTAGCATCGGAGATCAGACGAGATCGAGCGCATTCAGGGTGATGTGGCTGTAGGCGATCTTGCACCCTACTTACAACTCTCTTGACAAAAGCCAAGGTGGTCACCTCGGGCAATCAAGAGGAAAAATACAGCAGGTCGCCAAAGCCAACAACATAATGGAAAAAAGCCTACGGCACCTGGTATTCCCAGGCGGTCTCCCATCCAGGTACTAACCAGGCCCGACCCTGCTTAGCATCCGAGACCAGACGAGATCGAGTGCATTCAGGGTGATGTGGCCATAGGCAATCTTGAACCCTACTTACAACTCTCTTGACAAAAGCCAAGGTGGTCACCTTGGGCAATCGAGAGGAAAAATACAGCAGGTCGCCAAAGCCAACAACATAATGGAAAAAAGCCTACGGCACCTGGTATTCCCAGGCGGTCTCCCATCCAGGTACTAACCAGGCCCCACCCTACTTAGCATCCGAGATCAGACGAGATCGAGCACACTCAGGGTGATATGTACGTAGGCGATCAGGCGATCATGCGATCTTGCACTCTACTTACAACTTTCTTGACAAAAGCCAAGGTGGTCACCTCGGGCAATCGAGAGGAAAAATACAGCAGGTCGCCAAAGCCAACAACATAATGGAAAAAAGCCTACGGCACCTGGTATTCCCAGGCGGTCTCCTATCCAGGTACTAACCAGGCCCGACCCTGCTTAGCATCCGAGATCAGACGAGATCGAGTGCATTCAGGGTGATGTGGCCGTAGGCGACCTTGCACCCTACTTACAACTCTCTTGACAAAAGCCAAGGTGGTCACCTCGGGCAATCGAGAGGAAAAATACAGCAGGTCGCCAAAGCCAAAAACATAATGGAAAAAAGCCTACGGGACCTGGTATTCCCAGGCAGTCTCCCATCCAGGTACTATCCAGACCCGACCCTGCTTAGCATCTGAGATCAGACGAGATCGAGCGCATTTAGGGTGATGTGGCCGTAGGCAATCTTGCACCCTACTTACAACTCTCTTGACAAAAGCCAAGGTGGTCACCTCGGGCAATCGAGAGGAAAAATAATGCAGGTCGCCAAAGCCGAAAACATAATGGAAAAAAGCCTACGGCACCTGGTATTCCCAGGCGGTCTCCTATCCAGGTACTAACCAGGCCCGACCCTGCTTAGCATCCGAGATCAGACGAGATCGAGCGCATTCAGGGTGAAGTGGCCGTAGGCGATCTTGCTTCCTATTTACAACTCTCTTGACAAAAGCCAAGGTGGTCACCTCGGGCAATCGAGAGGAAAAATACAGCAGGTCGCCAAAGCCAACAACATAATGGAAAAAAGCCTACGGCACCTGGTATTCCCAGGCGGTCTCCCATCCAGGTACTAACCAGGCCCGACCCTGCTTAGCATCCGAGATCAGACGAGATCGAGCGCATTCAGGGTGATGTGGCCGTAGGCGATCTTGCACCCTACTTACAACTCTCTTGACAAAAGCCAAGGTGGTCACCTCGGGCAATCGAGAGGAAAAATACAGCAGGTCGCCAAAGCCAACAACATAATGGAAAAAAGCCTACGGCACCTGGTATTCCCAGGCGGTCTCCCATCCAGGTACTAACCAGGCCCGACCCTGCTTAGCATCTGAGATCAGACGAGATCGAGCGCATTTAGGATGATGTGGCTGTAGGTGATCTGGCCCCCTACTTACAACTCTCTTGACAAAAGCCAAGGTGGTCACCTCGGGCAATTGAGAGGAAAAATACAGCAGGTCGCCAAAGCCAACAACATAATGGAAAAAAGTCTACGGCACCTGGTATTCCCAGGCGGTCTCCCATCCAGGTACTAACCAGGCCTGACCCTGCTTAGCATCCGAGATCAGACGAAATCGAGCGCATTCAGGGGGATGTGGCGGTAGGTGATGTGGCGGTAGGTGATGTGGCGGTAGGTGATGTGGCTGTAGGTGATGTGGCTGTAGGTGATCTTGCACCCTACTTACAACTCTCTTGACAACAGCCAAGGTGGTCACCTCGGGCAATCGAGAGATAAAATACAGCAGGTTGCCAAAGCCAACAACATAATGGAAAAAAGCCTACGGCACCTGGTATTCCCAGGCGGTCTCCCATCCAGGTACTAACCAGGCCCGACCTTGCTTAGCATCCAAGATCAGACGAGATCGAGCGCACTCAGGGTGATGTGGCCGTAGGCGATCTCGCACTCTACTTACAACTCTCTTGACAAAAGCCAAGGTGGTCACCTCGGGCAATCGAGAGGAAAAATACAGCAGGTCGCCAAAGCCAACAACATAATGGAAAAAAGCCTACGGCACCTGGTATTCCCAGGCGGTCTCCCATCCAGGTACTAACCAGGCCTGACCCTGCTTAGCATCCGAGATCAGACGAAATCGAGCGCATTCAGGGGGATGTGGCGGTAGGTGATGTGGCGGTAGGTGATGTGGCGGTAGGTGATGTGGCTGTAGGTGATGTGGCTGTAGGTGATCTTGCACCCTACTTACAACTCTCTTGACAAAAGCCAAGGTGGTCACCTCGGGCAATCGAGAGGAAAAATACAGCAGGTCGCCAAAGCCAACAACATAATGGAAAAAAGCCTACGGCACCTGGTATTCCCAGGCGGTCTCCCATCCAGGTACTAACCAGGCCTGACCCTGCTTAGCATCTGAGATCAGACGAGATCGAGCGCATTTAGGATGATGTGGCTGTAGGTGATCTGGCCCCCTACTTACAACTCTCTTGACAAAAGCCAAGGTGGTCACCTCGGGCAATTGAGAGGAAAAATACAGCAGGTCGCCAAAGCCAACAACATAATGGAAAAAAGTCTACGGCACCTGGTATTCCCAGGGGGTCTCCCATCCAGGTACTAACCAGGCCCGACCCTGCTTAGCATCCAAGATCAGACGAGATCGAGCGCACTCAGGGTGATGTGGCCGTAGGCGATCTCGCACTCTACTTACAACTCTCTTGACAAAAGCCAAGGTGGTCACCTCGGGCAATCGAGAGGAAAAATACAGCAGGTCGCCAAAGCCAACAACATAATGGAAAAAAGCCTACGGCACCTGGTATTCCCAGGCGGTCTCCCATCCAGGTACTAACCAGGCCTGACCCTGCTTAGCATCCGAGATCAGACGAAATCGAGCGCATTCAGGGGGATGTGGCGGTAGGTGATGTGGCGGTAGGTGATGTGGCGGTAGGTGATGTGGCGGTAGGTGATGTGGCTGTAGGTGATGTGGCTGTAGGTGATCTTGCACCCTACTTACAACTCTCTTGACAAAAGCCAAGGTGGTCACCTCGGGCAATCGAGAGGAAAAATACAGCAGGTCGCCAAAGCCAACAACATAATGGAAAAAAGCCTACGGCACCTGGTATTCCCAGGCGGTCTCCCATCCAGGTACTAACCAGGCCCGACCCGGATGGGAGACCGCCTGGGAATACCAGGTGCCGTAGGCTTTTGGCCATTATGTTGTTGGCTTTGGTGACCTGCTGTATTTTTCCTCTCGATTGCCCGAGGTGACCACCTTGGCTTTTGTCAAGAGAGTTGTAAGTAGGGTGCAAGATCGCCTACGGCCACATCACCCTGAATGCGCTCGATCTCGTCTGATCTCGGATGCTAAGCAGGGTCGGGCCTGGTTAGTACCTGGAAGGGAGACAGCCTGGGAATACCAGGTGCCGTAGGCTTTTTTCCATTATGTTGTTGGCTTTGGCGACCTGCTGTATTTTTCCTCTCGATTGCCCGAGGTGACCACCTTGGCTTTTGTCAAGAGAGTTGTAAGTAGGGTGCAAGATCGCCTAGGGCCACATCACCCTGAATGCGCTCGATCTCGTCTGATCTCGGATGCTAAGCAGGGTCGGGCATGGTTAGTACCTGGATGGGAGACCGCCTGGGAATACCAGGTGCCGTAGGCTTTTTTCCATTATGTTGTTGGCTTTGGCGACCTGCTGTATTTTTCCTCTCGATTGCCCGAGGTGACCACCTTGGCTTTTGTCAAGAGAGTTGTAAGTAGGGTGCAAGATCGCCTACGGCCACATCACCCTAAATGCGCTCGATCTTGTCTGATCTCGGATGCTAAGCAGGGTCGGGCCTGGTTAGTACCTGGATGGGAGACCGCCTGGGAATACCAGGTGCCGTAGGCTTTTTTCCATTATGTTATTGGCTTTGGCGACCTGCTGTATTTTTCCTCTCGATTGCCCGAGCTGACCACCTTGGCTTTTGTCAAGAGAGTTGTAAGTAGGGTGCAAGATCACCTATGGCCGCATCACCCTGAATGCGCTCGATCTCGTCTGATCTTGGATGCTAAGCAGGGTCGGGCCTGGTTAGTACCTGGATGGGAGACCGCCTGGGAATACCAGGTGCCGTAGGCTTTTTTCCATTATGTTGTTGGCTTTGGCGACCTGCTGTATTTTTCCTCTCGTTTGCCTGAGGTGACCACCTTGGCTTTTGTCAAGAGAGTTGTAAGTAGGGTGCAAGATCACCTACGGCCGCATCACCCTGAATGCGCTCGATCTCGTCTGATCTTGGATGCTAAGCAGGGTCGGGCCTGGTTAGTACCTGGATGGGAGACCGCCTGGGAATACCAGGTGCCGTAGGCTTTTTTCCATTATGTTGTTGGCTTTGGCGACCTGCTGTATTTTCCTCTCGATTGCCCGAGGTGACCACCTTGGCTTTTGTCAAGAGAGTTGTAAGTAGGGTGCGAGATCGCCTACGGCCACATCACCCTGAATGCGCTCGATCTCGTCTGATCTCGGATGCTAAGCAAGGTCGGGCCTGGTTAGTACCTGGATGGGAGACCGCCTGGGAATACCAGGTGCCGTAGGCTTTTTTCCATTATGTTGTTGGCTTTGGCAACCTGCTGTATTTTATCTCTCGATTGCCCGAGGTGACCACCTTGGCTTTTGTCAAGAGAGTTGTAAGTAGGGTGCAAGATCGCCTACGGCCACATCTCCCTGAATGCGCTTGATCTCGTCTGATCTCGTCTGATCTCGGATGCTAAGCAGGGTCGGGCCTGGTTAGTACCTGGATGGGAGACCGCCTGGGAATACCAGGTGCCGTAGGCTTTTTTCCATTATGTTGTTGGCTTTGGCGACCTGCTGTATTTTTCCTCTCGATTGCCCGAGGTGACCACCTTGGCTTTTGTCAAGAGAGTTGTAAGTAGGGCGCAAGATCGCCTACGGCCACATCACCCTGAATGCGCTCGATCTCGTCTGATCTCGAATGCTAAGCAGGGTCGGGCCTGGTTAGTACCTGGATGGGAGACCGCCTGGGAATACCAGGTGCCGTAGGCTTTTGGCCATTATGTTGTTGGCTTTGGCGACCTGCTGTATTTTTCCTCTCGATTGCCTGAGGTGACCACCTTGGCTTTTGTCAAGAGAGTTGTAAGTAGGGTGCAAGATCGCCTACGGCCACATCACCCTGAATGCGCTCGATCTCGTCTGATCTCTGATGTTAAGCAGGGTCGGGCCTGGTTAGTACCTGGATGGGAGACCGTCTGGGAATACCAGGTGCCGTAGGCTTTTTTCCATTATGTTGTTGGCTTTGGCGACCTGCTGTATTTTTCCTCTCGATTGCCCGAGGTGACCACCTTGGCTTTTGTCAAGAGAGTTGTAAGTAGGGTGCAAGACCGCCTACGGCCACATCACCCTGAATGCGCTCGATCTCGTCTGATCTCGGATGCTAAGCAGGGTCGGGCCTGGTTAGTACCTGGATGGGAGATGGCCTGGGAATACCAGGTGCCGTAGGCTTTTTTCCATTATGTTGTTGGCTTTGGCGACCTGCTGTATTTTTGCTCTCTAATGCCCGAGGTGACCACCTTGGCTTTTATCAAGAGAGTTGTAAGTAGGACGCAAGGTCGCCTACGGCCACATCACCCTGAATGCGCTCGATCTCGTCTGATCTCGGATGCTAAGCAGGGTCGGGCCTGGTTAGTACCTGGATGGGAGACCACCTGGGAATACCATGTGCCGTAGGCTTTTTTCCATTATGTTGTTGGCTTTGGCGACCTGCTGTATTTTTCCTCTCAATTGCCCGAGGTGACCACCTTGGCTTTTGTCAAGAGAGTTGTAAGTAGGGTGCAAGATCACCTACGGCCACATCACCCTGAATGCGCTCGATCTCGTCTGATCTCGGATGCTAAGCAGGGTCGGGCCTAGTTAGTACCTGGATGGGAGACCGCCTGGGAATACCAGGTGCCGTAGGCTTTTTTCCATAATGTTGTTGGCTTTGGCGACCTGTGGTATTTTTCCTCTCGATTGCCCGAGGTGACCATCTTGGCTTTTGTCAAGAGAGTTGTAAGTAGGGTGCAAGATTGCCTACAGCCACATCACCCTGAATGCGCTCGATATCGTCTGATCTCGGATGCTAAGCAGGGTAGGGCTTGGTTAGTACCTGGATGGGAGACCGCCTGGGAATACCATGTGCCTTAGGCTTTTTTCCATTATGTTGTTGGCTTTGGTGACCTGCTGTATTTTTCCTCATGATTGCCCGAGGTGACCACCTTGGCTTTTGTCAAGAGAGTTGTAAGTAGGGCGCAAGATCGCCTATGGCCACATCACCCTGAATGCGCTCGATATCGTCTGATCTCGGATGCTAGGCAGGAGTCGGGCCTTGTTAGAACCTGAATGGGAGACCGCCTGGGAATACCAGGTGCCGTAGGCTTTTTTCCATTATGTTGTTGGCTTTGGCGACCTGCTGTATTTTTCCTCTCGATTGCCCGAGGTGACCACCTTGGCTTTTGTCAAGAGAGTTGTAAGTAGGGTGCAAGATTGCCTACGGCCACATCACCCTGAATGCGCTCGATCTCGTCTGATCTCGGATGCTAAGCAGGGTCGGGCCTGGTTAGTACCTGGATGGGAGACCGCCTGGGAATACCAGGTGCCGTAGGCATTTTTCCATTATGTTGTTGGCTTTGGCGACCTGCTGTATTTTTCCTCTCGATTGCCCGAGGTGACCACCTTGGCTTTTGTCAAGAGAGTTGTAAGTAGGGTGCAAGATCGCCTAGGGCCACATCACCCTGAATGCGCTCGATCTCGTCTGATCTCGGATGCTAAGCAGGGTCGGGCATGGTTAGTACCTGGATGGGAGACCGCCTGGGAATACCAGGTGCCGTAGGCTTTTTTCCATTATGTTGTTGGCTTTGGCGACCTGCTGTATTTTTCCTCTCGATTGCCCGAGGTGACCACCTTGGCTTTTGTCAAGAGAGTTGTAAGTAGGGTGCAAGATCACCTACGGCCACATCACCCTGAATGCGCTCGATCTCGTCTGATCTCGGATGCTAAGCAGGGTCGGGCCTAGTTAGTACCTGGATGGGAGACCGCCTGGGAATACCAGGTGCCGTAGGCTTTTTTCCATAATGTTGTTGGCTTTGGCGACCTGTGGTATTTTTCCTCTCGATTGCCTGAGGTGACCATCTTGGCTTTTGTCAAGAGAGTTGTAAGTAGGGTGCAAGATTGCCTACAGCCACATCACCCTGAATGCGCTCGATATCGTCTGATCTCGGATGCTAAGCAGGGTAGGGCTTGGTTAGTACCTGGATGGGAGACCGCCTGGGAATACCATGTGCCGTAGGCTTTTTTCCATTATGTTGTTGGCTTTGGTGACCTGCTGTATTTTTCCTCATGATTGCCCGAGGTGACCACCTTGGCTTTTGTCAAGAGAGTTGTAAGTAGGGCGCAAGATCGCCTATGGCCACATCACCCTGAATGCGCTCGATATCGTCTGATCTCGGATGCTAGGCAGGAGTCGGGCCTTGTTAGAACCTGAATGGGAGACCGCCTGGGAATACCAGGTGCCGTAGGCTTTTTTCCATTATGTTGTTGGCTTTGGCGACCTGCTGTATTTTTCCTCTCGATTGCCCGAGGTGACCACCTTGGCTTTTGTCAAGAGAGTTGTAAGTAGGGTGCAAGATTGCCTACGGCCACATCACCCTGAATGCGCTCGATCTCGTCTGATCTCGGATGCTAAGCAGGGTCGGGCCTGGTTAGTACCTGGATGGGAGACCGCCTGGGAATACCAGGTGCCGTAGGCATTTTTCCATTATGTTGTTGGCTTTGGCGACCTGCTGTATTTTTCCTCTCGATTGCCCGAGGTGACCACCTTGGCTTTTGTCAAGAGAGTTGTAAGTAGGGTGCAAGATCGCCTAGGGCCACATCACCCTGAATGCGCTCGATCTCGTCTGATCTCGGATGCTAAGCAGGGTCGGGCATGGTTAGTACCTGGATGGGAGACCGCCTGGGAATACCAGGTGCCGTAGGCTTTTTTCCATTATGTTGTTGGCTTTGGCGACCTGCTGTATTTTTCCTCTCGATTGCCCGAGGTGACCACCTTGGCTTTTGTCAAGAGAGTTGTAAGTAGGGTGCAAGATCACCTACGGCCACATCACCCTGAATGCGCTCGATCTCGTCTGATCTCGGATGCTAAGCAGGGTCGGGCCTAGTTAGTACCTGGATGGAAGACCGCCTGGGAATACCGGGTGCTGTAGGCTTTGTTCCATTATGTTGTTGGCTTTGGCGACCTGCTGTATTTTTCCTCTTAATTGCCCGAGGTGACCACCTTGGCTTTTGTCAAGAGAGTTGTAAGTAGGGCACAAGATCGCCTACGGCCACATCACCCTGAATGCGCTCGATCTCGTCTGATCTCGAATGCTAAGCAGGGTCGGGCCTGGTTAGTACCTGGATGGGAGACCGCCTGGGAATACCAGGTGCCGTAGGCTTTTGGCCATTATGTTGTTGGCTTTGGCGACCTGCTGTATTTTTCCTCTCGATTGCCTGAGGTGACCACCTTGGCTTTTGTCAAGAGAGTTGTAAGTAGGGTGCAAGATCGCCTACGGCCACATCACCCTGAATGCGCTCGATCTCGTCTGATCTCTGATGCTAAGCAGGGTCGGGCCTGGTTAGTACCTGGATGGGAGACCGCCTGGGAATACCAGGTGCCGTAGGCTTTTTTCCATTATGTTATTGGCTTTGGCGACCTGCTGTATTTTTCCTCTCGATTGCCCGAGCTGACCACCTTGGCTTTTGTCAAGAGAGTTGTAAGTAGGGTGCTAGATTGCCTACGGCCACATCACCCTGAATGCGCTCGATCTCGTCTGATCTCGGATGCTAAGCAGGGTCGGGCCTGGTTAGTACCTGGATGGGAGACCGCCTGGAAATACCAGGTGCCGTAGGCTTTTTTCCATTATGTTGTTGGCTTTGGCGACCTGCTGTATTTTTCCTCTCGTTTGCCTGAGGTGACCACCTTGGCTTTTGTCAAGAGAGTTGTAAGTAGGGTGCAAGATCACCTACGGCCGCATCACCCTGAATGCGCTTGATCTCGTCTGATCTTGGATGCTAAGCAAGGTCGGGCCTGGTTAGTACCTGGATGGGAGACCGCCTGGGAATACCAGGTGCCGTAGGCTTTTTTCCATTATGTTGTTGGCTTTGGCAACCTGCTGTATTTTATCTCTCGATTGCCCGAGGTGACCACCTTGGCTTTTGTCAAGAGAGTTGTAAGTAGGGTGCAAGATCGCCTACAGCCACATCTCCCTGAATGCGCTTGATCTCGTCTGATCTCGTCTGATCTCGGATGCTAAGCAGGGTCGGGCCTGGTTAGTACCTGGATGGGAGACCGCCTGGGAATACCAGGTGCCGTAGGCTTTTTTCCATTATGTTGTTGGCTTTGGCGACCTGCTGTATTTTTCCTCTCGATTGCCCGAGGTGACCACCTTGGCTTTTGTCAAGAGAGTTGTAAGTAGGGCGCAAGATCGCCTACGGCCACATCACCCTGAATGCGCTCGATCTCGTCTGATCTCAAATGCTAAGCAGGGTCGGGCCTGGTTAGTACCTGGATGGGAGACCGCCTGGGAATACCAGGTGCCGTAGGCTTTTGGCCATTATGTTGTTGGCTTTGGCGACCTGCTGTATTTTTCCTCTCGATTGCCTGAGGTGACCACCTTGGCTTTTGTCAAGAGAGTTGTAAGTAGGGTGCAAGATCGCCTACGGCCACATCACCCTGAATGCGCTCGATCTCGTCTGATCTCGGATGCTAAGCAGGGTCGGGCCTGGTTAGTACCTGGATGGGAGATGGCCTGGGAATACCAGGTGCCGCAGGCTTTTTTCCATTATGTTGTTGGCTTTGGCGACCTGCTGTATTTTTGCTCTCTAATGCCCGAGGTGACCACCTTGGCTTTTATCAAGAGAGTTGTAAGTAGGACGCAAGGTCGCCTACGGCCACATCACCCTGAATGCGCTCGATCTCGTCTGATCTCGGATGCTAAGCAGGGTCGGGCCTGGTTAGTACCTGGATGGGAGACCACCTGGGAATACCATGTGCCGTAGGCTTTTTTCCATTATGTTGTTGGCTTTGGTGACCTGCTGTATTTTTCCTCTCAATTGCCCGAGGTGACCACCTTGGCTTTTGTCAAGAGAGTTGTAAGTAGGGTGCAAGATCACCTACGGCCACATCACCCTGAATGCGCTCGATCTCGTCTGATCTCGGATGCTAAGCAGGGTCGGGCCTAGTTAGTACCTGGATGGGAGACCGCCTGGGAATACCAGGTGCCGTAGGCTTTTTTCCATAATGTTGTTGGCTTTGGCGACCTGTGGTATTTTTCCTCTCGATTGCCCGAGGTGACCATCTTGGCTTTTGTCAAGAGAGTTGTAAGTAGGGTGCAAGATTGCCTACAGCCACATCACCCTGAATGCGCTCGATATCGTCTGATCTCGGATGCTAAGCAGGGTAGGGCTTGGTTAGTACCTGGATGGGAGACCGCCTGGGAATACCATGTGCCGTAGGCTTTTTTCCATTATGTTGTTGGCTTTGGTGACCTGCTGTATTTTTCCTCATGATTGCCCGAGGTGACCACCTTGGCTTTTGTCAAGAGAGTTGTAAGTAGAGCGCAAGATCGCCTATGGCCACATCACCCTGAATGCGCTCGATATCGTCTGATCTCGGATGCTAGGCAGGAGTCGGGCCTTGTTAGAACCTGAATGGGAGACCGCCTGGGAATACCAGGTGCCGTAGGCTTTTTTCCATTATGTTGTTGGCTTTGGCGACCTGCTGTATTTTTCCTCTCGATTGCCCGAGGTGACCACCTTGGCTTTTGTCAAGAGAGTTGTAAGTAGGGTGCAAGATTGCCTACGGCCACATCACCCTGAATGCGCTCGATCTCATCTGATCTCGGATGCTAAGCAGGGTCGGGCCTGGTTAGTACCTGGATGGGAGACCGCCTGGGAATACCAGGTGCCGTAGGCATTTTTCCATTATGTTGTTGGCTTTGGCGACCTGCTGTATTTTTCCTCTCAATTGCCCGAGGTGACCACCTTGGCTTTTGTCAAGAGAGTTGTAAGTAGGGTGCAAGATTGCCTACGGCCACATCACCCTGAATGCGCTCGATCTCATCTGATCTCGGATGCTAAGCAGGGTCGGGCCTGGTTAGTACCTGGATGGGAGACCGCCTGGGAATACCAGGTGCCGTAGGCATTTTTCCATTATGTTGTTGGCTTTGGCGACCTGCTGTATTTTTCCTCTCGATTGCCCGAGGTGACCACCTTGGCTTTTGTCAAGAGAGTTGTAAGTAGGGTGCAAGATCGCCTAGGGCCACATCACCCTGAATGCGCTCGATCTCGTCTGATCTCGGATGCTAAGCAGGGTCGGGCATGGTTAGTACCTGGATGGGAGACCTCCTGGGAATACCAGGTGCCGTAGGCTTTTTTCCATTATGTTGTTGGCTTTGGCGACCTGCTGTATTTTTCCTCTCGATTGCCCGAGGTGACCACCTTGGCTTTTGTCAAGAGAGTTGTAAGTAGGGTGCAAGATCACCTACGGCCACATCACCCTGAATGCGCTCAATCTCGTCTGATCTCGGATGCTAAGCAGGGTCGGGCCTAGTTAGTACCTGGATGGAAGACCGCCTGGGAATACCGGGTGCTGTAGGTTTTGTTCAATTATGTTGTTGGCTTTGGCGACCTGCTGTATTTTTCCTCTTAATTGCCCGAGGTGACCACCTTGGCTTTTGTCAAGAGAGTTGTAAGTAGGGCGCAAGATCGCCTACGGCCACATCACCCTGAATGCGCTTGATCTCGTCTGATCTCGAATGCTAAGCAGGGTCGGGCCTGGTTAGTACCTGGATGGGAGACCGCCTGGGAATACCAGGTGCCGTAGGCTTTTGGCCATTATGTTGTTGGCTTTGGCGACCTGCTGTATTTTTCCTCTCGATTGCCTGAGGTGACCACCTTGGCTTTTGTCAAGAGAGTTGTAAGTAGGGTGCAAGATCGCCTACGGCCACATCACCCTGAATGCGCTCGATCTCGTCTGATCTCTGATGCTAAGCAGGGTCGGGCCTGGTTAGTACCTGGATGGGAGACCGCCTGGGAATACCAGGTGCCGTAGGCTTTTTTCCATTATGTCGTTGGCTTTGGCGACCTGCTGTATTTTTCCTCTCGATTGCCCGAGGTGACCACCTTGGCTTTTGTCAAGAGAGTTGTAAGTAGGGTACAAGACCGCCTACGGCCACATCACCCTGAATGCGCTCGATCTCGTCTGATTTCGGATGCTAAGCAGGGTCGGGCCTGGTTAGTACCTGGATGGGAGATGGCCTGGGAATACCATGTGCCATAGGCTTTTTTCCATTATGTTGTTGGCTTTGGCGACCTGCTGTATTTTTCCTCTCAATTGCCCGAGGTGACCACCTTGGCTTTTGTCAAGAGAGTTGTAAGTAGGGTGCAAGATCGCCTACGGCCACATCACCCTGAATGCGCTCGATCTTGTCTGATCTCTGATGCTAAGCAGGGTCGGGCCTGGTTAGTACCTGGATGGGAGACCGCCTGGGAATACCAGGTGCCGTAGGCTTTTTTCCATTATGTTGTTGGCTTTGGCGACCTGCTGTATTTTTCCTCTCGATTGCCCGAGGTGACCACCTTGGCTTTTATCAAGAGAGTTGTAAGTAGGACGCAAGATCGCCTACGGCCACATCACCCTGAATGCGCTCGATCTCGTCTGATCTCGGATGCTAAGCATGGTCGGGCCTAGTTAGTACCTGGATGGAAGACCGCCTGGGAATACCGGGTGCAGTAGGCTTTGTTCCATTATGTTGTTGGCTTTGGTGACCTGCTGTATTTTTCCTCTCGATTGCCCGAGGTGACCACCTTGGCTTTTGTCAAGAGAGTTTTAAGTAGGGTGCAAGATTGTCTACGGCCAAATCACCCTGAATGTGCTCGATCTCGTCTGATCTCGAATGCTAAGCAGGGTCGGGCCTGGTTAGTACTCGGATGGGAGACCGCCTGGGAATACCAGGTGCCGTAGGCTTTTGGCCATTATGTTGTTGGCTTTGGCGACCTGCTGTATTTTTCCTCTCGATTGCCCGAGGTGACCACCTTGGCTTTTGTCAAGAGAGTTGTAAGTAGGGTGCAAGATCGCCTACGGCCACATCACCCTAAATGCGCTCGATCTCGTCTGATCTCTGATGCTAAGCAGGGTCGGGCCTGGTTAGTACCTGGATGGGAGACCGCCTGGGAATACCAGGTGCCGTAGGCTTTTTTCCATTATGTTGTTGGCTTTGGCGACCTGCTGTATTTTTCCTCTTGATTGCCCGAGCTGACCACCTTGGCTTTTGTCAAGAGAGTTGTAAGTAGGGTGCAAGATCACCTACGGCCACATCACCCTGAATGCGCTCGATCTCGTCTGATCTCGGATGCTAAGCAGGGTCGGGCCTAGTTAGTACCTGGATGGAAGACCGCCTGGGAATACCGGGTGCTGTAGGCTTTTTTCCATTATGTTGTTGGCTTTGGCGACCTGCTGTATTTTTCCTCTTAATTGCCCGAGGTGACCACCTTGGCTTTTGTCAAGAGAGTTGTAAGTAGGGCGCAAGATCGCCTACGGCCACATCACCCTGAATGCGCTCGATCTCGTCTGATCTCGAATGCTAAGCAGGGTCGGGCCTGGTTAGTACCTGGATGGGAGACCGCCTGGGAATACCAGGTGCCGTAGGCTTTTGGCCATTATGTTGTTGGCTTTGGCGACCTGCTGTATTTTTCCTCTCGATTGCCTGAGGTGACCACCTTGGCTTTTGTCAAGAGAGTTGTAAGTAGGGTGCAAGATCGCCTACGGCCACATCACCCTGAATGCGCTCGATCTCGTCTGATCTCTGATGCTAAGCAGGGTCGGGCCTGGTTAGTACCTGGATGGGAGACCGCCTGGGAATACCAGGTGCCGTAGGCTTTTTTCCATTATGTTATTGGCTTGGCGACCTGCTGTATTTTTCCTCTCGATTGCCCGAGCTGACCACCTTGGCTTTTGTCAAGAGAGTTGTAAGTAGGGTGCTAGATTGCCTACGGCCACATCACCCTGAATGCGCTCGATCTCGTCTGATCTCGGATGCTAAGCAGGGTCGGGCCTGGTTAGTACCTGGATGGGAGACCGCCTGGAAATACCAGGTGCCGTAGGCTTTTTTCCATTATGTTGTTGGCTTTGGCGACCTGCTGTATTTTTCCTCTCGTTTGCCTGAGGTGACCACCTTGGCTTTTGTCAAGAGAGTTGTAAGTAGGGTGCAAGATCACCTACGGCCGCATCACCCTGAATGCGCTCGATCTCGTCTGATCTTGGATGCTAAGCAAGGTCGGGCCTGGTTAGTACCTGGATGGGAGACCGCCTGGGAATACCAGGTGCCGTAGGCTTTTTTCCATTATGTTGTTGGCTTTGGCAACCTGCTGTATTTTATCTCTCGATTGCCCGAGGTGACCACCTTGGCTTTTGTCAAGAGAGTTGTAAGTAGGGTGCAAGATCGCCTACAGCCACATCTCCCTGAATGCGCTTGATCTCGTCTGATCTCGTCTGATCTCGGATGCTAAGCAGGGTCGGGCCTGGTTAGTACCTGGATGGGAGACCGCCTGGGAATACCAGGTGCCGTAGGCTTTTTTCCATTATGTTGTTGGCTTTGGCGACCTGCTGTATTTTTCCTCTCGATTGCCCGAGGTGACCACCTTGGCTTTTGTCAAGAGAGTTGTAAGTAGGGCGCAAGATCGCCTACGGCCACATCACCCTGAATGCGCTCGATCTCGTCTGATCTCAAATGCTAAGCAGGGTCGGGCCTGGTTAGTACCTGGATGGGAGACCGCCTGGGAATACCAGGTGCCGTAGGCTTTTGGCCATTATGTTGTTGGCTTTGGCGACCTGCTGTATTTTTCCTCTCGATTGCCTGAGGTGACCACCTTGGCTTTTGTCAAGAGAGTTGTAAGTAGGGTGCAAGATCGCCTACGGCCACATCACCCTGAATGCGCTCGATCTCGTCTGATCTCTGATGTTAAGCAGGGTCGGGCCTGGTTAGTACCTGGATGGGAGACCGCCTGGGAATACCAGGTGCCGTAGGCTTTTTTCCATTATATTGTTGGCTTTGGCGACCTGCTGTATTTTTCCTCTCGATTGCCCGAGGTGACCACCTTGGCTTTTGTCAAGAGAGTTGTAAGTAGGGTGCAAGACCGCCTACGGCCACATCACCCTGAATGCGCTCGATCTCGTCTGATCTCGGATGCTAAGCAGGGTCGGGCCTGGTTAGTACCTGGATGGGAGATGGCCTGGGAATACCAGGTGCCGCAGGCTTTTTTCCATTATGTTGTTGGCTTTGGCGACCTGCTGTATTTTTGCTCTCTAATGCCCGAGGTGACCACCTTGGCTTTTATCAAGAGAGTTGTAAGTAGGACGCAAGGTCGCCTACGGCCACATCACCCTGAATGCGCTCGATCTCGTCTGATCTCGGATGCTAAGCAGGGTCGGGCCTGGTTAGTACCTGGATGGGAGACCACCTGGGAATACCATGTGCCGTAGGCTTTTTTCCATTATGTTGTTGGCTTTGGTGACCTGCTGTATTTTTCCTCTCAATTGCCCGAGGTGACCACCTTGGCTTTTGTCAAGAGAGTTGTAAGTAGGGTGCAAGATCACCTACGGCCACATCACCCTGAATGCGCTCGATCTCGTCTGATCTCGGATGCTAAGCAGGTTCGGGCCTAGTTAGTACCTGGATGGGAGACCGCCTGGGAATACCAGGTGCCGTAGGCTTTTTTCCATAATGTTGTTGGCTTTGGCGACCTGTGGTATTTTTCCTCTCGATTGCCCGAGGTGACCATCTTGGCTTTTGTCAAGAGAGTTGTAAGTAGGGTGCAAGATTGCCTACAGCCACATCACCCTGAATGCGCTCGATATCGTCTGATCTCGGATGCTAAGCAGGGTAGGGCTTGGTTAGTACCTGGATGGGAGACCGCCTGGGAATACCATGTGCCGTAGGCTTTTTTCCATTATGTTGTTGGCTTTGGTGACCTGCTGTATTTTTCCTCATGATTGCCCGAGGTGACCACCTTGGCTTTTGTCAAGAGAGTTGTAAGTAGAGCGCAAGATCGCCTATGGCCACATCACCCTGAATGCGCTCGATATCGTCTGATCTCGGATGCTAGGCAGGAGTCGGGCCTTGTTAGAACCTGAATGGGAGACCGCCTGGGAATACCAGGTGCCGTAGGCTTTTTTCCATTATGTTGTTGGCTTTGGCGACCTGCTGTATTTTTCCTCTCGATTGCCCGAGGTGACCACCTTGGCTTTTGTCAAGAGAGTTGTAAGTAGGGTGCAAGATCGATTATGGCCACATCACCCTGAATGCGCTCGATCTCGTCTGATCTCGGATGATAAGCAGGGTCGGGCCTGGTTAGTACTTGGATGGGAGACCGCCTGGGAATACCAGGTGCCGCAGGCTTTTTTCCATTATGTTGTTGGCTTTGGCGACCTGCTGTATTTTTCCTCTCGATTGCCCGAGGTGACCACCTTGGCTTTTGTCAAGAGAGTTGTAAGTAGGGTGGAAGATCGCCTACGGCCACATCACCCTGAATGTGCTCGATCTCGTCTGATCTCGGATGCTAAGCAGGGTCGGGCCTGGTTAGTACCTAGATGGGAGACCGCCTGGGAATACCAGGTGCCGTAGGCTTTTTTCCATTATGTTGTTGGCTTTGGCGACCTGCTGTATTTTTCCTCTCGATTGCCTAAGGTGACCACCTTGGCTTTTGTCAAGAGAGTTGTAAGTAGGGTGCAAAATCGCCTACGGCCACATCATCCTGAATGCGCTCGATCTCGTCTGATCTCGGATGCTAAGCAGGGTCGGGCCTGGTTAGTACCTGGATGGGAGACCGCCTGGGAATACCAGGTGCCGTAGGCTTTTTTCCATTATGTTGTTGGCTTTGGCGACCTGCTGTATTTTTCCTCTCCATTGCCCGAGGTGACCACCTTGGCTTTTGTCAAGAGAGTTGTAAGTAGGGTGCAAAATCGCCTACGGCCACATCACCCCGAATGCGCTCCATCTCGTCTCATCTCGGATGCTAAGCAGGCTCGGGCCTGGTTAGTACCTGGATGGGAGACCGCCTTGGAATTCCAGGTGCCGTAGGCTTTTTTCCATTATGTTGTTGGCTTTGGCGACCTGCTGTATTTTTCCTCTCGATTGCCCGAGGTGACCACCTTGGCTTTTGTCAAGAGAGTTGTCTGTAGGGTGCAAGATCGCCTACCGCCCCATCACCCTGAATGCGCTCGATCTCGTCTGATCTCGGATGCTAAGCACGGTCGGGCCTGGTTAGTACCTGGTTGGGAGACCGCCTGGGAAAACCAGGTGCCGTAGGCTTTTTTCCATTATGTTGTTGGCTTTAGCGACCTGCTGTATTTTTCCTCTCGATTGCCCGAGGTGACCACCTTGGCTTTTGTCAAGAGAGTTGTAAGTAGGGTGCAAGATTGCCTACCGCCACATCACCCTGAATGCACTCGATCTCGTCTGATCTCGGATGCTAAGCAGGGTCGGGCCTGGTTAGTACCTGGATGGGAGACCGCCTGGGAATACCAGTTGCCGTAGGCTTTTTTCCATTATGTTGTTGGCTTTGGCGACCTGCTGTATTTTTCCTTTCGATTGCCCGAGGTGACCACCTTGGCTTTTGTCAAGAGAGTTGTAAGTAGGGTGCAAGATCGCCTACGGCCACATCACCCTGAATGCGCTCGATCTCATCTGATCTCGGATGCTTAGCAGGGTCGGGCCTGGTTAGTACCTGGATGGGAGACCGCCTGGGAATACCAGGTGCCGTAGGCTTTTTTCCATTATGTTGTTGGCTTTGGCGACCTGCTGTATTTTTCCTCTCGATTGCCCGAGGTGACCACCTTGGCTTTTGTCAAGAGAGTTGTAAGTAGGGTGCAAGATTGACTACAGCCACATCACCCTGAATGTGCTTGATCTCGTCTGATGTCGGATCCTAAGCAGGGTCGGGCCTGGTTAGTACCTGGATGGGAGACCGCCTGGGAATACCAGGTGCTGTAGGCTTTTTTCCATTATGTTGTTGGCTTTGGCGACCTGCTGTATTTTTCCTCTCGTTTGCCCGAGGTGACTACCTTGGCTTTTGTCAAGAGAGTTGTAAGTAGGGTGCAAGATTGCCTACGGCCACATCACCCCGAATACGCTCGATCTCGTCTGATCTCGGATGCTAAGCAGGGTCGGGCCTGGTTAGTACCTGGATGGGATTCCGCCTGGGAATACCAGGTGCCGTAGGCTTTTTTCAATTATGTTGTTGGCTTTGGCGACCTGCTGTATTTTTCCTCTCGATTGCCCGAGGTGACCACCTTGGCTTTTGTCAAGAGAGTTGTAAGTAGGGTGCAAGATTGCCTATGGCCATATCACCATAAATGCGCTCGATCTCGTCTGATCACGGATGCTAAGCAGTGTCGGGCCTGGTTAGTACCTGAATGGGAGACCGCCTGGGAATACCAGGTGCCGTAGGCTTTTTTCCATTATGTTGTTGGCTTTGGCGACCTGCTGTATTTTTCCTCTCGTTTGCCCGAGGTGACCACCTTGGCTTTTGTCAAGAGAGTTGTAAGTAGGGTGCAAGATCGCCTACGGCCACATCACCCTGAGTGCGCTCGATCTCGTCTGATCTCGGATGCTAAGCAGATTCATGCCTGGTTAGTACCTGGATGGGAGACCGCCTGGGAATACCAGGTGCTGTAGGCTTTTTTCCATTATGTTGTTGGCTTTGGCGACCTGCTGTATTTTTCCTCTCGATTGCCCGAGGTGACCACCTTGGCTTTTGTCAAGAGAGTTGTAAGTGGGGTGCAAGATTGCCAATGGCCACATCACCATAAATGCGCTCGATCTCATCTGATCACGGATGCTAAGCAGGGTCGGGCCTGGTTAGTACCTGGATGGGAGACCGCCTGGGAATACCAGGTGCCGTAGGCTTTTTTCCATTATGTTGTTGGCTTTGGCGACCTGCTGTATTTTTCCTCTCGTTTGCCCGAGGTGACCACCTTGGCTTTTGTCAAGAGAGTTGTAAGTAGGGTGCAAGATCGCCTACGGCCACATCACCCTGAATGCGCTCGATCTCGTCTGATCTCGGATGCTAAGCAGGGTCGGGCCTGGTTAGTACCTGGATGGGAGACCGCCTGGGAATACCAGGTGCCGTCTGCTTTTTTCCATTATGTTGTTGGCTTTGGCGTCCTGCTGTATTTTTCCTCTCGATTGCCCGAGGTGACCACCTTGGCTTTTGTCAAGAGAGTTGTAAGTAGGGTGCAAGTTCGCCTATGGCCACATCACCCTGAATGCGATTGATCTTGTCTGATCTCGGATGCTAAGCAGGGTCGGGCCTGCTTAGTACCTGGATGGGAGACCGCCTGGGAATACCTGGTGCCGCAGGCTTTTTTCCATTATGTTGTTGGCTTTGGCGACCTGCTGTATTTTTCCTCTCGATTGCCCGAGGTGACCACCTTGGCTTTTGTCAAGAGAGTTGTAAGTAGGGTGCCAGATCGCCTACGGCCACATCACCCTGAATGCGCTCGATCTCGTCTGATATTGGATGCTAAGCAGGGTCGGGCCTGGTTAGTACCTGGATGGGAGACCGCCTGGGAATACCAGGTGCCGTAGGCTTTTTTCCATTATGTTGTTGGCTTTGGCGACCTGCTGTATTTTTCCTCTCGTTTGCCCGAGGTGACCACCTTGGCTTTTGTCAAGAGAGTTGTAAGTAGGGTGCAAGATCGTCTATGGCCACATCACCCTGAATGCGCTCGATCTCGTCTGATCTTGGATGCTAAGCAGGGTCAGGCCTGGTTAGTACCTGGATGGGAGACCGCCTGGGAATACCAGGTGCCGTAGGCTTTTTTCCATTATGTTGTTGGCTTTGGCGACCTGCTGTATTTTTCCTCTCTATAGCCCGAGGTGACCACCTTGGCTTTTGTCAAGAGAGTTGTAAGTAGGGAGCAAGATCGCCTACGGCCACATCACCCCCAATGCGCTCCATCTCGTCTGATCTCGGATGCTAAGCAGGGTCGGGCCTGGTTAGTACCTGGATAGGAGACCACCTGGGAATACCAGGTGCCGTAGGCTTTTTTCCATTATGTTGTTGGCTTTGGCGACCTGCTGTATTTTTCCTCTCGATTGCCCGAGGTGACCACCTTGGCTTTTGTCAAGAGAGTTGTAAGTAGGGTGCAAGATCGCCTATGGCCACATCACCCTGAATGCGCTCGATCTCGTCTGATCTCGGATGCTAAGCAGGGTCGGGCCTGGTTAGTACCTGGATGGGAGACCGCCTGGGAATACCAGGTGCCGTAGGCTTTTTTCCATTATGTTGTTGGCTTTGGCGACCTGCTGTATTTTTCCTCTCGATTGCAAGAGGTGACCACCTTGGCTTTTGTCAAGAGAGTTGTAAGTAGGGTGCAAGATCGCCTAATGCCACATCCCCCTGAATGCGCTCGATCTCGTCTGATCTTGGATGCTAAGCAGGGTCGGGCCTGGTTAGTACCTGGATGGGAGACTGCATGGGAATACCAGGTGCCGTAGGCTTTTTTCCATTATGTTGTTGGCTTTGGCGACCTGCTGTATTTTTCCTCTCTATTGCCCGAGGTGACCACCTTGGCTTTTGTCAAGAGAGTTGTAAGTAGGGTGCAAGATTGCCTACGGCCACATCACCCTGAATGCGCTCGATCTCGTCTGCTCTCGGATGCTAAGCAGGGTCGGGCCTGGTTAGTACCTGGATCCTGGATGGGAGACCGCCTGGGAATACCAGGTGCCGTAGGCTTTTTTCCATTATGTTGTTGGCTTTGGCGACCTGCTGTATTTTTCCTCTCAATTGCCCGAGGTGACCACCTTGGCTTTTGTCAAGAGAGTTGTAAGTAGGGTATAAGATCGCCTACGGCCACATCACCCTGAATGCGCTCGATCTCGTCTGATCTCGGATGCTAAGCAGGGTCGGGCCTGGTTAGTACCTGGATGGGAGACCGCCTGGGAATACCAGGTGCCATAGGCTTTTTTCCATTATGTTGTTGGCTTTGGCGACCTGCTGTATTTTTCCTCTCCATTGCCCGAGGTGACCACCTTGGCTTTTGTCAAGAGAGTTGTAAGTAGGGTGCAAGATTGCCTACGGCCACATCACCCTGAATGCGCTCGATCTCGTCTGCTCTCGGATGCTAAGCAGGGTCGGGCCTGGTTAGTACCTGGATCGTGGATGGGAGACCGCCTGGGAATACCAGGTGCCGTAGGCTTTTTTCCATTATGTTGTTGGCTTTGGCGACCTGCTGTATTTTTCCTCTCAATTGCCCGAGGTGACCACCTTGGCTTTTGTCAAGAGAGTTGTAAGTAGGGTGCAAAATTGCCTACGGCCACATCACCCTGAATGCGCTCAATCTCGTCTGATCTCGGATGCTAAGCAGGGTCAGGCCTGGTTAGTACTTGGATGGGAGACCGCCTGGGAATACCAGGTGCCGTAGGCTTTTTTCCATTATGTTGTTGGCTTTGGGTACCTGCTGTATTTTTCCTCTCGATTGCCCGAGGTGACCACCTTGGCTTTTGTCAAGAGAGTTGTAAGTAGGGTGCAAGATCGCCTACAGGCATATCACCCTGAATGCGCTTGATCTCGTCTGATCTTGGATGCTAAGCAGGGTCGGGCCTGGTTAGTACCTGGATAGGAGACCGCCTGGGAATACCAGGTAACGTAGGCTTTTTTCCATTATGTTGTTGGCTTTGGCGACCTGCTGTATTTTTCCTCTCGATTGCCCGAGGTGACCACCTTGGCTTTTGTCAAGAGAGTTGTGAGTAGGGTGCAAGATCGCCTATGGCCACATCACCCTGAATGCGCTCGATCTCGTCTGATCTCGGATGCTAAGCAGGGTCGGGCCTGGTTAGTACCTGGATGGTAGACCGCCTGGGAATACCACATGCCGTAGGCTTTTTTCCATTATGTTGTTGGCTTTGGCGACGTGCTGTATTTTTCCTCTCGATTGCCCGAGGAGACCATCTTGGCTTTTGTCAAGAGAGTTGTAAGTAGGGTGTAAGATCGCCTACGGCCACATCATCCTGAATGCGCTTGATCTCGTCTGATCTCGGATGCTAAGCAGGGTCGGGCCTGGTTAGTACCTGGGTGGGAGACCACCTGGGAATATCAGGTGCCGTAGGCTTTTTTCCATTATGTTGTTGGCTTTGGCGACCTGCTGTATTTTTCCTCTCGATTGCCCGAGGTGACCACCTTGGCTTTTGTCAAGAGAGTTGTAAGTAGGGTGCAAGATCCCCTACGGCCACATCTCTCTGAATGCGCTCGATCTCGTCTGATCTCGGATGCTAAGCAGGGTCGGGCCTGGTTAGTACCTGGATGGGAGACCGCCTGGGAATACCAGGTGCCGTAGGCTTTTTTCCATTATGTTGTTGGCTTTGGCGACCTGCTGTATTTTTCCTCTCGATTGCCCGAGGTGACCACCTTGGCTTTTGTCAAGAGAGTTGTAAGTAGGGTGCAAGATCGCAAGGTCGCCTACGGTCACATCACCCTGAATGCGCTCGATCTCTAATGATCTCGGATGCTAAGCAGGGTCGGGCCTGGTTAGTACCTGGATGTTAGACCGCCTGGGAATACCAGGTGCCGTAGGCTTTTTTCCATTATGTTGTTGGCTTTGGCGTCCTGCTGTATTTTTCCTCTCGATTGCCCGAGGTGACCACCTTGGCTTTTGTCAAGAGAGTTGTAAGTAGGGTGCAAGATCGCCTACGCCCACGCCCACATCACCCTGAATGCGCTCGATCTCGTCTGATCTCGGATGCTAAGCAGGGTCGGGCCTGGTTAGTACCTGGATGGGAGACCGCCTGGGAATACCAGGTGCCGTAGGCTTTTTTCCATTATGTTGTTGGCTTTGGCGTCCTGCTGTATTTTTCCTCTCGATTGCCCGAGGTGACCACCTTGGCTTTTGTCAAGAGAGTTGTAAGTAGGGTGCAAGGTCGCCTACGGCCACATCACCCTGAATGCGCTCGATCTCGTCTGATCTTGGATGCTAAGCAGGGTCGGGCCTGGTTAGTACCTGGATGGGAGACCGCCTGGGAATACCAGGTGCCGTAGGCTTTTTTCCATTATGTTGTTGGCTTTGGCGACCTGCTGTATTTTTCCTCTCGATTGCCCGAGGTGACCACCTTTGCTTTTGTCAAGAGAGTTGTAAGTAGGGGGCAAGATCGCCTACGGCCACATCACCCTGAATGCGCTCGATCTCGTCTGATCTCGGATGCTAAGCAGGGTCGGGCCTGCTTAGTACCTGGATGGGAGACCGCCTGGGAATACCAGGTGCCGTAGGCTTTTTTCCATTATGTTGTTGGCTTTGGCGACCTGCTGTATTTTTCCTCTCGATTGCCCGAGGTGATCACCTTGGTTTTTGTCAAGAGAGTTGTAAGTAGGGTGCAAGATCGCCTACGGCCACATCACCCTGAATGCGCTCGATCTCGTCTGATCTCGGATGCTAAGCAGGGTTGGGCCTGGTTAGTTCCTGGATGGGAGACCGCCTGGGAATACCAGGTACCGTAGGCTTTTTTCCATTATGTTGTTGGCTTTGGCGACCTGCTGTATTTTTTTCCTCTCGATTGCCCGAGGTGACCACCTTGGCTTTTGTCAATGGAGTTGTAAGTAGGATGCAAAATCACCTACGGCCACATCACCCTGCATGCGCTCGATCTCGTCTGATTTCAGATGCTAAGCAGGGTTGGGCCTGGTTAGTACCTGGATGGGAGACCGCCTGGGAATACCAGGTGCCGTAGGCTTTTTTCCATCATGTTGTTGGCTTTGGCGACCTGCTGTATTTTTCCTCTCGATTGCCCGAGGTGACCACCTTGGCTTTTGTCAAGAGAGTTGTAAGTAGGGTGCAACATCGCCTATGGCCACATCACCCTGAATGCGCTTGATCTCGTCTGATCTCGGATGCTAAGCAGGTTCGGGCCTGGTTAGTACCTGGATGGGAGACCGCCTGGGAATACCAGGTGCCGTAGGCTTTTTTCCATTACGTTGTTGGCTTTGGCGACCTGCTGTATTTTTCCTCTCGATTGCCCGAGGTGACCACCTTGGCTTTTGTCAAGAGAGTTGTAAGTAGGGTGCAAGATCGCCTACGGCCACATCTCCCTGAATGCGCTCGATCTCGTCTGATCTCGGATGCTGAGCAGGGTCGGGCCTGGTTAGTACCCGGATGGGAAACCGCCTGGGAATACCAGGTGCCGTAGGCTTTTTTCCATTATGTTGTTGGCTTTGGCGACCTGTTGTATTTTTCCTCTTGATTGCCCGAGGTGACCACCTTGGCTTTTGTCAAGAGAGTTGTAAGTAGGGTGCAAGATCGCCTACGGCCACATCACGCTGAATGCGCTCGATCTCGTCTGATCTCGGATGCTAAGCAGGGTCGGGCCTGGTTAGTACCTGGATGGGAGACCGCCTGGGAATACCAGGTGCCGTAGGCTTTTTTCCATTATGTTGTTGGCTTTGGCGACCTGCTGTATTTTTCCTCTCAATTGCCCGAGGTGACCACCTTGGCTTTTGTCAAGAGAGTTGTAAGTAGGGTATAAGATCGCCTACGGCCACATCACCCTGAATGCGCTCGATCTCGTCTGATCTCGGATGCTAAGCAGGGTCGGGCCTGGTTAGTACCTGGATGGGAGACCGCCTGGGAATACCAGGTGCCATAGGCTTTTTTCCATTATGTTGTTGGCTTTGGCGACCTGCTGTATTTTTCCTCTCCATTGCCCGAGGTGACCACCTTGGCTTTTGTCAAGAGAGTTGTAAGTAGGGTGCAAGATTGCCTACGGCCACATCACCCTGAATGCGCTCGATCTCGTCTGCTCTCGGATGCTAAGCAGGGTCGGGCCTGGTTAGTACCTGGATCGTGGATGGGAGACCGCCTGGGAATACCAGGTGCCGTAGGCTTTTTTCCATTATTTTGTTGGCTTTGGCGACCTGCTGTATTTTTCCTCTCAATTGCCCGAGGTGACCACCTTGGCTTTTGTCAAGAGAGTTGTAAGTAGGGTGCAAAATTGCCTACGGCCACATCACCCTGAATGCGCTCAATCTCGTCTGATCTCGGATGCTAAGCAGGGTAAGGCCTGGTTAGTACCTGGATGGGAGACCGCCTGGGAATACCAGGTGCCGTAGGCTTTTTTCCATTATGTTGTTGGCTTTGGGTACCTGCTGTATTTTTCCTCTCGATTGCCCGAGGTGACCACCTTGGCTTTTGTCAAGAGAGTTGTAAGTAGGGTGCAAGATCGCCTACAGGCATATCACCCTGAATGCGCTTGATCTCGTCTGATCTTGGATGCTAAGCAGGGTCGGGCCTGGTTAGTACCTGGATAGGAGACCGCCTGGGAATACCAGGTAACGTAGGCTTTTTTCCATTATGTTGTTGGCTTTGGCGACGTGCTGTATTTTTCCTCTCGATTGCCCGAGGAGACCACCTTGGCTTTTGTCAAGAGAGTTGTAAGTAGGGTGCAAGATCGCCTACGGCCACATCACGCTGAATGCGCTCGATCTCGTCTGATCTCGGATGCTAAGCAGGGTCGGGCCTGGTTAGTACCTGGATGGGAGACCGCCTGGGAATACCAGGTGCCGTAGGCTTTTTTCCATTATGTTGTTGGCTTTGGCGACCTGCTGTATTTTTCCTCTCAATTGCCCGAGGTGACCACCTTGGCTTTTGTCAAGAGAGTTGTAAGTAGGGTATAAGATCGCCTACGGCCACATCACCCTGAATGCGCTCGATCTCGTCTGATCTCGGATGCTAAGCAGGGTCGGGCCTGGTTAGTACCTGGATGGGAGACCGCCTGGGAATACCAGGTGCCATAGGCTTTTTTCCATTATGTTGTTGGCTTTGGCGACCTGCTGTATTTTTCCTCTCCATTGCCCGAGGTGACCACCTTGGCTTTTGTCAAGAGAGTTGTAAGTAGGGTGCAAGATTGCCTACGGCCACATCACCCTGAATGCGCTCGATCTCGTCTGCTCTCGGATGCTAAGCAGGGTCGGGCCTGGTTAGTACCTGGATCGTGGATGGGAGACCGCCTGGGAATACCAGGTGCCGTAGGCTTTTTTCCATTATTTTGTTGGCTTTGGCGACCTGCTGTATTTTTCCTCTCAATTGCCCGAGGTGACCACCTTGGCTTTTGTCAAGAGAGTTGTAAGTAGGGTGCAAAATTGCCTACGGCCACATCACCCTGAAAGCGCTCAATCTCGTCTGATCTCGGATGCTAAGCAGGGTAAGGCCTGGTTAGTACCTGGATGGGAGACCGCCTGGGAATACCAGGTGCCGTAGGCTTTTTTCCATTATGTTGTTGGCTTTGGGTACCTGCTGTATTTTTCCTCTCGATTGCCCGAGGTGACCACCTTGGCTTTTGTCAAGAGAGTTGTAAGTAGGGTGCAAGATCGCCTACAGGCATATCACCCTGAATGCGCTTGATCTCGTCTGATCTTGGATGCTAAGCAGGGTCGGGCCTGGTTAGTACCTGGATAGGAGACCGCCTGGGAATACCAGGTAACGTAGGCTTTTTTCCATTATGTTGTTGGCTTTGGCGACGTGCTGTATTTTTCCTCTCGATTGCCCGAGGAGACCACCTTGGCTTTTGTCAAGAGAGTTGTAAGTAGGGTGCAAAATTGCCTACGGCCACATCACCCTGAATGCGCTCAATCTCGTCTGATCTCGGATGCTAAGCAGGGTAAGGCCTGGTTAGTACCTGGATGGGAGACCGCCTGGGAATACCAGGTGCCGTAGGCTTTTTTCCATTATGTTGTTGGCTTTGGGTACCTGCTGTATTTTTCCTCTCGATTGCCCGAGGTGACCACCTTGGCTTTTGTCAAGAGAGTTGTGAGTAGGGTGCAAGATCGCCTATGGCCACATCACCCTGAATGCGCTCGATCTCGTCTGATCTCGGATGCTAAGCAGGGTCGGGCCTGGTTAGTACCTGGATGGTAGACCGCCTGGGAATACCACATGCCGTAGGCTTTTTTCCATTATGATGTTGGCTTTGGCGACGTGCTGTATTTTTCCTCTCGATTGCCCGAGGAGACCACCTTGGCTTTTGTCAAGAGAGTTGTAAGTAGGGTGTAAGATCGCCTACGGCCACATCATCCTGAATGCGCTTGATCTCGTCTGATCTCGGATGCTAAGCAGGGTCGGGCCTGGTTAGTACCTGGGTGGGAGACCACCTGGGAATATCAGGTGCCGTAGGCTTTTTTCCATTATGTTGTTGGCTTTGGCGACCTGCTGTATTTTTCCACTCGATTGCCCGAGGTGACCACCTTGGCTTTTGTCAAGAGAGTTGTAAGTAGGGTGCAAGATCGCCTGCGGCCACATCACCCTCAAAGCGCTCGATCTCGTCTGATCTCGGATGCTAAGCAGGGTCGGGCCTGGTTAGTACCTGGATGGGAGACCGCCTGGGAATACCAGGTGCCGTAGGGTCTTTTCCATTATGTTGTTGGCTTTGGCGACCTGCTGTATTTTTCCTCTCGATTGCCCGAGGTGACCACCTTGGCTTTTGTCAAGAGAGTTGTAAGTAGGGTGCAAGATCGCCTACGGCCACATCTCTCTGAATGCGCTCGATCTCGTCTGATCTCGGATGCTAAGCAGGGTCGGGCCTGGTTAGTACCTGGATGGGAGACCGCCTGGGAATACCAGGTGCCGTAGGCTTTTTTCCATTATGTTGTTGGCTTTGGCGACCTGCTGTATTTTTCCTCTCGATTGCCCGAGGTGACCACCTTGGCTTTTGTCAAGAGAGTTGTAAGTAGGGTGCAAGATCGCAAGGTCGCCTACGGTCACATCACCCTGAATGCGCTCGATCTCTTCTGATCTCGGATGCTAAGCAGGGTCGGGCCTGGTTAGTACCTGGATGTTAGACCGCCTGGGAATACCAGGTGCCGTAGGCTTTTTTCCATTATGTTGTTGGCTTTGGCGTCCTGCTGTATTTTTCCTCTCGATTGCCCGAGGTGACCACCTTGGCTTTTGTCAAGAGAGTTGTAAGTAGGGTGCAAGATCGCCTACGCCCACGCCCACATCACCCTGAATGCGCTCGATCTCGTCTGATCTCGGATGCTAAGCAGGGTCGGGCCTGGTTAGTACCTGGATGGGAGACCGCCTGGGAATACCAGGTGCCGTAGGCTTTTTTCCATTATGTTGTTGGCTTTGGCGTCCTGCTGTATTTTTCCTCTCGATTGCCCGAGGTGACCACCTTGGCTTTTGTCAAGAGAGTTGTAAGTAGGGTGCAAGGTCGCCTACGGCCACATCACCCTGAATGCGCTCGATCTCGTCTGATCTTGGATGCTAAGCAGGGTCGGGCCTGGTTAGTACCTGGATGGGAGACCGCCTGGGAATACCAGGTGCCGTAGGCTTTTTTCCATTATGTTGTTGGCTTTGGCGACCTGCTGTATTTTTCCTCTCGATTGCCCGAGGTGACCACCTTTGCTTTTGTCAAGAGAGTTGTAAGTAGGGGGCAAGATCGCCTACGGCCACATCACCCTGAATGCGCTCGATATCGTCTGATCTCGGATGCTAAGCAGGGTAGGGCATGGTTAGTACCTGGATGGGAGACCGCCTGGGAATACCCGGTGCCGTCGGCTTTTTTTCCATTATGTTGTTGGCTTTGGCGACCTGCTGTATTTTTCCTCTCGATTACCCGAGGTGACCACCTTGGCTTTTGTCAAGAGAGTTGTAAGTAGGGAGCAAGATCACCTATGGCCACATCACCCTGAATGCGCTCGATCTCGTCTGATCTCGGATGCTAAGCAGGGTCGGGCCTGCTTAGTACCTGGATGGGAGACCGCCTGGGAATACCAGGTGCCGTAGGCTTTTTTCCATTATGTTGTTGGCTTTGGCGACCTGCTGTATTTTTCCTCTCGATTGCCCGAGGTGATCACCTTGGTTTTTGTCAAGAGAGTTGTAAGTAGGGTGCAAGATCGCCTACGGCCACATCACCCTGAATGCGCTCGATCTCGTCTGATCTCGGATGCTAAGCAGGGTTGGGCCTGGTTAGTTCCTGGATGGGAGACCGCCTGGGAATACCAGGTACCGTAGGCTTTTTTCCATTATGTTGTTGGCTTTGGCGACCTGCTGTATTTTTTTCCTCTCGATTGCCCGAGGTGACCACCTTGGCTTTTGTCAATGGAGTTGTAAGTAGGGTGCAACATCGCCTATGGCCACATCACCCTGAATGCGCTTGATCTCGTCTGATCTCGGATGCTAAGCAGGTTCGGGCCTGGTTAGTACCTGGATGGGAGACCGCCTGGGAATACCAGGTGCCGTAGGCTTTTTTCCATTACGTTGTTGGCTTTGGCGACCTGCTGTATTTTTCCTCTCGATTGCCCGAGGTGACCACCTTGGCTTTTGTCAAGAGAGTTGTAAGTAGGGTGCAAGATCGCCTACGGCCACATCTCTCTGAATGCGCTCGATCTCGTCTGATCTCGGATGCTGAGCAGGGTCGGGCCTGGTTAGTACCCGGATGGGAAACCGCCTGGGAATACCAGGTGCCGTAGGCTTTTTTCCATTATGTTGTTGGCTTTGGCGACCTGTTGTATTTTTCCTCTTGATTGCCCGAGGTGACCACCTTGGCTTTTGTCAAGAGAGTTGTAAGTAGGGTGCAAGATCGCCTACGGCCACATCACGCTGAATGCGCTCGATCTCGTCTGATCTCGGATGCTAAGCAGGGTCGGGCCTGGTTAGTACCTGGATGGGAGACCGCCTGGGAATACCAGGTGCCGTAGGCTTTTTTCCATTATGTTGTTGGCTTTGGCGACCTGCTGTATTTTTCCTCTCGATTGCCCGAGGTGACCACCTTGGCTTTTGTCAAGAGAGTTGTAAGTAGGGTGCAAGATCGCCTGCGGCCACATCACCCTGAATGCGCTCGATCTCGTCTGATCTCGGATGCTAAGCAGGGTCGGGCCTGGTTAGTACCTGGATGGGAAACCGCCTGGGAATACCAGGTGCCGTAGGCTTTTTTCCATTATGTTGTTGGCTTTGGCGACCTGTTGTATTTTTCCTCTTGATTGCCCGAGGTGACCACCTTGGCTTTTGTCAAGAGAGTTGTAAGTAGGGTGCAAGATCGCCTACGGCCACATCACGCTGAATGCGCTCGATCTCGTCTGATCTCGGATGCTAAGCAGGGTCGGGCCTGGTTATGACCTGGATGGGAAACCGCCTGGGAATACCAGGTGCCGTAGGCTTTTTTCCATTATGTTGTTGGCTTTGGCGACCTGTTGTATTTTTCCTCTTGATTGCCCGAGGTGACCACCTTGGCTTTTGTCAAGAGAGTTGTAAGTAGGGTGCAAGATCGCCTACGGCCACATCACCCTGAATGCGCTCCATCTCGTCTGATCTCGGATGCTAAGCAGGGTCCGGCCTGCTTAGTACCTGGATGGGAGACCGCCTGGAAATACCAGGTGCCGTAGGCTTTTTTCCATTATGTTGTTGGCTTTGGCGACCTGCTGTATTTTTCCTCTCGATTGCCCGAGGTGACCACCTTGGCTTTTGTCAAGAGAGTTGTAAGTAGGGTGCAAGATCGCCTACGGCCACATCTCTCTGAATGCGCTCGATCTCGTCTGATCTCGGATGCTAAGCAGGGTCGGGCCTGGTTAGTACCTGGATGGGAGACCGCCTGGGAATACCAGGTGCCGTAGGCTTTTTTCCATTATGTTGTTGGCTTTGGCGACCTGCTGTATTTTTCCTCTCGATTGCCCGAGGTGACCACCTTGGCTTTTGTCAAGAGAGTTGTAAGTAGGGTGCAAGATCGCAAGGTCGCCTACGGTCACATCACCCTGAATGCGCTCGATCTCTTCTGATCTCGGATGCTAAGCAGGGTCGGGCCTGGTTAGTACCTGGATGTTAGACCGCCTGGGAATACCAGGTGCCGTAGGCTTTTTTCCATTATGTTGTTGGCTTTGGCGTCCTGCTGTATTTTTCCTCTCGATTGCCTGAGGTGACCACCTTGGCTTTTGTCAAGAGAGTTGTAAGGAGGGTGCAAGATCGCCTACGCCCACGCCCACATCACCCTGAATGCGCTCGATCTCGTCTGATCTCGGATGCTAAGCAGGGTCGGGCCTGGTTAGTACCTGGATGGGAGACCGCCTGGGAATACCAGGTGCCGTAGGCTTTTTTCCATTATGTTGTTGGCTTTGGCGTCCTGCTGTATTTTTCCTCTCGATTGCCCGAGGTGACCACCTTGGCTTTTGTCAAGAGAGTTGTAAGTAGGGTGCAAGGTCGCCTACGGCCACATCACCCTGAATGCGCTCGATCTCGTCTGATCTTGGATGCTAAGCAGGGTCGGGCCTGGTTAGTACCTGGATGGGAGACCGCCTGGGAATACCAGGTGCCGTAGGCTTTTTTCCATTATGTTGTTGGCTTTGGCGACCTGCTGTATTTTTCCTCTCGATTGCCCGAGGTGACCACCTTTGCTTTTGTCAAGAGAGTTGTAAGTAGGGGGCAAGATCGCCTACGGCCACATCACCCTGAATGCGCTCGATATCGTCTGATCTCGGATGCTAAGCAGGGTAGGGCATGGTTAGTACCTGGATGGGAGACCGCCTGGGAATACCAGGTGCCGTCGGCTTTTTTTCCATTATGTTGTTGGCTTTGGCGACCTGCTGTATTTTTCCTCTCGATTACCCGAGGTGACCACCTTGGCTTTTGTCAAGAGAGTTGTAAGTAGGGTGCAAGATCACCTATGGCCACATCACCCTGAATGCGCTCGATCTCGTCTGATCTCGGATGCTAAGCAGGGTCGGGCCTGCTTAGTACCTGGATGGGAGACCGCCTGGGAATACCAGGTGCCGTAGGCTTTTTTCCATTATGTTGTTGGCTTTGGCGACCTGCTGTATTTTTCCTCTCGATTGCCCGAGGTGATCACCTTGGTTTTTGTCAAGAGAGTTGTAAGTAGGGTGCAAGATCGCCTACGGCCACATCACCCTGAATGCGCTCGATCTCGTCTGATCTCGGATGCTAAGCAGGGTTGGGCCTGGTTAGTTCCTGGATGGGAGACCGCCTGGGAATACCAGGTACCGTAGGCTTTTTTCCATTATGTTGTTGGCTTTGGCGACCTGCTGTATTTTTTTCCTCTCGATTGCCCGAGGTGACCACCTTGGCTTTTGTCAATGGAGTTGTAAGTAGGATGCAAAATCACCTACGGCCACATCACCCTGCATGCGCTCGATCTCGTCTGATTTCAGATGCTAAGCAGGGTTGGGCCTGGTTAGTACCTGGATGGGAGACCGCCTGGGAATACCAGGTGCCGTAGGCTTTTTTCCATCATGTTGTTGGCTTTGGCGACCTGCTGTATTTTTCCTCTCGAATGCCCGAGGTGACCACCTTGGCTTTTGTCAAGAGAGTTGTAAGTAGGGTACAACATCGCCTATGGCCACATCACCCTGAATGCGCTTGATCTCGTCTGATCTCGGATGCTAAGCAGGTTCGGGCCTGGTTAGTACCTGGATGGGAGACCGCCTGGGAATACCAGGTGCCGTAGGCTTTTTTCCATTACGTTGTTGGCTTTGGCGACCTGCTGTATTTTTCCTCTCGGTTGCCCGAGGTGACCACCTTGGCTTTTGTCAAGAGAGTTGTAAGTAGGGTGCAAGATCGCCTACGGCCACATCTCCCTGAATGCGCTCGATCTCGTCTGATCTCGGATGCTGAGCAGGGTCGGGCCTGGTTAGTACCCGGATGGGAAACCGCCTGGGAATACCAGGTGCCGTAGGCTTTTTTCCATTATGTTGTTGGCTTTGGCGACCTGTTGTATTTTTCCTCTTGATTGCCCGAGGTGACCACCTTGGCTTTTGTCAAGAGAGTTGTAAGTAGGGTGCAAGATCGCCTACGGCCACATCACGCTGAATGCGCTCGATCTCGTCTGATCTCGGATGCTAAGCAGGGTCGGGCCTGGTTAGTACCTGGATGGGAGACCGCCTGGGAATACCAGGTGCCGTAGGCTTTTTTCCATTATGTTGTTGGCTTTGGCGACCTGCTGTATTTTTCCTCTCGATTGCCCGAGGTGACCACCTTGGCTTTTGTCAAGAGAGTTGTAAGTAGGGTGCAAGATCGCCTGCGGCCACATCACCCTGAATGCGCTCGATCTCGTCTGATCTCGGATGTTAAGCAGGGTCGGGCCTGGTTAGTACCTGGATGGGAGACCGCCTGGGAATACCAGGTGCCGTAGACTTTTTTCCATTATGTTGTTGGCTTTGGCGACCTGCTGTATTTTTCCTCTCGATTGCCCGAGGTGACCACCTTGGCTTTTGTCAAGAGAGTTGTAAGTAGGATGCAAGGTTGCCTACGGCCACATCACCCTGAATGCGCTCGATCTCGTCTGATCTCGGATGCTAAGCAGCGTCGGGCCTGGTTAGTACCTGGATGGGAGACCGCCTGGGAATACCAGGTGCCGTAGGCTTTTTTCCATTATGTTGTTGGCTTTGGCGACCTGCTGTATTTTTCCTCTCGATTGCCCGAGGTGACCACCTTGGCTTTTGTCAAGAGAGTTGTAAGTAGGGTGCAAGATCGCCTACGGCCACATCACCCTGAATGCGCTCGATCTCGGATGCTAAGCAGGTTCGGGCCTGGTTAGTACCTGGATGGGAGACCGCCTGGGAATACCAGGTGCCGTAGGCTTTTTTCCATTACGTTGTTGGCTTTGGCGACCTGCTGTATTTTTCCTCTCGATTGCCCGAGGTGACCACCTTGGCTTTTGTCAAGAGAGTTGTAAGTAGGGTGCAAGATCGCCTACGGCCACATCTCCCTGAATGCGCTCGATCTCGTCTGATCTCGGATGCTAAGCAGGGTCGGGCCTGGTTAGTACCTGGATGGGAAACCGCCTGGGAATACCAGGTGCCGTAGGCTTTTTTCCATTATGTTGTTGGCTTTGGCGACCTGTTGTATTTTTCCTCTTGATTGCCCGAGGTGACCACCTTGGCTTTTGTCAAGAGAGTTGTAAGTAGGGTGCAAGATCGCCTACGACCACATCACCCTGAATGCGCTCGATCTCGTCTGATCTCGGATGCTAAGCAGGGTCGGGCCTGGTTAGTACCTGGATGGGAGACCGCCTGGGAATACCAGGTGCCGTAGGCTTTTTTCCATTATGTTGTTAGCTTTGGCGACCTGCTGTATTTTTCCTCTCGATTGCCCGAGGTGACCACCTTGGCTTTTGTCAAGAGAGTTGTAAGTAGGGTGCAAGATCGCCTGCGGCCACATCACCCTGAATGCGCTCGATCTCGTCTGATCTCGGATGCTAAGCAGGGTCGGGCCTGGTTAGTACCTGGATGGGAGACCGCCTGGGAATACCAGGTGCCGTAGACTTTTTTCCATTATGTTGTTGGCTTTGGCGACCTGCTGTATTTTTCCTCTCGATTGCCCGAGGTGACCACCTTGGCTTTTGTCAAGAGAGTTGTAAGTAGGATGCAAGGTTGCCTACGGCCACATCACCCTGAATGCGCTCGATCTCGTCTGATCTCGGATGCTAAGCAGCGTCGGGCCTGGTTAGTACCTGGATGGGAGACCGCCTGGGAATACCAGGTGCCGTAGGCTTTTTTCCATTATGTTGTTGGCTTTGGCGACCTGCTGTATTTTTCCTCTCGATTGCCCGAGGTGACCACCTTGGCTTTTGTCAAGAGAGTTGTAAGTAGGGTGCAAGATCGCCTACGGCCACATCACCCTGAATGCGCTCGATCTCGTCTGATCTCGGATGCTAAGCAGGTTCGGGCCTGGTTAGTACCTGGATGGGAGACCGCCTGGGAATACCAGGTGCCGTAGGCTTTTTTCCATTACGTTGTTGGCTTTGGCGACCTGCTGTATTTTTCCTCTCGATTGCCCGAGGTGACCACCTTGGCTTTTGTCAAGAGAGTTGTAAGTAGGGTGCAAGATCGCCTACGGCCACATCTCCCTGAATGCGCTCGATCTCGTCTGATCTCGGATGCTAAGCAGGGTCGGGCCTGGTTAGTACCTGGATGGGAAACCGCCTGGGAATACCAGGTGCCGTAGGCTTTTTTCCATTATGTTGTTGGCTTTGGCGACCTGTTGTATTTTTCCTCTTGATTGCCCGAGGTGACCACCTTGGCTTTTGTCAAGAGAGTTGTAAGTAGGGTGCAAGATCGCCTACGGCCACATCACCCTGAATGCGCTCGATCTCGTCTGATCTCGGATGCTAAGCAGGGTCGGGCCTGGTTAGTACCTGGATGGGAGACCGCCTGGGAATGCCAGGTGCCGTAGGCTTTTTTCCATTATGTTGTTGGCTTTGGCGACCTGCTGTGTTTTTCCTCTCGATTGCCCGAGGTGACCACCTTGGCTTTTGTCAAGAGAGTTGTAAGTAGGATGGAAGGTTGCCTACGGCCACATCACCCTGAATGCGCTCGATCTCATCTGATCTCGGATGCTAAGCAGCGTCGGGCCTGGTTAGTACCTGGATGGGAGACCGCCTGGGAATACCAGGTGCCGTAGGCTTTTTTCCATTATGTTGTTGGCTTTGGCGACCTGCTGTATTTTTCCTCTCGTTGGCCCGAGGTGACCACCTTGGCTTTTGTCAAGAGAGTTGTAAGTAGTGTGCACGATCGCCTGCGGCCACATCACCCTGAATGCGCTCGATCTCGTCTGATCTCGGATGCTAAGCAGGGTTGGGCCTGGTTAGTACCTGGATGGGAGACCGCCTGGAAATACCAGGTGCCGTAGGCTTTTTTCCATTATGTTGTTGGCTTTGGCGACCTGCTGTATTTTTCCTCTCGATTGCCCGAGGTGACCACCTTGGCTTTTGTCAAGAGAGTTGTAAGTAGGGTGCAAGATCGCCTACGGCCACATCACCCTGAAAGCGCTCGATCTCGTCTGATCTCGGATGCTAAGCAGGGTCGGGCCTGGTTAGCACCTGGATGGGAGACCGCCTGGGAATACCAGGTGCCGTAGGGTTTTTTCCATTATGTTGTTGGCTTTGGCGACCTGCTGTATTTTTCCTCTCGATTTCCCGAGGTGACCACCTTGGCTTTTGTCAAGAGAGTTGTAAGTAGGGTGTAAGAACGCCTATGGCCACATCACCCTGAATGCGCTCGATCTCGTCTGATCTCGGATGCTAAGCAGGGTCGGGCCTGGTTAGTACCTGGATGGGAGACCGCCTGGGAATACCAGGTGCCGTAGGCTTTTTTCCATTATGTTGTTGGCTTTGGCGACCTGCTGTATTTTTCCTCTCGATTGCCCGAGGTGACCACCTTGGCTTTTGTCAAGAGAGTTGTAAGTAGGGTGCAAGATTGCCTACGGCCACATCTCCCTGAATGCGCTCGATCTCGTCTGATCTCGGATGCTAAGCAGGGTCGGGCCTGGTTAGTACCTGGATGGGAGACCGCCTGGGAATACCAGGTGCCGTAGGATTTTTTCCATTATGTTGTTGGCTTTGGCGACCTGTTGTATTTTTCCTCTTGATTGCCCGAGGTGACCACCTTGGCTTTTGTCAAGAGAGTTGTAAGTAGGGTGCAAGATCGCCTACGGCCACATCACCCTGAATGCGCTTGATCTCGTCTGATCTCGGATGCTAAGCGGTGTCGGGCCTGGTTAGTACCTGGATGGGAGACCGCCTGGGAATACCAGGTGCCGTAGGCTTTTTTCCATTATGTTGTTGGCTTTGGCGACCTGCTGTATTTTTCCTCTCGATTGCCCGAGGTGACCACCTTGGCTTTTGTCAAGAGAGTTGTAAGAAGGGTGCAAAATTGCCTACGGCCACATCACCCTTAATGCGCTCGATCTTGTCTGATCTTGGATGCTAAGCAGGGTCGGGCCTGGTTAGTACCTGGATGGGAGACCGCCTGGGAATACCAGGTGCCGTAGGCTTTTTTCCATTATGTTGTTGGCTTTGGCGACCTGCTGTATTTTTCCTCTCGATTGCCCGAGGTGACCACCTTGGCTTTTGTCAAGAGAGTTGTAAGTAGGGTGCAAGATCGCCTGTGGCCACATCACCCTGAATGCGCTCGATCTCGTCTGTTCTCGGATGCTAAGCAGGGTCGGGCCTGGTTAGTACCTGGATGGGAGACCTCCTGGGAATACCAGGTGCCGTAGGCTTTTTTCCATTATGTTGTTGGCTTTGGCGACCTGCTGTATTTTTCCTCTCGATTGGCCGAGGTGACCACCTTGGCTTTTGTCAAGAGAGTTGTAAGTAGGGTGCAAGATCGCCTGCGGCCGCATCACCCTCAGAGCGCTCGATCTCTTCTGATCTCGGATGCTAAGCAGGGTCGGGCCTGGTTAGTACCTGGATGGGAGACCGCCTGGGAATACCAGGTGCCGTAGGGTTTTTTCCATTATGTTGTTGGCTTTGGCGACCTGCTGTATTTTTCAAGATCGCAAGGTCGCCTATGGTCACATCACCCTGAATGCGCTCGATCTCGTCTGATCTCGGATGCTAAGCAGGGTCGGGCCTGGTTAGTACCTGGATGTTAGACCGCCTGGGAATACCAGGTGCCGTAGGCTTTTTTCTATTATGTTGTTGGCTTTAGCAACCTGCTGTATTTTTCCTCTCGATTGCCCGAGGTGACCACCTTGGCTTTTGTCAAAAGAGTTGTAAGTAGGGTGCAAGATCGCCTACGGCCACATCACCCTGAATGCGTTTGACCTCGTCTGATCTCGGATGCTAAGCGGTGTCGGGCCTGGTTAGTACCTGGATGGGAGACCGCCTGGGAATACCAGGTGCTGTAGGCTTTTTTCCATTATGTTGTTGGCTTTGGCGACCTGCTGTATTTTTCCTCTCGATTGCCCGAGGTGACCACCTTGGCTTTTGTCAAGAGAGTTGTAAGAAGGGTGCAAAATTGCCTACGGCCACATCACCCTTAATGCGCTCGATCTCGTCTGATCTCGGATGCTAAGCAGGGTCGGGCCTGGTTAGTACCTGGATGGGAGACCGCCTGGGAATACCAGGTGCCGTAGGCTTTTTTCCATTATGTTGTTGGCTTTGGCGACCTGCTGTATTTTTCCTCTCGATTGCCCGAGGTGACCACCTTGGCTTTTGTCAAGAGAGTTGTAAGTAGGGTGCAAGATCGCCTGTGGCCACATCACCCTGAATGCGCTCGATCTCGTCTGATCTCGGATGCTAAGCAGGGTCGGGCCTGGTTAGTACCTGGATGGGAGACCGCCTGGGAATACCAGGTGCCGTAGGCTTTTTTCCATTATGTTGTTGGCTTTGGCGACCTGCTGTATTTTTCCTCTCGATTGCCCGAGGTGACCACCTTGGCTTTTGTCAAGAGAGTTGTAAGTAGGGTGCAAGATCGCCTGCGGCCACATCACCCTCAAAGCGCTCGATCTCGTCTGATCTCGGATGCTAAGCAGGGTCGGGCCTGGTTAGTACCTGGATGGGAGACCGCCTGGGATTACCAGGTGCCGTAATGTTTTTTCCATTATGTTGTTGGCTTTGGCGACCTGCTGTATTTTTCCTCTTGATTGCCCGAGGTGACCACCTTGGCTTTTGTCAAGAGAGTTGTAAGTAGGGTGCAAGATTGCCTACGGCCACATCTCTCTGAATGCGCTCGATCTCGTCTGATCTCGGATGCTAAGCAGGGTCGGGCCTGGTTAGTACCTGGATGGGAGACCGCCTGGGAATACCAGGTGCCGTAGGCTTTTTTCCATTATGTTGTTGGCTTTGGCGACCTGTTGTATTTTTCCTCTCGATTGCCCGAGGTGACCACCTTGGCTTTTGTCAAGAGAGTTGTAAGTAGGGTGCAAGATCGCAAGGTCGCCTACGGTCACATCACCCTGAATGCGCTCGATCTCTTCTGATCTCGTATGCTAAGCAGGGTCGGGCCTGGTTAGTACCTGGATGTTAGACCGCCTGGGAATACCAGGTGCCGTAGGCTTTTTTCCATTATGTTGTTGGCTTTGGCAACCTGCTGTATTTTTCCTCTCGATTGCCCGAGGTGACCACCTTGGCTTTTGTCAAAAGAGTTGTAAGTAGGGTGCAAGATCGGCTACGGCCACATCACCCTGAATGCGCTCGATCTCGTCTGATCTCGGATGCTAAGCAGGGTCGGGCCTTGTTAGTACCTGGATGTTAGACCGCCTGGGAATACCAGGTGCCGTAGGCTTTTTTCCATTATGTTGTTGGCTTTGGGGACCTGCTGTATTTTTCCTCTCGCTTGCCCGAGGTGACCACCTTGGTTTTTGTCAAGAGAGTTGTAAGTAGGGTGCAAGATCGCCTATGGCCACATCACCCTGAATGCGCTCGATCTCGTCTGATCTCGGATGCTAAGCAGGGTCGGGCCTGGTTAGTACCTGGATGGGAGACCGCCTGGGAATACCAGGTGCCGCAGACTTTTTTCCATTATGTTGTTGGCTTTGGCGACCTGCTGTATTTTTCCTCTCGATTGCCCGAGGTGACCACCTTGGCTTTTGTCAAGAGAGTTGTAAGAAGGGTGCAAAATTGCCTACGGCCACATCACCCTTAATGCGCTCTATCTCGTCTGATCTCGGATGCTAAGCGGCGTCGGGCCTGGTTAGTACTTGGATGGGAGACCGCCTGGGAGACCGCCTGGGAATACCAGGTGCCGTAGGCTTTTTTCCATTATGTTGTTGGCTTTGGCGACCTGCTGTATTTTTCCTCTCGATTGCCCGAGGTGACCACCTTGGCTTTTGTCAAGAGAGTTGTAAGTAGGGTGCAAGATCGCCTACAGCCACATCACCCTTAATGCGCTCGATCTCGTCTGATCTCGGATGCTAAGCAGGGTCGGGCCTGGTTGGTACCTGGATGGGAGACCGCCTGGGAATACCAGGTGCCGTAGGCTTTTTTCCATTATGTTGTTGGCTTTGGCGACCTGTTGTATTTTTCCTCTTGATTGCCCGAGGTGACCACCTTGGCTTTTGTCAAGAGAGTTGTAAGTAGGGTGCAAGATCGCCTACGGCCACATCACCCTGAATGCGCTTGATCTCGTCTGATCTCGGATGCTAAGCGGTGTCGGGCCTGGTTAGTACCTGGATGGGAGACCGCCTGGGAATACCAGGTGCCGTAGGCTTTTTTCCATTATGTTGTTGGCTTTGGCGACCTGCTGTATTTTTCCTCTCGATTGCCCGAGGTGACCACCTTGGCTTTTGTCAAGAGAGTTGTAAGAAGGGTGCAAAATTGCCTACGGCCACATCACCCTTAATGCGCTCGATCTTGTCTGATCTTGGATGCTAAGCAGGGTCGGGCCTGGTTAGTACCTGGATGGGAGACCGCCTGGGAATACCAGGTGCCGTAGGCTTTTTTCCATTATGTTGTTGGCTTTGGCGACCTGCTGTATTTTTCCTCTCGATTGCCCGAGGTGACCACCTTGGCTTTTGTCAAGAGAGTTGTAAGTAGGGTGCAAGATCGCCTGTGGCCACATCACCCTGAATGCGCTCGATCTCGTCTGTTCTCGGATGCTAAGCAGGGTCGGGCCTGGTTAGTACCTGGATGGGAGACCTCCTGGGAATACCAGGTGCCGTAGGCTTTTTTCCATTATGTTGTTGGCTTTGGCGACCTGCTGTATTTTTCCTCTCGATTGGCCGAGGTGACCACCTTGGCTTTTGTCAAGAGAGTTGTAAGTAGGGTGCAAGATCGCCTGCGGCCGCATCACCCTCAGAGCGCTCGATCTCTTCTGATCTCGGATGCTAAGCAGGGTCGGGCCTGGTTAGTACCTGGATGGGAGACCGCCTGGGAATACCAGGTGCCGTAGGGTTTTTTCCATTATGTTGTTGGCTTTGGCGACCTGCTGTATTTTTCAAGATCGCAAGGTCGCCTATGGTCACATCACCCTGAATGCGCTCGATCTCGTCTGATCTCGGATGCTAAGCAGGGTCGGGCCTGGTTAGTACCTGGATGTTAGACCGCCTGGGAATACCAGGTGCCGTAGGCTTTTTTCTATTATGTTGTTGGCTTTAGCAACCTGCTGTATTTTTCCTCTCGATTGCCCGAGGTGACCACCTTGGCTTTTGTCAAAAGAGTTGTAAGTAGGGTGCAAGATCGCCTACGGCCACATCACCCTGAATGCGTTTGACCTCGTCTGATCTCGGATGCTAAGCGGTGTCGGGCCTGGTTAGTACCTGGATGGGAGACCGCCTGGGAATACCAGGTGCTGTAGGCTTTTTTCCATTATGTTGTTGGCTTTGGCGACCTGCTGTATTTTTCCTCTCGATTGCCCGAGGTGACCACCTTGGCTTTTGTCAAGAGAGTTGTAAGAAGGGTGCAAAATTGCCTACGGCCACATCACCCTTAATGCGCTCGATCTCGTCTGATCTCGGATGCTAAGCAGGGTCGGGCCTGGTTAGTACCTGGATGGGAGACCGCCTGGGAATACCAGGTGCCGTAGGCTTTTTTCCATTATGTTGTTGGCTTTGGTGACCTGCTGTATTTTTCCTCTCGATTGCCCGAGGTGACCACCTTGGCTTTTGTCAAGAGAGTTGTACGTAGGGTGCAAGATTGCCTACGGCCACATCACCCTGAATGCGCTTGCTCTTGTCTGATCTCAGATGCTAAGCAGTGTCGGGCCTGGTTAGTGCCTGGATGGGAGACCGCCTTGGAATACCAGGTGCCGTAGGCTTTTTTCCATTATGTTGTTGGCTTTGGCGACCTGCTGTATTTTTCCTCTCGATTGCCCGAGGTGACCACCTTGGCTTTTGTCAAGAGAGTTGTAAGTAGGGTGCAAGATTGCCTTCGGCCACATCACCCTGAATGCACTCAATCTCGTCTGATCTTGGATGCTAAGCAGGGTCGGGCCTGGTTAGTACCTGGATGGGAGACCGCCTGGGAATACCTGGTGCCGTGGGCTTATTTCCATTATGTTGTTGGCTTTGGCGACCTGCTGTATTTTTTCTCTCGATTGCCCGAGGTGACCACCTTGGCTTTTGTCAAGAGAGTTGTAAGTAGGGTGCAAGATCACCTATGGCCACATCACCCTGAATGCGCTCGATCTCGTCTGATTTCGGATGCTAAGCAGGGTCGGGCCTGGTTAGTACCTGGATGGGAGACCGCCTGGGAATACCACGTGCCGCAGGCTTTTTTCCATTATGTTGTTGGCTTTGGCGACCTGCTGTATTTTTCCTCTCGTTTGCCCGAGGTGACCACCTTGGCTTTTGTCAAGAGAGTTGTAAGTAGGGTGCAAGATCTCTTACGGCCACATCATCCTGAATGTGCTCAATCTCGCCTGATCTCGGATGCTAAGCAGGGTCGGGCCTGGTTAGTACCTGGGTGGGAGACTGCCTGGGAATACCAGGTGCCGTAGGCTTTTTTCCATTATGTTGTTGGCTTTGGCGACCTGCTGTATTTTTCCTCTCGATTGCCCGAGGTGACCACCTTGGCTTTTGTCAAGAGAGTTGTAAGTAGAGTGCAAGGTTGCCTACGGCCACATCACCCTGAATGCGCTCTATCTCGTCTGATCTCGGATGCTAAGCAGCGTCGGGCCTGGTTAGTACCTGGATGGGAGACCGCCTGGGAATACCAGGTGCCGTAGGCTTTTTTCCATTATGTTGTTGGCTTTGGCGACCTGCTGTATTTTTCCTCTCGATTGCCCGAGGTGACCACCTTGGCTTTTGTCAAGAGAGTTGTAAGTAGGGTGCAAGATCGCCTACGGCCACATCACCCTGAATGTGCTCGATCTCGTCTGATCTCGGATGCTAAGCAGGGTCGGGCCTGGTTAGTACTTGGATGGGAGACCGCCTGGGAATACCAGGTGCCGTAGGCTTTTTTCCATTATGTTGTTGGCTTTGGCGACCTGCTGTATTTTTCCTCTCGATTGCCCGAGGTGACCACCTTGGCTTTTGTCAAGAGAGTTGTAAGTAGGGCACAAGATCGCCTACGGCCACATCACCCTGAATGCGCTCGATCTCGTCTGATCTCGGATGCTAAGCAGGGTCGGGCCTGGTTAGTACCAGGATGGGAGACCGCCTGGGAATACCAGGTGCCGTAGGCTTTTTTCCATTATGTTGTTGGCTTTGGCGACTGCTGTATTTTTCCACTCGATTGCCCGAGGTGACCACCTTGGCTTTTGTCAAGAGAGTTGTAAGTAGGGTGCAAGATCGCCTACGGCCACATCACCCTGAATGCGCTCGATCTCGTCTGATCTCGGATGCTAAGCAGGGTCGGGCCTGGTTAGTACCTGGATGGGAGACCGCCTGGGAATACCAGGTGCCGTAGGCTTTTTTCCATTATGTTGTTGGCTTTGGCGACCTGCTGTATTTTTCCTCTCGATTGCCCGAGGTGACCACCTTGGCTTTTGTCAAGTGAGTTGTAAGTGGGGTGCAAGATCGCATACGGCCACATCACCCTGAATGCGCTCCATCTCGGATGCTAAGCAGGGTCGGGCCTGGTTAGTACCTGGATGGGAGACCGCCTGGGAATACCAGGTGCCGTAAGCTTTTTTCCCATTATGTTGTTGGCTTTGGCGACCTGCTGTATTTTTCCTCTCGATTGCCCGAGGTGACCACCTTGGCTTTTGTCAAGAGAGTTGTAAGTAGGATGCAAGAACGCCTACAGCCACATCACCCTGAATGCACTCGATCGCGTCTGGTCTCGGATGCTAAGCAGGGTCGGGCCTGGTTAGTACCTGGATGGGAGACTGCCTGGGAATACCAGGTGCCGTAGGCTTTTTTCCATTATGTTGTTGGCTTTGGCGACCTGCTGTATTTTTCCTCTCGATTGCCCGAGGTGACCACCTTGGCTTTTGTCAAGACAGTTGTAAGTAGGGTGCAAGATCACCTATGGCAACATCACCCTGAATGCGCTCCATCTCGTCTGATCTCGGATGCTAAGCAGGGTCGGGCCTGGTTAGTACCTGGATGGGAGACCGCCTGGGAATACCAGGTGCCGTAAGCTTTTTTCCATTATGTTGTTGGCTTTGGCGACCTGCTGTATTTTTCCTCTCGATTGCCCGAGGTGACCACTTTGGCTTTTGTCAAGAGAGTTGTAAGTAGGGTGCAAGATCGCCTACGGCCACATCACCCTGAATGCGCTCGATCTCGTCTGATCTCGGATGCTAAGCAGGGTCGTGCCTGGTTAGTACCTGGATGGGAGACCGCCTGCGAATACCAGGTGCCGTAGGCTTTTTTCCATTATGTTGTTGGTTTTGGCGACCTGCTGTATTTTTCCTCTCGATTGCCCGAGGTGACCACCTTGGCTTTTGTCAAGACAGTTGTAAGTAGGGTGCAAGATCGCCTACGGCAACATCACCCTGAATGCGCTCGATCTCGTCTGATCTCGGATGCTAAGCAGGGTCGGGCCTGGTTAGTACCTGGATGGGAGACCGCCTGGGAATACCAGGTGCCGTAGGTTTTTTTCCATTATGTTGTTGGCTTTGGCGACCTGCTGTATTTTTCCTCTCGATTGCCCGAGGTGACCACCTTGGCTTTTGTCAAGAGAGTTGTAAGTAGGGTGCAAGATCGCCTACGGCCACATCACCCTGAATGCGCTCGATCTCGTCTGATCTCGGATGCCAAGCAGGGTCGGGCCTGGTTAGTACCTGGATGGGAGACCGCCTGGGAATACCAGGTGCAGTAGGCTTTTTTCCATTATGTTGTTGGCTTTGGCGACCTGCTGTATTTTTCCTCTCGATTGCCCGAGGTGACCACCTTGGCTTTTGTCAAGAGAGTTGTAAATAGGGTGCAAGATCGCCTACGGCCACATTACCCTGAATGTGCTCGTTCTCGTATGCAAAGCAGGGTCGGGCCTGGTTGGTACCTGGATGGGAGGCCGCCTGGGAATACCAGGTGCCGTAGGCTTTTTTCCATTATGTTGTTGGCTTTGGCGACCTGCTGTATTTTTCCTCTCCATTGCCTGAGGTGACCACCTTGGCTTTTGTCAAGAGAGTTGTAAGTAGGGTGCAAGATCGCCTATGGCCACGTCACCCTGAATGCGCTCCATCTAGTCTGATCTCAGATGCTAAGCAGGGTCGGGCCTGATTAGTACCTGGATGGGAGACCGCCTGGGAATACCAGGTGCCGTAGGCTTTTTTCCATTATGTTGTTGGTTTTGGCGACCAGCTGTATTTTTCCTCTCGATTGCCCGAGGTGACCACCTTGGCTTTTGTCAAGAGAGTTGTAAGTAGGGTGCAAGATAGCCTACGGCCACATCACCCTGAATGCGCTCGAACTCGTCTGATCTCGGATGCTAAGCCTGGGAATACCCGGTGCCATAGGCTATTTTCCATTATGTTGTGGGCTTTGGCGACCTGCTTTATTTTTCCTCTCGATTGCCCGAGGTGACCACCTTGGCTTTTGTCTAGAGAGTTGTAAGTAGGGTGTAAGATCACCTACTGCCAAATCACCCTGAATGCGCTCGATCTCGTCTGATCTCGGATGCTAAGCAGGGTCGGGCCTGGTTAGTACCTGGATGCGAGACCGCCTGGGAATACCAGGTGCCGTAGGCTTTTTTCCATTATGTTGTTGGCTTTGGCGACCTGCTGTATTTTTCCTCTCGATTGCCCGAGGTGACCACCTTGGCTTTTGTCAAGAGAGTTGTAAGTAGGGTGCAAGATCGCCTACGGCCACATCACCCTGAATGCGCTCCATCTCGTCTGATCTCGGATGCTAAGCAGGGTCCGGCCTGCTTAGTACCTGGATGGGAGACCGCCTGGAAATACCAGGTGCCGTAGGCTTTTTTCCATTATGTTGTTGGCTTTGGCGACCAGCTGTATTTTTCCTCTCGATTGCCCGAGGTGACCACCTTGGCTTTTGTCAAGAGAGTTGTAAGTAGGGTGCAAGATCGCCTACGGCCACATCACCCTGAATGCGCTCGATCTCATCTGATCTCGGATGCTAAGCAGGGTCGGGCCTGGTTAGTACCTGGATGGGAGACCGCCTGGGAATACCAGGTGCCGTAGGCTTTTTTCCATCATGTTGTTGGCTTTGGCGACCTGCTGTATTTTTCCTCTCGATTGCCCGAGGTGACCACCTTGGCTTTTGTCAAGAGAGTTGTAAGTAGGGTGTAAGATCGCCTACGGCCACATCACCCTGTATGCGCTCGATCTCGTCTGATCTCGGATGCTAAGCAGGGTCGGGCCTGGTTAGCACCTGGATGGGAGACCACCTGGAAATACCAGGTGCCGTAGGCTTTTTTCCATTATGTTGTTGGCTTTGGCGACCTGCTGTATTTTTCCTCTCGATTGCCCGAGGTGACCACCTTGGCTTTTGTCAAGAGAGTTGTAAGTAGGGTGCAAGATCGCCTACGGCCACATCACCCTGAATGCGCTCGATCTCATGTGATCTCGGATGCTAAGCAGGTTCGGGCCTGGTTAGTACCTGGATGGGAGACCGCCTGGGAATACCAGGTGCCGTAGGCTTTTTTCCATTATGTTGTTGGTTTTGGCGACCAGCTGTATTTTTCCTCTCGATTGCCCGAGGTGACCACCTTGGCTTTTGTCAAGAGAGTTGTAAGTAGGGTGCAAGATAGCCTACGGCCACATCACCCTGAATGCGCTCGATCTCATGTGATCTCGGATGCTAAGCAGGTTCGGGCCTGGTTAGTACCTGGATGGGAGACCGCCTGGGAATACCAGGTGCCGTAGGCTTTTTTCCATTATGTTGTTGGTTTTGGCGACCAGCTGTATTTTTCCTCTCGATTGCCCGAGGTGACCACCTTGGCTTTTGTCAAGAGAGTTGTAAGTAGGGTGCAAGATAGCCTACGGCCACATCACCCTGAATGCGCTCGATCTCGTCTGATCTCGGATGCTAAGCCTGGGAATACCCGGTGCCATAGGCTATTTTCCATTATGTTGTGGGCTTTGGCGACCTGCTTTATTTTTCCTCTCGATTGCCCGAGGTGACCACCTTGGCTTTTGTCTAGAGAGTTGTAAGTAGGGTGTAAGATCACCTACTGCCAAATCACCCTGAATGCGCTCGATCTCGTCTGATCTCGGATGCTAAGCAGGGTCGGGCCTGGTTAGTACTTGGATGCGAGACCGCCTGGGAATACCAGGTGCCGTAGGCTTTTTTCCATTATGTTGTTGGCTTTGGCGACCTGCTGTATTTTTCCTCTCGATTGCCCGAGGTGACCACCTTGGCTTTTGTCAAGAGAGTTGTAAGTAGGGTGCAAGATCGCCTACGGCCACATCACCCTGAATGCGCTCCATCTCGTCTGATCTCGGATGCTAAGCAGGGTCCGGCCTGCTTAGTACCTGGATGGGAGACCGCCTGGAAATACCAGGTGCCGTAGGCTTTTTTCCATTATGTTGTTGGCTTTGGCGACCAGCTGTATTTTTCCTCTCGATTGCCCGAGGTGACCACCTTGGCTTTTGTCAAGAGAGTTGTAAGTAGGGTGCAAGATCGCCTACGGCCACATCACCCTGAATGCGCTCGATCTCATCTGATCTCGGATGCTAAGCAGGGTCGGGCCTGGTTAGTACCTGGATGGGAGACCGCCTGGGAATACCAGGTGCCGTAGGCTTTTTTCCATTATGTTGTTGGCTTTGGCGACCTGCTGTATTTTTCCTCTCGATTGCCCGAGGTGACCACCTTGGCTTTTGTCAAGAGAGTTGTAAGTAGGGTGTAAGATCGCCTACGGCCACATCACCCTGTATGCGCTCGATCTCGTCTGATCTCGGATGCTAAGCAGGGTCGGGCCTGGTTAGCACCTGGATGGGAGACCACCTGGAAATACCAGGTGCCGTAGGCTTTTTTCCATTATGTTGTTGGCTTTGGCGACCTGCTGTATTTTTCCTCTCGATTGCCCGAGGTGACCACCTTGGCTTTTGTCAAGAGAGTTGTAAGTAGGGTGCAAGATCGCCTACGGCCACATCACCCTGTATGCGCTCGATCTCGTCTGATCTCGGATGCTAAGCAGGGTCGGGCCTGGTTAGCACCTGGATGGGAGACCACCTGGAAATACCAGGTGCCGTAGGCTTTTTTCCATTATGTTGTTGGCTTTGGCGACCTGCTGTATTTTTCCTCTCGATTGCCCGAGGTGACCACCTTGGCTTTTGTCAAGAGAGTTGTAAGTAGGGTGCAAGATCGCCTACGGCCACATCACCCTGAATGCGCTCGATCTCATGTGATCTCGGATGCTAAGCAGGTTCGGGCCTGGTTAGTACCTGGATGGGAGACCGCCTGGGAATACCAGGTGCCGTAGGCTTTTTTCCATTATGTTGTTGGTTTTGGCGACCAGCTGTATTTTTCCTCTCGATTGCCCGAGGTGACCACCTTGGCTTTTGTCAAGAGAGTTGTAAGTAGGGTGCAAGATAGCCTACGGCCACATCACCCTGAATGCGCTCGATCTCATGTGATCTCGGATGCTAAGCAGGTTCGGGCCTGGTTAGTACCTGGATGGGAGACCGCCTGGGAATACCAGGTGCCGTAGGCTTTTTTCCATTATGTTGTTGGTTTTGGCGACCAGCTGTATTTTTCCTCTCGATTGCCCGAGGTGACCACCTTGGCTTTTGTCAAGAGAGTTGTAAGTAGGGTGCAAGATAGCCTACGGCCACATCACCCTGAATGCGCTCGATCTCGTCTGATCTCGGATGCTAAGCCTGGGAATACCCGGTGCCATAGGCTATTTTCCATTATGTTGTGGGCTTTGGCGACCTGCTTTATTTTTCCTCTCGATTGCCCGAGGTGACCACCTTGGCTTTTGTCTAGAGAGTTGTAAGTAGGGTGTAAGATCACCTACTGCCAAATCACCCTGAATGCGCTCGATCTCGTCTGATCTCGGATGCTAAGCAGGGTCGGGCCTGGTTAGTACCTGGATGCGAGACCGCCTGGGAATACCAGGTGCCGTAGGCTTTTTTCCATTATGTTGTTGGCTTTGGCGACCTGCTGTATTTTTCCTCTCGATTGCCCGAGGTGACCACCTTGGCTTTTGTCAAGAGAGTTGTAAGTAGGGTGCAAGATCGCCTACGGCCACATCACCCTGAATGCGCTCCATCTCGTCTGATCTCGGATGCTAAGCAGGGTCCGGCCTGCTTAGTACCTGGATGGGAGACCGCCTGGAAATACCAGGTGCCGTAGGCTTTTTTCCATTATGTTGTTGGCTTTGGCGACCAGCTGTATTTTTCCTCTCGATTGCCCGAGGTGACCACCTTGGCTTTTGTCAAGAGAGTTGTAAGTAGGGTGCAAGATCGCCTACGGCCACATCACCCTGAATGCGCTCGATCTCATCTGATCTCGGATGCTAAGCAGGGTCGGGCCTGGTTAGTACCTGGATGGGAGACCGCCTGGGAATACCAGGTGCCGTAGGCTTTTTTCCATTATGTTGTTGGCTTTGGCGACCTGCTGTATTTTTCCTCTCGATTGCCCGAGGTGACCACCTTGGCTTTTGTCAAGAGAGTTGTAAGTAGGGTGTAAGATCGCCTACGGCCACATCACCCTGTATGCGCTCGATCTCGTCTGATCTCGGATGCTAAGCAGGGTCGGGCCTGGTTAGCACCTGGATGGGAGACCACCTGGAAATACCAGGTGCCGTAGGCTTTTTTCCATTATGTTGTTGGCTTTGGCGACCTGCTGTATTTTTCCTCTCGATTGCCCGAGGTGACCACCTTGGCTTTTGTCAAGAGAGTTGTAAGTAGGGTGCAAGATCGCCTACGGCCACATCACCCTGAATGCGCTCGATCTCATGTGATCTCGGATGCTAAGCAGGTTCGGGCCTGGTTAGTACCTGGATGGGAGACCGCCTGGGAATACCAGGTGCCGTAGGCTTTTTTCCATTATGTTGTTGGCTTTGGCGACCTGCTGTATTTTTCCTCTAGATTGCCCGAGGTGACCACCTTGGCTTTTGTAAAGAGAGTTGCAAGTAGGGTGCAAGTAGGGTACAAGATCGCCTACAGCCACATCACCCTGAATGCGCTCAATCTCGTCTGATCTCGGATGCTAAGCAGGGTCTGGCCTGGTTAGTACCTGGATGGGAGACCGCCTGGGAATACCAGGTGCCGTAGGCTTTTTTCCATTATGTTGTTGGCTTTGGCGACCTGCTGTATTTTTCCTCTCGATTGCCCGAGGTGACCACCTTGGCTTTTGTCAAGAGAGTTGTAAGTAGGGTGCAACATAGCCTACGGCCACATCACCCTGAATGCGCTCGATCTCGTCTGATCTCCGATGCTAAGCCTGAGAATACCCGGTGCCATAGGCTATTTTCCATTATGTTGTGGGCTTTGGCGACCTGCTTTATTTTTCCTCTCGATTGCCCGAGGTGACCACCTTGGCTTTTGTCTAGAGAGTTGTAAGTAGAGTGCAAGATCGCCTACTGCCAAATCACCCTGAATGCGCTCGATCTCGTCTGATCTCGGATGCTAAGCAGGGTCGGGCCTGGTTAGTACCTGGATGCGAGACCGCCTGGGAATACCAGGTGCCGTAGGCTTTTTTCCATTATGTTGTTGGCTTTGGCGACCTGCTGTATTTTTCCTCTCGATTGCCCGAGGTGACCACCTTGGCTTTTGTCAAGAGAGTTGTAAGTAGGGTGCAAGATCGCCTACGGCCACATCACCCTGAATGCGCTCCATCTCGTCTGATCTCGGATGCTAAGCAGGGTCCGGCCTGCTTAGTACCTGGATGGGAGACCGCCTGGAAATACCAGGTGCCGTAGGCTTTTTTCCATTATGTTGTTGGCTTTGGCGACCAGCTGTATTTTTCCTCTCGATTGCCCGAGGTGACCACCTTGGCTTTTGTCAAGAGAGTTGTAAGTAGGATGCAAGAACGCCTACAGCCACATCACCCTGAATGCACTCGATCGCGTCTGGTCTCGGATGCTAAGCAGGGTCGGGCCTGGTTAGTACCTGGATGGGAGACCGCCTGGGAATACCAGGTGCCGTAGGCTTTTTTCCATTATGTTGTTGGTTTTGGCGACCTGCTGTATTTTTCCTCTCAATTGCCCGAGGTGACCACCTTGGCTTTTGTCAAGACAGTTGTAAGTAGGGTGCAAGATCGCCTACGGCAACATCACCCTGAATGCGCTCGATCTCGTCTGATCTCGGATGCTAAGCAGGGTCGGGCCTGGTTAGTACCTGGATGGGAGACCGCCTGGGAATACCAGGTGCCGTAAGCTTTTTTCCATTATGTTGTTGGCTTTGGCGACCTGCTGTATTTTTCCTCTCGATTGCCCAAGGTGACCACCTTGGCTTTTGTCAAGAGAGTTGTAAGTAGGGTGCAAGAACGCCTACAGCCACATCACCCTGAATGCACTCGATCGCGTCTGGTCTCGGATGCTAAGCAGGGTCGGGCCTGGTTAGTACCTGGATGGGAGACCGCCTGGGAATACCAGGTGCCGTAGGCTTTTTTCCATTATGTTGTTGGTTTTGGCGACCTGCTGTATTTTTCCTCTCAATTGCCCGAGGTGACCACCTTGGCTTTTGTCAAGACAGTTGTAAGTAGGGTGCAAGATCACCTACGGCAACATCACCCTGAATGCGCTCCATCTCGTCTGATCTCGGATGCTAAGCAGGGTCGGGCCTGGTTAGTACCTGGATGGGAGACCGCCTGGGAATACCAGGTGCCGTAAGCTTTTTTCCATTATGTTGTTGGCTTTGGCGACCTGCTGTATTTTTCCTCTCGATTGCCCGAGGTGACCACTTTGGCTTTTGTCAAGAGAGTTGTAAGTAGGGTGCAAGATCGCCTACGGCCACATCACCCTGAATGCGCTCGATCTCGTCTGATCTCGGATGCTAAGCAGGGTCGTGCCTGGTTAGTACCTGGATGGGAGACCGCCTGCGAATACCAGGTGCCGTAGGCTTTTTTCCATTATGTTGTTGGTTTTGGCGACCTGCTGTATTTTTCCTCTCGATTGCCCGAGGTGACCACCTTGGCTTTTGTCAAGACAGTTGTAAGTAGGGTGCAAGATCGCCTACGGCAACATCACCCTGAATGCGCTCGATCTCGTCTGATCTCGGATGCTAAGCAGGGTCGGGCCTGGTTAGTACCTGGATGGGAGACCGCCTGGGAATACCAGGTGCCGTAGGTTTTTTTCCATTATGTTGTTGGCTTTGGCGACCTGCTGTATTTTTCCTCTCGATTGCCCGAGGTGACCACCTTGGCTTTTGTCAAGAGAGTTGTAAGTAGGGTGCAAGATCGCCTACGGCCACATCACCCTGAATGCGCTCGATTTCGTCTGATCTCGGATGCCAAGCAGGGTCGGGCCTGGTTAGTACCTGGATGGGAGACCGCCTGGGAATACCAGGTGCAGTAGGCTTTTTTCCATTATGTTGTTGGCTTTGGCGACCTGCTGTATTTTTCCTCTCGATTGCCCGAGTTGACCACCTTGGCTTTTGTCAAGAGAGTTGTAAATAGGGTGCAAGATCGCCTACGGCCACATTACCCTGAATGTGCTCGTTCTCGTATGCAAAGCAGGGTCGGGCCTGGTTGGTACCTGGATGGGAGGCCGCCTGGGAATACCAGGTGCCGTAGGCTTTTTTCCATTATGTTGTTGGCTTTGGCGACCTGCTGTATTTTTCCTCTCCATTGCCTGAGGTGACCACCTTGGCTTTTGTCAAGAGAGTTGTAAGTAGGGTGCAAGATCGCCTATGGCCACGTCACCCTGAATGCGCTCCATCTAGTCTGATCTCAGATGCTAAGCAGGGTCGGGCCTGATTAGTACCTGGATGGGAGACCGCCTGGGAATACCAGGTGCCGTAGGCTTTTTTCCATTATGTTGTTGGTTTTGGCGACCAGCTGTATTTTTCCTCTCGATTGCCCGAGGTGACCACCTTGGCTTTTGTCAAGAGAGTTGTAAGTAGGGTGCAAGATAGCCTACGGCCACATCACCCTGAATGCGCTCGATCTCGTCTGATCTCGCATGCTAAGCCTGGGAATACCCGGTGCCATAGGCTATTTTCCATTATGTTGTGGGCTTTGGCGACCTGCTTTATTTTTCCTCTCGATTGCCCGAGGTGACCACCTTGGCTTTTGTCTAGAGAGTTGTAAGTAGGGTGTAAGATCACCTACTGCCAAATCACCCTGAATGCGCTCGATCTCGTCTGATCTCGGATGCTAAGCAGGGTCGGGCCTGGTTAGTACCTGGATGCGAGACCGCCTGGGAATACCAGGTGCCGTAGGCTTTTTTCCATTATGTTGTTGGCTTTGGCGACCTGCTGTATTTTTCCTCTCGATTGCCCGAGGTGACCACCTTGGCTTTTGTCAAGAGAGTTGTAAGTAGGGTGCAAGATCGCCTACGGCCACATCACCCTGAATGCGCTCCATCTCGTCTGATCTCGGATGCTAAGCAGGGTCCGGCCTGCTTAGTACCTGGATGGGAGACCGCCTGGAAATACCAGGTGCCGTAGGCTTTTTTCCATTATGTTGTTGGCTTTGGCGACCAGCTGTATTTTTCCTCTCGATTGCCCGAGGTGACCACCTTGGCTTTTGTCAAGAGAGTTGTAAGTAGGGTGCAAGATCGCCTACGGCCACATCTCCCTGAATGCGCTCGATCTCATCTGATCTCGGATGCTAAGCAGGGTCGGGCCTGGTTAGTACCTGGATGGGAGACCGCCTGGGAATACCAGGTGCCGTAGGCTTTTTTCCATTATGTTGTTGGCTTTGGCGACCTGCTGTATTTTTCCTCTCGATTGCCCGAGGTGACCACCTTGGCTTTTGTCAAGAGAGTTGTAAGTAGGGTGTAAGATCGCCTACGGCCACATCACCCTGTATGCGCTCGATCTCGTCTGATCTCGGATGCTAAGCAGGGTCGGGCCTGGTTAGCACCTGGATGGGAGACCACCTGGAAATACCAGGTGCCGTAGGCTTTTTTCCATTATGTTGTTGGCTTTGGCGACCTGCTGTATTTTTCCTCACGATTGCCCGAGGTGACCACCTTGGCTTTTGTCAAGAGAGTTGTAAGTAGGGTGCAAGATCGCCTTAGGCCACATCACCCTGAATGCGCTCGATCTCATGTGATCTCGGATGCTAAGCAGGTTCGGGCCTGGTTAGTACCTGGATGGGAGACCGCCTGGGAATACCAGGTGCCGTAGGCTTTTTTCCATTATGTTGTTGGCTTTGGCGACCTGCTGTATTTTTCCTCTAGATTGCCCGAGGTGACCACCTTGGCTTTTGTAAAGAGAGTTGCAAGTAGGGTGCAAGTAGGGTACAAGATCGCCTACAGCCACATCACCCTGAATGCGCTCAATCTCGTCTGATCTCGGATGCTAAGCAGGGTCTGGCCTGGTTAGTACCTGGATGGGAGACCGCCTGGGAATACCAGGTGCCGTAGGCTTTTTTCCATTATGTTGTTGGCTTTGGCGACCTGCTGTATTTTTCCTCTCGATTGCCCGAGGTGACCACCTTGGCTTTTGTCAAGAGAGTTGTAAGTAGGGTGCAACATAGCCTACGGCCACATCACCCTGAATGCGCTCGATCTCGTCTGATCTCGGATGCTAAGCCTGAGAATACCCGGTGCCATAGGCTATTTTCCATTATGTTGTGGGCTTTGGCGACCTGCTTTATTTTTCCTCTCGATTGCCCGAGGTGACCACCTTGGCTTTTGTCTAGAGAGTTGTAAGTAGGGTGCAAGATCGCCTACTGCCAAATCACCCTGAATGCGCTCGATCTCGTCTGATCTCGGATGCTAAGCAGGGTCGGGCCTGGTTAGTACCTGGATGGGAGACCGCCTGGGAATACCAGGTGCTGTAGGCTTTATTCCATTATGTTGTTGGCTTTGGCGACCTGCTGTATTTTTCCTCTCGATTGCCCGAGGTGACCACCTTGGCTTTTGTCAAGAGAGTTGTAAGTAGGGTGCAAGATTGCCTACGGCCAAATCACCCTGAATGCGCTCGATCTCGTCTGATCTCGGATGCTAAGCAGGGTCGGGCCTGGTTAGTACCTGGATGCGAGACCGCCTGGGAATACCAGGTGCCGTAGGCTTTTTTCCATTATGTTGTTGGCTTTGGCGACCTGCTGTATTTTTCCTCTCGATTGCCCGAGGTGACCACCTTGGCTTTTGTCAAGAGAGTTGTAAGTAGGGTGCAAGATCGCCTACGGCCACATCACCCTGAATGCGCTCCATCTCGTCTGATCTCGGATGCTAAGCAGGGTCCGGCCTGCTTAGTACCTGGATGGGAGACCGCCTGGAAATACCAGGTGCCGTAGGCTTTTTTCCATTATGTTGTTGGCTTTGGCGACCAGCTGTATTTTTCCTCTCGATTGCCCGAGGTGACCACCTTGGCTTTTGTCAAGAGAGTTGTAAGTAGGGTGCAAGATTGCCTACGGCCACATCACCCTGAATGCGCTCGATCTCATCTGATCTCGGATGTTAAGCAGGGTCGGGCCTGGTTAGTACCTGGATGGGAGACCGCCTGGGAATACCAGGTGCCGTAGGCTTTTTTCCATTATGTTGTTGGCTTTGGCGACCTGCTGTATTTTTCCTCTCCATTGCCCGAGGTGACCACCTTGGCTTTTGTCAAGAGAGTTGTAAGTAGGGTGTAAGATTGCCTACGGCCACATCACCCTGTATGCGCTCGATCTCGTCTGATCTCGGATGCTAAGCAGGGTCGGGCCTGGTTAGCACCTGGATGGGAGACCACCTGGAAATACCAGGTGCCGTAGGCTTTTTTCCATTATGTTGTTGGCTTTGGCGACCTGCTGTATTTTTCCTCTCGATTGCCCGAGGTGACCACCTTGGCTTTTGTCAAGAGAGTTGTAAGTAGGGTGCAAGATCGCCTACGGCCACATCACCCTGAATGCGCTCGATCTCATCTGATCTCGGATGCTAAGCAGGTTCGGGCCTGGTTAGTACCTGGATGGGAGACCGCCTGGGAATACCAGGTGCCGTAGGCTTTTTTCCATTATGTTGTTGGCTTTGGCGACCTGCTGTATTTTTCCTCTCGATTGCCCGAGGTGACAACCTTGGCTTTTGTAAAGAGAGTTGCAAGTAGGGTGCAAGATCGCCTACAGCCACATCACCCTGAATGCGCTCAATCTCGTCTGATCTCGGATGCCAAGCAGGGTCTGGCCTGGTTAGTACCTGGATGGGAGACCGCCTGGGAATACCAGGTGCCGTAGGCTTTTTTCCATTATGTTGTTGGCTTTGGCGACCTGCTGTATTTTTCCTCTCGATTGCCCGAGGTGACCACCTTGGCTTTTGTCAAGAGAGTTGTAAGTAGGGTGCAAGATAGCCTACGGCCACATCACCCTGAATGCGCTCGATCTCGTCTGATCTCGGATGCTAAGCCTGGGAATACCCGGTGCCATAGGCTATTTTCCATTATGTTGTGGGCTTTGGCGACCTGCTTTATTTTTCCTCTCGATTGCCCGAGGTGACCACCTTGGCTTTTGTCTAGAGAGTTGTAAGTAGGGTGTAAGATCACCTACTGCCAAATCACCCTGAATGCGCTCGATCTCGTCTGATCTTGGATGCCAAGCAGGGTCTGGCCTGGTTAGTACTTGGATGGGAGACCGCCTGGGAATACCAGGTGCCGTAGGCTTTTTTCCATTATGTTGTTGGCTTTGGCGACCTGCTGTATTTTTCCTCTCGATTGCCCGAGGTGACCACCTTGGCTTTTGTCAAGATAGTTGTAAGTAGGGTGCAAGATCGCCTACGGCCACATCACCCTGAATGCACTCGATCTCGTCTGGTCTCGGATGCTAAGCAGGGTCGGGCCTGGTTAGTACCTGGATGGGAGACCGCCTGGGAATACCAGGTGCCGTAGGCTTTTTTCCATTATGTTGTTGGCTTTGGCGACCTGCTGTATTTTTCCTCTCAATTGCCCGAGGTGACCACCTTGGCTTTTGTCAAGAGAGTTGTAAGTAGGGTGCAAGATCGCCTACGGCCACATCACCCTGAATGCGCTCGATCTCATCTGATCTCGGATGCTAAGAAGGGTCGGGCCTGGTTAGTACCTGGATGGGAGACCGCCTGGGAATACCAGGTGCCGTAGGCTTTTTTCCATTATGTTGTTGGCTTTGGCGACCTGCTGTATTTTTCCTCTCGATTGCCCGAGGTGACCACCTTGGCTTTTGTCAAGAGAGTTGTAAGTAGGGTGCAAGATCGCCTACGGCCACATCACCCTGAATGCGCTCGATCTCATCTGATCTCGGATGCTAAGCAGGGTCGGGCCTGGTTAGTACCTGGATGGGAGACCGCCTGGGAATACCAGGTGCCGTAGGCTTTTTTCCATTATGTTGTTGGCTTTGGCGACCTGCTGTATTTTTCCTCTCGATTGCCCGAGGTGACCACTTTGGCTTTTGTCAAGAGAGTTGTAAGTAGGGTGCAAGATTGCCTACGGCCACATCACCCTGAATGCGCTCAATCTCGTCTGATCTCGGATGCTAAGCAGAGTTGGGCCTGGTTAGTACCTGGATGGGAGACCGCCTGGGAATACCAGGTGCCGTAGGCTTTTTTCCATTATGTTGTTGGCTTTGGCGACCTGCTGTATTTTTCCTCTCGATTGCCCGAGGTGACCACCTTGGCTTTTGTCAAGAGAGTTGTAAGTAGGGTGCAAGATCACCTACGGCCACATCAGCCTGAATGCGCTCGATCTCGTCTGATCTCGGATGCTAAGCAGCGTCGGGCCTGGTTAGTACCTGGATGGGATTCCGCCTGGGAATACCGGGTGCCGTAGGCTTTTTTTCCATTATGTTGTTGGCTTTGGCGACCTGCTATATTTTTCCTCTCGATTGCCCGAGGTGACCACCTTGGCTTTTGTCAAGAGAGTTGTAAGTAGGGTGCAAGATCGCCTACGGCCTCATCACCCTGAATGCGCTCGATCTCGTCTGATCTCGGATGCTAAGCAGGGTCGGGCCTGGTTACTACTTGGATGGGAGACCGCCTGGGAATACCAGGTGCCGTAGGCTTTTTTCCATTATGTTGTTGGCTTTGGCGACCTGCTGTATTTTTCCTCTCGATTGCCCGAGGTGACCACCTTGGCTTTTGTCAAGAGAGTTGTAAGTAGGGTGCAAGATCGCCTACGGCCACATCACCCTGAATGCGCTCGATCTCGTCTGATCTCGGATGCTAAGCAGGGTCGGGCCTGGTTAGTACCTGGATGGGAGACCGCCTGGGAATACCAGGTGCCGTAGGCTTTTTTCCATTATGTTGTTGGCTTTGGCGACCTGCTGTATTTTTCCTCTCGTTTGCCCGAGGTGACCACCTTGGCTTTTGTCAAGAGAGTTGTAAGTAGGGTGCAAGATCGCCTACAGCCACATCACCCTGAATGCGCTCGATCTCATCTGACGTCGGATGCTAAGCAGGGTCGGGCCTGGTTAATACCTGGATGGGAGACCGCCTGGGAATACCAGGTGCCGTAGGCTTTTTTCCATTATGTTGTTGGCTTTGGCGACCTGCTGTATTTTTCCTTTCCATTGCCCGAGGTGACCACCTTGGCTTTTGTCAAGAGAGTTTTAAGTAGGGTGCAAGATCGCCTATGGCCACTTCACCCTGAATGCGTTCAATCTCGTCTGATCTCGGATGCTAAGCAGGGTCAGGCCTGGTTAGTACCTGGATGGGAGACCGCCTGGGAATACCGAGTGCCGTAGGCTTTTTTCCATTATGTTGTTGGCTTTGGCGACCTGCTGTATTTTTCCTCTCGATTGCCCGAGGTGACCACCTTGGCTTTTGTAAAGAGAGTTGTAAGTAGGGTGCAAGATCGCCTACAGCCACATCACCCTGAATGCGCTCGATCTCGTCTGATCTCGGATGCTAAGCAGGGTCGGGCCTGGTTAGTACCTGGATGGGGGACCGCCTGGGAATACCAGGTGCCGTAGGCTTTTTTCCATTATGTTGTTGGCTTTGGTGACCTGCTGTATTTTTCCTCTCGATTGCCCGAGGTGACCACCTTGGCTTTTGTCAAGAGAGTTGTAAGTAGGGTGCAAGATCGCCTACGGCCACATCACCCTGAATGCGCTCGATCTCGTCTGATCTCGGATGCTAAGCCTGGGAATACCCGGTGCCATAGGCTATTTTCCATTATGTTGTGGGCTTTGGCGACCTGCTTTATTTTTCCTCTCGATTGCCCGAGGTGACCACCTTGGCTTTTGTCTAGAGAGTTGTAAGTAGGGTGCAAGATCGCCTACTGCCAAATCACCCTGAATGCGCTCGATCTCGTCTGATCTCGGATGCTGAGCAGCGTCTGGCCTGGTTAGTACCTGGATGGGAGACCGCCTGGGAATACCAGGTGCCGTAGGCTTTTTTCCATTATGTTGTTGGCTTTGGCGACCTGCTGTATTTTTCCTCTCGATTGCCCGAGGTGACCACCTTGGCTTTTGTCAAGAGAGTTGTAAGTAGGGTGCAAGATCGTCTACAGCCACATCACCCTGAATGCGCTCGATCTCATCTGATCTCGGATGCTAAGCAGGGTCGGGCCTGGTTAGTACCTGGATGGGAGAACGCCTGGGAATACCAGGTGCCGTAGGCTTTTTTCCATTATGTTGTTGGCTTTGGCGACCTGCTGTATTTTTCCTCTAGATTGCCCGAGGTGACCACCTTGGCTTTTGTAAAGAGAGTTGTAAGTAGGGTGCAAGATCGCCTACAGCCACATCACCCTGAATGCGCTCGATCTCGTCTGATCTCGGATGCTAAGCAGGGTCTGGCCTGGTTAGTACCTGAATGGGAGACCGCCTGGGAATACCTGGTGCCGTAGGCTTTTTTCCATTATGTTGTTGGCTTTGGCGACCTGCTGTATTTTTCCTCTTGATTGCCCGAGGTGACCACCTTGGCTTTTGTCAAGAGAGTTGTAAGTAGGGTGCAAGATAGCCTACGGCCACATCACCCTGAATGCGCTCGATCTCGTCTGATCTCGGATGCTAAGCCTGAGAATACCCGGTGCCATAGGCTATTTTCCATTATGTTGTGGGCTTTGGCGACCTGCTTTATTTTTCCTCTCGATTGCCCGAGGTGACCACCTTGGCTTTTGTCTAGAGAGTTGTAAGTAGGGTGCAAGATCGCCTACTGCCAAATCACCCTGAATGCGCTCGATCTCGTCTGATCTCGGATGCTAAGCAGGGTCGGGCCTGGTTAGTACCTGGATGGGAGACCGCCTGGGAATACCAGGTGCCGTAGGCTTTATTCCATTATGTTGTTGGCTTTGGCGACCTGCTGTATTTTTCCTCTCGATTGCCCGAGGTGACCACCTTGGCTTTTGTCAAGAGAGTTGTAAGTAGGTTGCAAGATTGCCTACGGCCAAATCACCCTGAATGCGCTCGATCTCGGATGCTAAGCATGGTCGGGCCTGGTTAGTACCTGGATGCGAGACCGCCTGGGAATACCAGGTGCCGTAGGCTTTTTTCCATTATGTTGTTGGCTTTGGCGACCTGCTGTATTTTTCCTCTCGATTGCCCGAGGTGACCACCTTGGCTTTTGTCAAGAGAGTTGTAAGTAGGGTGCAAGATCGCCTACGGCCACATCACCCTGAATGCGCTCCATCTCGTCTGATCTCGGATGCTAAGCAGGGTCGGGCCTGGTTAGTACCTGCATGGGAGACCGCCTGGGAATACCAGGTGCCGTAGGCTTTTTTCCATTATGTTGTTGGCTTTGGCGACCTGCTGTATTTTTCCTCTCGATTGCCCGAGGTGAACACCTTGGCTTTTGTCAAGAGAGTTGTAAGTAGGATGCAAGATCGCCTACGGCCACATCACCATGAGTGCGCTCGATCTCGTCTGATCTCAGATGCTAAGCAGGGTTGGGCCTGGTTAGTACCTGAATGGGAGACCGCCTGGGAGACCGCCTGGGAATACCAGGTGCCGTAGGCTTTTTTCCATTATGTTGTTGGCTTTGGCGACCTGCTGTATTTTTCCTCTCGATTGCCCAAGGTGACCACCTTGGCTTTTGTCAAGAGAGTTGTAAGTAGGGTGCAAGATTGCCTACGGCCACATCACTCTGAATGCGCTCGATCTCGTCTGATCTCTGATGCTAAGCAGGGTCGGGCCTGGTTAGTACCTCGATGGGAGACCGCCTGGGAATACCAGGTGCCGTAGGCTTTTTTCCATTATGTTGTTGGCTTTGGCGACCTGCTGTATTTTTCCTCTCGATTGCCTGAGGTGACCACCTTGGCTTTTGTCAAGAGAGTTGTAAGTAGGATGCAAGATTGCCTACGGCCACATCACCCTGAATGCGCTCGATCTCATCTGATCTCGGATGCTAAGCATGGTCGGGCCTGGTTAGTACCTGGATGGGAGACCGCCTGGGAATACCAGGTGCCGTAGGCTTTTTTCCATTATGTTGTTGGCTTTGGCGACCTGCTGTATTTTTCCTCTCGATTGCCCGAGGTGACCACCTTGGCTTTTGTCAAGAGAGTTGTAAGTAGGGTTCAAGATCGCCTACAGCCACATCACCCTGAATGCGCTCGATATCGTCTGATCTCGGATGCTAAGCAGGGTCGGGCCTGGTTAGTACCTGGATGGGAGACCGCCTGGGAATACCAGGTGCCGTAGGCTTTTTTCCATTATGTTGTTGGCTTTGGCGACCTGCTGTATTTTTCCTCTTGATTGCCCGAGGTGACCACCTTGGCTTTTGTCAAGAGAGTTGTAAGTAGGGTGCAAGATCGCCTACGGCCACATCACCCTGAATGCGCTCGATCTCGGCTGCTAAGCAGGGTCGGGCCTGGTTAGTACCTGGATGGGAGACCGCCTGGGAATACCAGGTGCCATAGGCTTTTTTCCATTATGTTGTTGGCTTTGGCGACCTGCTGTATTTTTCCTCTCGATTGCCCGAGGTGATCACCTTGGCTTTTGTCAAGAGAGTTGTAAGTAGGGTTCAAGATCGCCTACAGCCACATCACCCTGAATGTGCTCGATCTCGTCTGATCTTGGATGCTAAGCAGGGTCGGGCCTGGTTAGTACCTGGATGGGAGACCGCCTGGGAATACCAGGTGCCGTAGGCTTTTTTCCATTATGTTGTTGGCTTTGGCGACCTGCTGTATTTTTCCTCTCGATTGCCCGAGGTGACCACCTTGGCTTTTGTCAAGAGAGTTGTAAGTAGGGTTTAAGATCGCCTACGGCCACATCACCCTGAATGCGCTCGATCTCGTCTGATCTCGGATGCTAAGCAGGGTCGGGCCTGGTTAGTACCTGCATGGGAGACTGCCTGGGAATACCATGTGCCGTAGGCTTTTTTCCATTATGTTGTTGGCTTTGGCGACCTGCTGTATTTTTTTCCTCTCGATTGCCCGAGGTGACCACCTTGGCTTTTGTCAAGAGAGTTGTAAGTAGGGTGCAAGATCGCAAGATCGCAAGATCGCAAGATCGCCTACGGCCACATCACCCTGAATGCGCTCGATCTCATCTGATCTCGGATGCTAAGCAGGGTCGGGCCTGGTTAGTACCTGGATGGGAGAACGCCTGGGAATACCAGGTGCCGTAGGCTTTTTTCCATTATGTTGTTGGCTTTGGCGACCTGCTGTATTTTTCCTCTCGATTGCCCGAGGTGACCACCTTGGCTTTTGTCAAGAGAGTTGTAAGTAGGGTGCAAGATCGTCTACAGCCACATCACCCTGAATGCGCTCGATCTCATCTGATCTCAGATGCTAAGCAGGGTCGGGCCTGGTTAGTACCTGGATGGGAGAACGCCTGGGAATACCAGGTGCCGTAGGCTTTTTTCCATTATGTTGTTGGCTTTGGCGACCTGCTGTATTTTTCCTCTACATTGCCCGAGGTGACCACCTTGGCTTTTGTAAAGAGAGTTGTAAGTAGGGTGCAAGATCGCCTACAGCCACATCACCCTGAATGCGCTCGATCTCGTCTGATCTCGGATGCTAAGCAGGGTCTGGCCTGGTTAGTACCTGAATGGGAGACCGCCTGGGAATACCAGGTGCCGTAGGCTTTTTTCCATTATGTTGTTGGCTTTGGCGACCTGCTGTATTTTTCCTCTTGATTGCCCGAGGTGACCACCTTGGCTTTTGTCAAGAGAGTTGTAAGTAGGGTGCAAGATAGCCTACGGCCACATCACCCTGAATGCGCTCGATCTCGTCTGATCTCGGATGCTAAGCCTGAGAATACCCGGTGCCATAGGCTATTTTCCATTATGTTGTGGGCTTTGGCGACCTGCTTTATTTTTCCTCTCGATTGCCCGAGGTGACCACCTTGGCTTTTGTCTAGAGAGTTGTAAGTAGGGTGCAAGATCGCCTACTGCCAAATCACCCTGAATGTGCTCGATCTCGTCTGATCTCGGATGCTAAGCAGGGTCGGGCCTGGTTAGTACCTGGATGGGAGACCGCCTGGGAATACCAGGTGCCGTAGGCTTTATTCCATTATGTTGTTGGCTTTGGCGACCTGCTGTATTTTTCCTCTCGATTGCCCGAGGTGACCACCTTGGCTTTTGTCAAGAGAGTTGTAAGTAGGGTGCAAGATTGCCTACGGCCAAATCACCCTGAATGCGCTCGATCTCGGATGCTAAGCATGGTCGGGCCTGGTTAGTACCTGGATGCGAGACCGCCTGGGAATACCAGGTGCCGTAGGCTTTTTTCCATTATGTTGTTGGCTTTGGCGACCTGCTGTATTTTTCCTCTCGATTGCCCGAGGTGACCACCTTGGCTTTTGTCAAGAGAGTTGTAAGTAGGGTGCAAGATCGCCTACGGCCACATCACCCTGAATGCGCTCCATCTCGTCTGATCTCGGATGCTAAGCAGGGTCGGGCCTGGTTAGTACCTGCATGGGAGACCGCCTGGGAATACCAGGTGCCGTAGGCTTTTTTCCATTATGTTGTTGGCTTTGGCGACCTGCTGTATTTTTCCTCTCGATTGACCGAGGTGAACACCTTGGCTTTTGTCAAGAGAGTTGTAAGTAGGATGCAAGATCACCTACGGCAACATCACCATGAGTGCGCTCGATCTCGTCTGATCTCAGATGCTAAGCATGGTCGGGCCTGGTTAGTACCTGAATGGGAGACCGCCTGGGAGACCGCCTGGGAATACCAGGTGCCGTAGGCTTTTTTCCATTATGTTGTTGGCTTTGGCGACCTGCTGTATTTTTCCTCTCGATTGCCCAAGGTGACCACCTTGGCTTTTGTCAAGAGAGTTGTAAGTAGGGTGCAAGATTGCCTACGGCCACATCACTCTGAATGCGCTCGATCTCTTCTGATCTCTGATGCTAAGCAGGGTCGGGCCTGGTTAGTACCTCGATGGGAGACCGCCTGGGAATACCAGGTGCCGTAGGCTTTTTTCCATTATGTTGTTGGCTTTGGCGACCTGCTGTATTTTTCCTCTCGATTGCCTGAGGTGACCACCTTGGCTTTTGTCAAGAGAGTTGTAAGTAGGATGCAAGATTGCCTACGGCCACATCACCCTGAATGCGCTCGATCTCATCTGATCTCGGATGCTAAGCATGGTCGGGCCTGGTTAGTACCTGGATGGGAGACCGCCTGGGAATACCAGGTGCCGTAGGCTTTTTTCCATTATGTTGTTGGCTTTGGCGACCTGCTGTATTTTTCCTCTCGATTGCCCGAGGTGACCACCTTGGCTTTTGTCAAGAGAGTTGTAAGTAGGGTTCAAGATCGCCTACAGCCACATCACCCTGAATGCGCTCGATATCGTCTGATCTCGGATGCTAAGCAGGGTCGGGCCTGGTTAGTACCTGGATGGGAGACCGCCTGGGAATACCAGGTGCCGTAGGCTTTTTTCCATTATGTTGTTGGCTTTGGCGACCTGCTGTATTTTTCCTCTTGATTGCCCGAGGTGACCACCTTGGCTTTTGTCAAGAGAGTTGTAAGTAGGGTGCAAGATCGCCTACGGCCACATCACCCTGAATGCGCTCGATCTCGGCTGCTAAGCAGGGTCGGGCCTGGTTAGTACCTGGATGGGAGACCGCCTGGGAATACCAGGTGCCATAGGCTTTTTTCCATTATGTTGTTGGCTTTGGCGACCTGCTGTATTTTTCCTCTCGATTGCCCGAGGTGACCACCTTGGCTTTTGTCAAGAGAGTTGTAAGTAGGGTTCAAGATCGCCTACAGCCACATCACCCTGAATGTGCTCGATCTCGTCTGATCTTGGATGCTAAGCAGGGTCGGGCCTGGTTAGTACCTGGATGGGAGACCGCCTGGGAATACCAGGTGCCGTAGGCTTTTTTCCATTATGTTGTTGGCTTTGGCGACCTGCTGTATTTTTCCTCTCGATTGCCCGAGGTGACCACCTTGGCTTTTGTCAAGAGAGTTGTAAGTAGGGTTCAAGATCGCCTACGGCCACATCACCCTGAATGCGCTCGATCTCGTCTGATCTCGGATGCTAAGCAGGGTCGGGCCTGGTTAGTACCTGCATGGGAGACTGCCTGGGAATACCATGTGCCGTAGGCTTTTTTCCATTATGTTGTTGGCTTTGGCGACCTGCTGTATTTTTTTCCTCTCGATTGCCCGAGGTGACCACCTTGGCTTTTGTCAAGAGAGTTGTAAGTAGGGTGCAAGATCGCAAGATCGCAAGATCGCAAGATCGCCTACGGCCACATCACCCTGAATGCGCTCGATCTCATCTGATCTCGGATGCTAAGCAGGGTCGGGCCTGGGTAGTACCTGGATGGGAGACCGCCTGGGGATACCAGGTGCCGTAGGCTTTTTTCCATTATGTCGTTGGCTTTGGCGACCTGCTGTATTTTTCCTCTCGATTGCCCAAGGTGACCACCTTGGCTTTTGTCAAGAGAGTTGTAAGTAGGGTGCCAGATCAGTTACGGCCACATCACCCTGAATGCGTGTGATCTCGTCTGATCTCGGATGCTAAGCAGGGTTGGGCCTGGTTAGTACCTGTATGGGAGACCGCCTGGGAATACCAGGTGCCGTAGGCTTTTTTCCATTATGTTGTTGGCTTTGGCGACCTGCTGTATTTTTCCTCTCGATTGCCCGAGGTGACCACCTTGGCTTTTGTCAAGAGAGTCGTAAGTAGGGAACAAGATCGCCTACGGCCACATCACCCTGAATGCGCTCGATCTCGTCTGATCTCGGATGCTAAGCAGGGTCGGGCCTGGTTAGTACCTGGATGGGAGACCGCCTGGGAATACCAGGTGCCGTAGGCTTTTTTCCATTATGTTGTTGGATTTGGCGACCTGCTGTATTTTTCATCTCGATTCCCTGAGGTGACCACCTTGGCTTTTGTCAAGAGAGTTGTAAGTAGGGTGCAAGGTCACCTACGGCCACATCACCCTGAATGCGCTCAATCTCGTCTGATCTCGGATGCTAAGCAGTGTCGGGCCTGGTTAGTACCTGGATGGGAGACCGCCTGGGAATACCAGGTGCCGTAGGATTTTTTCCATTATGTTTTTGGCTTTGGTGACCTGCTGTATTTTTCCTCTCGATTGCCCGAGGTGACCACCTTGGCTTTTGTCAAGAGAGTTGTAAGTAGGGTGCAAGGTCGCCTACGGCCACATCACCCTGAATGCACTTGATCTCGTCTGATTTCGGATGCTAAGGAGGGTCGGGCCTGGTTAGTACCTGGATGGGAGACCGCCTTGGAATACCGGGTGCCGTAGGCTTTTTTCTATTATGTTGTTGGCTTTGGCGACCTGCTGTATTTTTCCTCTCCATTGCCCGAGGTGACCACCTTGGCTTTTGTCAAGAGAGTTGTAAGTAGGGTGCAAGATCGCCTACGGCCACGTCACCCTGAATGCACTCGATCTCGTCTGATCTCGGATGCTAAGCAGCGTCGGGCCTGGTTAGTACCTGGATGGGAGACCGCCTGGGAATACCGGGTGCCGTAGGCTTTTTTCCATTATGTTGTTGGCTTTGGCGACCTGCTATATTTTTTCTCTCGATTGCCCGAGGTGACCACCTTGGCTTTTGTCAAGAGAGTTGTAAGTAGTATGCAAGATCGTCTACGGCCACATCACCCTGAATGCGCTCGATCTCGTCTGATCTCGGATGCTAAGCAGGGTCGGGCCTGGCTAGTACCTGGAAGGGAGACCGCCTGGGAATACCAGGTGCCGTAGGCTTTTTTCCATTATGTTGTTGGCTTTGGCGACCTGCTGTATTTTTCCTCTCGTTTGCCCGAGGTGAGCACCTTGGCTTTTGTCAAGAGAGTTGTAAGTAGGGTGCAAGATCGCCTACGGCCACATCACCCTGAATGCGCTCGATCTCGTCTGATCTCGGATGCTAAGCATGGTCGGGCCTGGTTAGTACCTGGATGGGAGACCGCCTGGGAATACCAGGTGCCGTAGGCTTTTTTCCATTATGTTGTTGGCTTTGACGACCTGCTGTATTTTTCCTCTCGTTTGCCCGAGGTGACCACCTTGGCTTTTGTCAAGAGAGTTGTAAGTAGGGTGCAAGATTGCCTACAGCCACATCACCCTGAATGCGCTCGATCTCGTCTGACGTCGGATGCTAAGCAGGGTTGTGCCTGGTTAATACCTGGATGGGAGACCGCCTGGGAATACCAGGTGCCGTAGGCTTTTTTCCATTATGTTGTTGGCTTTGGCGACCTGCTGTATTTTTCCTCTCCATTGCCCGAGGTGACCACCTTGGCTTTTGTCAAGAGAGTTTTAAGTAGGGTGCAAGATTGCCTATGGCCACATCACCCTGAATGCGCTCGATCTCGTCTGATCTCGGATGCTAAGCAGGGTCGGGCCTGGTTAGTACCTGGATGGGAGACCGCCTGGGAATACCAGGTGCCGTAGGCTTTTTTCCATTATGTTGTTGGCTTTGGCGACCTGCTGTATTTTTCCTCTCGATTGCCCGAGGTGACCACCTTGGCTTTTGTCAAGAGAGTTGTAAGTAGGGTGTAAGATCACCTAGGGCCACATCACCCTGAATGCGCTCGATCTCGTCTGATCTCGGATGCTAAGCAGGGTCGGGCCTGGTTAGTACCTGGATGGGAGACCGCCTGGAAATACCAGGTGCCGTAGGCTTTTTTCCATTATGTTGTTGGCTTTGGCGACCTGCTGTATTTTTCCTCTCGATTGCCCGAGGTGACCACCTTGGCTTTTGTCAAGAGAGTTGTAGGTAGGATACAAGATCGCCTACGGCCACATCACCCTGAATGCACTCGATCTCATCTGATCTCAGATGCTAAGCAGCGTCGGGTCTGGTTAGTACCTGGATGGTAGACCGCCTGGGAATACCAGGTGCCGTAGGCTTTTTTCCATTATGTTGTTGGGTTTGACTACCTGCTGTATTTTTCCTCTCGATTGCCCGAGGTGACCACCTTGGCTTTTGTAAAGAGAGTTGTAAGTAGGTTGCAAGATCGCCTACAGCCACATCAACCTGAATGCGCTCGATCTCGTCTGATCTCGGATGCTAAGCAGGGTCTGGCCTGGTTAGTACCTGGATGGGAGACCGCCTGGGAATACCAGGTGCCGTAGGCTCTTTTCCATTATGTTGTTGGCTTTGGCGACCTGCTGTATTTTTCCTCTCGATTGCCCGAGGTGACCACCTTGGCTTTTGTCAAGAGAGTTGTAAGTAGGGTGCAAGATCGCCTACAGCCACATCACCCTGAATGCGCTCGATCTCGTCTGATCTCGGATGCTAAGCCTGGGAATACCCGGTGCCATAGGCTATTTTCCATTATGTTGTGGGCTTTGGCGACCTGCTTTATTTTTCCTCTCGATTGCCCGAGGTGACCACCTTGGCTTTTGTCTAGAGAGTTGTAAGTAGGGTGCAAGATCGCCTACTGCCAAATCACCCTGAATGCGCTCGATCTCGTCTGATCTCGGATGCTAAGCAGGGACGGGCCTGGTTAGTACCTGGATGGGAGACCGCCTGGGAATACCAGGTGCCGTAGGCTTTTTTCCATTATGTTGTTGGCTTTGGCGACCTGCTGTATTTTTCCTCTCGATTGCCCGAGGTGACCACCATGGCTTTTGTCAAGAGAGTTGTAAGTAGGGTGCAAGATCGCCTACGGCCACATCACCCTGAATGCACTCAATTTTGTCTGGTCTCGGATGCTAAGCAGGGTCGGGCCTGGTTAGTAACTGGATGGGAGACCGCCTGGGAATACCAGGTGCCGTAGGCTTTTTTCCATTATGTTGTTTGCTTTGGCGACCTGCTGTATTTTTCCTCTCGATTTCCCGAGGTGACCACCTTGGCTTTTGTCAAGAGAGTTGTAAGTAGGGTGCAAGATCACCTACGGCCACATCACCCTGAATGCGCTCGATCTCGTCTGATCTCGGATGCTAAGCAGTGTCGGGCCTGGTTAGTACCTGGATGGGACACCGCCTGGGAATACCAGGTGCCGTAGGCTTTTTTCCATTATGCTGTTGGCTTTGCCGACCTGCTGTATTTTTCCTCTCGATTGCCCGAGGTGACCACCTTGGCTTTTGTCAAGAGAGTTGTAAGGAGGGGGTAAGGTCGCCTACGGCCACATCACCCTGAATGCGCTCGATCTCGTCTGATTTCAGATGCTAAGCAGGGTCGGGCCTGGTTAGTACCTGGATGGGAGACCGCCTGGGATTACCAGGTCCCGTAGGCTTTTTTCCATTATGTTGTTGGCTTTGGCGACCTGCTGTATTTTTCCTCTCGATTGCCCGAGGTGACCACCTTGGCTTTTGTCAAGAGAGTTGTAAGTAGGGTGCAAGATCGCCTTGGCCACATCACCCTGAATGCGCTCGATCTCGTCTGATCTCGGATGCTAAGCAGGTTCGGGCCTGGTTAGTACCTGGATGGGAGACCGCCTGGGAATACCAGGTGCCGTAGGCTTTTTTCCATTATGTTGTTGGCTTTGGCGACCTGCTGTATTTTTCCTCTCGATTGCCCGAGGTGACCACCTTGGCTTTTGTCAAGAGAGCTGTAAGTAGGATGCAAGATCGCCTACGGCCACATCACACTGAATGCGCTCGATCTCGTCTGATCTCGGATGCTAAGCAGGGTCGGGCCTGGTTGTTACCTGGATGGGAGACCGCCTGGGAATACCAGGTGCCGTAGGCTTTTTTCCATTATGTTGTTGGCTTTGGCGACCTGCTGTATTTTTCCTCTCCATTGCCCGAGGTGACCACCTTGGCTTTTGTCAAGAGAGTTGTAAGTAGGGTGCAAGATCGCCTACGGCCACGTCACCCTGAATGCACTCGATCTCGTCTGATCTCGGATGCTAAGCAGCGTCGGGCCTGGTTAGTACCTGGATGGGAGACCGCCTGGGAATACCGGGTGCCGTAGGCTTTTTTCCATTATGTTGTTGGCTTTGGCGACCTGCTATATTTTTTCTCTCGATTGCCCGAGGTGACCACCTTGGCTTTTGTCAAGAGAGTTGTAAGTAGTATGCAAGATCGTCTACGGCCACATCACCCTGAATGCGCTCGATCTCGTCTGACGTCGGATGCTAAGCAGGGTTGTGCCTGGTTAATACCTGGATGGGAGACCGCCTGGGAATACCAGGTGCCGTAGGCTTTTTTCCATTATGTTGTTGGCTTTGGCGACCTGCTGTATTTTTTCTCTCCATTGCCCGAGGTGACCACCTTGGCTTTTGTCAAGAGAGTTTTAAGTAGGGTGCAAGATTGCCTATGGCCACATCACCCTGAATGCGCTCGATCTCGTCTGATCTCGGATGCTAAGCAGGGTCGGGCCTGGTTAGTACCTGGATGGGAGACCGCCTGGGAATACCAGGTGCCGTAGGCTTTTTTCCATTATGTTGTTGGCTTTGGCGACCTGCTGTATTTTTCCTCTCGATTGCCCGAGGTGACCACCTTGGCTTTTGTCAAGAGAGTTGTAAGTAGGGAGTAAGATCACCTAGGGCCACATCACCCTGAATGCGCTCGATCTCGTCTGATCTCGGATGCTAAGCAGGGTCGGGCCTGGTTAGTACCTGGATGGGAGACCGCCTGGAAATACCAGGTGCCGTAGGCTTTTTTCCATTATGTTGTTGGGTTTGACTACCTGCTGTATTTTTCCTCTCGATTGCCCGAGGTGACCACCTTGGCTTTTGTAAAGAGAGTTGTAAGTAGGTTGCAAGATCGCCTACAGCCACATCAACCTGAATGCGCTCGATCTCGTCTGATCTCGGATGCTAAGCAGGGTCTGGCCTGGTTAGTACCTGGATGGGAGACCGCCTGGGAATACCAGGTGCCGTAGGCTCTTTTCCATTATGTTGTTGGCTTTGGCGACCTGCTGTATTTTTCCTCTCGATTGCCCGAGGTGACCACCTTGGCTTTTGTCAAGAGAGTTGTAAGTAGGGTGCAAGATCGCCTACAGCCACATCACCCTGAATGCGCTCGATCTCGTCTGATCTCGGATGCTAAGCCTGGGAATACCCGGTGCCATAGGCTATTTTCCATTATGTTGTGGGCTTTGGCGACCTGCTTTATTTTTCCTCTCGATTGCCCGAGGTGACCACCTTGGCTTTTGTCTAGAGAGTTGTAAGTAGGGTGCAAGATCGCCTACTGCCAAATCACCCTGAATGCGCTCGATCTCGTCTGATCTCGGATGCTAAGCAGGGACGGGCCTGGTTAGTACCTGGATGGGAGACCGCCTGGGAATACCAGGTGCCGTAGGCTTTTTTCCATTATGTTGTTGGCTTTGGCGACCTGCTGTATTTTTCCTCTCGATTGCCCGAGGTGACCACCATGGCTTTTGTCAAGAGAGTTGTAAGTAGGGTGCAAGATCGCCTACGGCCACATCACCCTGAATGCACTCAATTTTGTCTGGTCTCGGATGCTAAGCAGGGTCGGGCCTGGTTAGTAACTGGATGGGAGACCGCCTGGGAATACCAGGTGCCGTAGGCTTTTTTCCATTATGTTGTTTGCTTTGGCGACCTGCTGTATTTTTCCTCTCGATTTCCCGAGGTGACCACCTTGGCTTTTGTCAAGAGAGTTGTAAGTAGGGTGCAAGATCACCTACGGCCACATCACCCTGAATGCGCTCGATCTCGTCTGATCTCGGATGCTAAGCAGTGTCGGGCCTGGTTAGTACCTGGATGGGACACCGCCTGGGAATACCAGGTGCCGTAGGCTTTTTTCCATTATGCTGTTGGCTTTGCCGACCTGCTGTATTTTTCCTCTCGATTGCCCGAGGTGACCACCTTGGCTTTTGTCAAGAGAGTTGTAAGGAGGGGGTAAGGTCGCCTACGGCCACATCACCCTGAATGCGCTCGATCTCGTCTGATTTCAGATGCTAAGCAGGGTCGGGCCTGGTTAGTACCTGGATGGGAGACCGCCTGGGATTACCAGGTCCCGTAGGCTTTTTTCCATTATGTTGTTGGCTTTGGCGACCTGCTGTATTTTTCCTCTCGATTGCCCGAGGTGACCACCTTGGCTTTTGTCAAGAGAGTTGTAAGTAGGGTGCAAGATCGCCTTGGCCACATCACCCTGAATGCGCTCGATCTCGTCTGATCTCGGATGCTAAGCAGGTTCGGGCCTGGTTAGTACCTGGATGGGAGACCGCCTGGGAATACCAGGTGCCGTAGGCTTTTTTCCATTATGTTGTTGGCTTTGGCGACCTGCTGTATTTTTCCTCTCGATTGCCCGAGGTGACCACCTTGGCTTTTGTCAAGAGAGCTGTAAGTAGGATGCAAGATCGCCTACGGCCACATCACACTGAATGCGCTCGATCTCGTCTGATCTCGGATGCTAAGCAGGGTCGGGCCTGGTTGTTACCTGGATGGGAGACCGCCTGGGAATACCAGGTGCCGTAGGCTTTTTTCCATTATGTTGTTGGCTTTGGCGACCTGCTGTATTTTTCCTCTCCATTGCCCGAGGTGACCACCTTGGCTTTTGTCAAGAGAGTTGTAAGTAGGGTGCAAGATTGCCTATGGCCACATCACCCTGAATGCACTTGATCTCGTCTGATCTCGGATGCTAAGCAGGGTCGGGCCTGGTTAGTACCTGGATGGGAGACCGCCTGGGAATACCAGGTGCCGTGGGCTTTTTTCCATTATGTTGTTGGCTTTGGCGACCTGCTGTATTTTTCCTCTCGATTGCCCGAGGTGACCAACCTAGCTTTTGTCAAGAGAGTTGTAAGTAGGGTGCAAGATTGCCTATGGCCACATCATCCTGAATGCGCTCGATCTCGTCTGATCTCGGATGCAAAGCAGGGTCGGGCCTGGTTAGTATCTGGATGGGAGACCACCTGGGAATACCAGGTGCCGTATTCTTTTATCCATTATGTTGTTGGCTTTGGCGACCTGCTGTATTTTTCCTCTCGATTGCCCGAGGTGACCACCTTGGCTTTTGTCAAGAGAGTTGTAAGTAGGGTGTAAGATTGCCTATGGCCACATCACCCTGAATGCGCCTGATCTCGGATGCTAAGCAGGGTCGGGCCTGGTTAGTACCTGGATGGGAGACCGCCTGGGAATACCAGGTGCCATAGGCTTTTTTCCATTATGTTGTTGGCTTTGACGACCTGCTGTATTTTTCCTCTCGATTGCCCGAGGTGACCAGCTTGGCTTTTGTCAAGAGAGTTGTAAGTAGGGTGCAAGATCGCCTACAGCCACATCACCCTGAATACGCTCGATCTCGTCTGATCTCGGATGCTAAGCAGGGTCGGGCCTGGTTAGTACCTGGATGGGAGACCGCCTGGGAATACCAGGTGCCGTAGGCTTTTTTCCATTATGTTGTTGGCTTTGGCGACCTGCTGTATTTTTCCTCTCGATTGCCCGAGGTGACCACCTTGGCTGTTGTCAAGAGAGTTGTAAGTAGGGTGCAAGATCGCCTATGGCCATATCACCCTGAATGCGCTCGATCTCGTCTGATCTCGGATGCTAAGCAGGGTCAGGCCTGGTTAATACCTGGATGGGAGACCGCCTGGGAATACCAGGTGCCGTAGGTTTTTTTTCCATTATGTTGTTGGCTTTGGCGACCTGCTGTATTTTTCCTCTCGATTGCCCGAGGTGACCACCTTGGCTTTTGTCAAGAGAGTTGTAAGTAGGGTGCAAGATCGCCTGCGGCCACATCACCCTGAATTCGCTCAATCTCGTCTGATCTTGGATGCTAAGCAGGGTCGGGCCTGGTTAGTACCTGGATGGGAGACCGCCTGGGAATACCAGGTGCCGTAGGCTTTTTTCCATTATGTTGTTGGCTTTGGCGACCTGCTGTATTTTTCCTCTCGATTGCCCGAGGTGACCACCTTGACTTTTGTCAAGAGAGAGGTAAGCAGGGTGCAAGATTGCCTACGGCCACATCACCCTGAATGCGCTCGATCTCGTCTGATCTCGGATGATAAGCAGGGTCGGGCCTGGTTAGTACCTGGATGGGAGACCGCCTGGGAATACCAGGTGCTGTAGGCTTTTTTCCATTATGTTGTTGGCTTTGGCGACCTGCTGTATTTTTCCTCTCGATTGCCCGAGGTGACCACCTTGGCTTTTGTCAAGAGAGTTGTAAGTAGGGTGCAAGACCGCCTATGGCCACATCACCCTGAATGCGCTCGATCTCGTCTGATCTCGGATGCTAAGCAGGGTCGCGCCTGGTTAGTACCTGGATGGGAGACCGCCTGGGAATACCAGGTGCAGTAGGATTTTTTCCATTATGTTGTTGGCTTTGGCGACCTGCTGTATTTTTCCTCTCGATTGCCCGAGGTGACCACCTTGGCTTTTGTCAAGAGAGTTGTAAGTGGGGCGCAAGATCGCCTACAGCCACATCACCCTGAATGCGCTCGATCTCAGATGCTAAGCAGGGTCGGGCCTGGTTAGTACCTGGATAGGAGACCGCCTGGGAATACCAGGTGCCATAGGCTTTTTTCCATTATGTTGTTGGCTTTGGCGACCTGCTGTATTTTTCCTCTCGATTGCCCGAGGTGACCACCTTGGCTTTTGTCAAGAGAGTTGTAAGTAGGGTGCAAGATCGCCTGCGGCCACATCACCCTGAATGCGCTCAATCTCGTCTGATCTCGGATGCTAAGCAGGGTCGGGCCTGGTTAGTACCTGGATGGGAGACCGCCTGGGAATACCAGGTGCCGTAGGCTTTTTTCCATTATGTTGTTGGCTTTGGCGACCTGCTGTATTTTTCCTCTCGATTGCCCGAGGTGACCACCTTGACTTTTGTCAAGAGAGTTGTAAGCAGGGTGCAAGATCGCCTACAGCCACATCACCCTGAATGCGCTCGATCTCGTCTGATCTCGGATGATAAGCAGGGTCGGGCCTGGTTAGTACCTGGATGGGAGACCGCCTGGGAATACCAGGTGCTGTAGGCTTTTTTCCATTATGTTGTTGGCTTTGGCGACCTGCTGTATTTTTCCCCTCGATTGCCCGAGGTGACCACCTTGGCTTTTGTCAAGAGAGTTGTAAGTAGGGTGCAAGACCGCCTACGGCCACATCACCCTGAATGCGCTCGATCTCGTCTGATCTCGGATGCTAAGCAGGATCACGCCTGGTTAGTACCTGGATGGGAGACCGCCTGGGAATACCAGGTGCCGTAGGCTTTTTTCCATTATGTTGTTGGCTTTGGCGACCTGCTGTATTTTTCCTCTCGATTGCCCGAGGTGACCACCTTGGCTTTTGTCAAGAGAGTTGTAAGTAGGGTGCAAGATCGCCTACAGCCACATCACCCTGAATGCGCTCGATCTCGGATGCTAAGCAGGGTCGGGCCTGGTTAGTACCTGGATGGGAGACCGCCTGGGAATACCTGGTGCCATAGGCTTTTTTCCATTATGTTGTTGGCTTTGGCGACCTGCTGTATTTTTCCTCTCGATTGCCCGAGGTGACCACCTTGGCTTTTGTAAAGAGAGTTGTAAGTAGGGTTCAAGATTGCCTACGGCCACATCACCCTGAATGCGCTCAATCTCATCTGATCTCGGATGCTAAGCAGGGTCGAGCCTGGTTAGTACCTGGATGGGAGATCGCCTGGGAATACCAGGTGCCGTAGGCTTTTTTCCATTATGTTGTTGGCTTTGGCGACCTGCTGTATTTTTCCTCTCGATTGCCCGAGGTGACCACCTAGGCTTTTGTCAAGAGAGTTGTAAGTAGGGTGCAAGATCGCCTACGGCCACATCACCCTGAATGCGCTCGATCTCGTCTGATCTCGGATGCTAAGCAGGGTCGGGCCTGGTTAGTACCTGGATGGGAGACCGCCTGGGAATACTAGGTGCCATAGGCTTTTTTCCATTATGTTGTTGGCTTTGGCGACCTGCTGTATTTTTCCTCTCGATTGCCCGAGGTGACCACCTTGGCTTTTGTCAAGAGAGTTGTAAGTAGGGTGCAAGATTGCCTGTGGCCACATCACCCTGAATGCGCTCAATCTCGTCTGATTTCGGATCCTTAGCAGGGTCGGGCCTGGTTAGTACCTGGATGGGAGACCGCCTGGGAATACCAGGTGCCGTAGGCTTTTTTCCATTATGTTGTTGGCTTTGGCGACCTGCTGTATTTTTCCTCTCGAGGTGACCACCTTGGCTTTTGTCAAGAGAGTTGTAAGTAGGGTGCAAGATCGCCTACGGCCAGAACACTCTGAATGCGCTCGATCTTGTCTGATCTCGGATGTTAAGCAGGGTCGGGCCTGGTTAGTACCTGGATGGGAGACCGCCTGGGAATAGCAGGTGCCGTAGGCTTTTTTCCATTATGTTGTTGGCTTTGGCGACCTGCTGTATTTTTCCTCTCGATTGCCCGAGGTGACCACCTTGGCTTTTGTCAAGAGAGTTGTAAGTAGGGGGCAAGATCGCCTACGGCCACATCACCCTGAATGCGCTCGATCTCATCTGATCTCGGATGCTAAGCAGGGTCTGGCCTGGTTAGTACCTGGATGGGAGACCGCCTGGGAATACCAGGTGCCGTCGGCTTTTTTTCCATTATGTTGTTGGCTTTGGCGACCTGCTGTATTTTTCCTCTCGATTGCCCGAGGTGACCACCTTGGCTTTTGTCAAGAGAGTTGTAAGTATGGTGCAAGATCGCCTACGGCCACATCACCCTGAATGCGCTCGATCTCGTCTGATCTCGGATGCTAAGCAGGGTCGGGCCTGGTTAGTACCTGGATGGCAGACCGCCTGGGAATACCAGGTGCCATGGGCTTTTTTCCATTATGTTGTTGGCTTTGGCGACCTGCTGTATTTTTCCTCTCGATTGCCCGAGGTGACCACCTTGGCTTTTGTCAAGAGAGTTGTAAGTATGGTGCAAGATCGCCTACGGCCACATCACCCTGAATGCGCTCGATCTCGTCTGATCTCGGATGCTAAGCAGGGTCGGGCCTGGTTAGTACCTGGATGGGAGACCGCCTGGGAATACTAGGTGCCATAGGCTTTTTTCCATTATGTTGTTGGCTTTGGCGACCTGCTGTATTTTTCCTCTCGATTGCCCGAGGTGACCACCTTGGCTTTTGTCAAGAGAGTTGTAAGTAGGGTGCAAGATTGCCTGTGGCCACATCACCCTGAATGCGCTCAATCTCGTCTGATTTCGGATCCTTAGCAGGGTCGGGCCTGGTTAGTACCTGGATGGGAGACCGCCTGGGAATACCAGGTGCCGTAGGCTTTTTTCCATTATGTTGTTGGCTTTGGCGACCTGCTGTATTTTTCCTCTCGAGGTGACCACCTTGGCTTTTGTCAAGAGAGTTGTAAATAGGGTGCAAGATCGCCTACGGCCAGAACACTCTGAATGCGCTCGATCTTGTCTGATCTCGGATGTTAAGCAGGGTCGGGCCTGGTTAGTACCTGGATGGGAGACCGCCTGGGAATAGCAGGTGCCGTAGGCTTTTTTCCATTATGTTGTTGGCTTTGGCGACCTGCTGTATTTTTCCTCTCGATTGCCCGAGGTGACCACCTTGGCTTTTGTCAAGAGAGTTGTAAGTAGGGGGCAAGATCGCCTACGGCCACATCACCCTGAATGCGCTCGATCTCATCTGATCTCGGATGCTAAGCAGGGTCTGGCCTGGTTAGTACCTGGATGGGAGACCGCCTGGGAATACCAGGTGCCGTCGGCTTTTTTTCCATTATGTTGTTGGCTTTGGCGACCTGCTGTATTTTTCCTCTCGATTCCCCGAGGTGACCACCTTGGCTTTTGTCAAGAGAGTTGTAAGTATGGTGCAAGATCGCCTACGGCCACATCACCCTGAATGCGCTCGATCTCTTCTGATCTCGGATGCTAAGCAGGGTCGGGCCTGGTTAGTACCTGGATGGCAGACCGCCTGGGAATACCAGGTGCCATGGGCTTTTTTCCATTATGTTGTTGGCTTTGGCGACCTGCTGTATTTTTCCTCTCGATTGCCCGAGGTGACCACCTTGGCTTTTGTCAAGAGAGTTGTAAGTAGGGTGCAAGATCGCCTACGGCCACATCACCCTGAATGCGCTCGATCTCGTCTGTTCTCACATGCTAAGCAGGCTCGGGCCTGGTTAGTACCTGAATGGGAGACCGCCTGGGAATACCAGGTGCCGTAGGCTTTTTTCCATTATGTTGTTGGCTTTGGCGACCTGCTGTATTTTTCCTCTCGATTGCCCGAGGTGACCACCTTGGCTTTTGTCAAGAGAGTTGTAAGTAGGGTGCAAGATCGCCTATGGCCACATCACCCTGAATGCGCTTGATCTCTTCTGATCTCGGATGCTAAGCAGGGTCGGGCCTTGTTAGTAACTGGATGAGAGACCGCCTGGGAATACCATGTGCCGTAGGCTTTTTTCCATTATGTTGTTGGCTTTGGCGACCTGCTGTATTTTTCCTCTCGATTGCCCGAGGTGACCACCTTGGCTTTTGTCAAGAGAGTTGTAAGTAGGGTGCAAGATCACCTATGGCCACATCACCCTGAATGCGCTCGATCTCATCTGATCTCTGATGCTAAGCAGGGTCGGGCCTGGTTAGTACCTGGATGGGAGACTGCCTGGGAATACCAGGTGCCGTAGGCTTTTTCACCATTATGTTGTTGGCTTTGGCGACCTGCTGTATTTTTCCTCTCGATTGCCCGAGGTGACCACCTTGGCTTTTGTCAAGAGAGTTGTAAGTAGGGTGCAAAATTGCCTGCGGCCACATCACCCTTAATGCGCTCGATCTCGTCTGATCTCGGATGCTATGCAGGGTCGGGCCTGGTTAGTACCTGGATGGGAGTCCGCCTGGGAATACCAGGTGCCGTAGGCTTTTTTCCATTATGTTGTTGGCTTTGGTGACCTGCTGTATTTTTTCTCTCGATTGCCCGAGGTGACCACCTTGGCTTTTGTCAAGAGAGTTGTAAGTAGGGTGCAAGATCGCTTACGGCCACATCACCCTGAATGCGCTCGATCTCGTCTGATCTCGGATGCTAAGCAGGGTCGGGCCTGGTTAGTACCTGAATGGTAAACCGCCTGGGAATACCAGGTGCCGTAGGCTTTTTTCCATTATGTTGTTGGCTTTGGCGACCTGCTGTATTTTTCCTCTCGATTGCCCGAGGTGACCACCTTGGCTTTTGTCAAGAGAGTTGTAAGTAGGGTGCAAGATCGCCTACGGCCACATCACCCTGAATGCGCTCGATCTCGTCTGATCTCGGATGCTAAGCAGGTTCGGGCCTGGTTAGTACCTGGATGGGAGTCCGCCTGGGAATACCAGGTGCCGTAGGCTTTTTTCCATTACGTTGTTGGCTTTGGCGACCTGCTGTATTTTTCCTCTCGATTGCCCGAGGTGACCACCTTGGCTTTTGTCAAGAGAGTTGTAAGTAGGGTGCAAGATCGCCTACGGCCAGAACACTCTGAATGCGCTCGATCTTGTCTGATCTCGGATGTTAAGCAGGGTCGGGCCTGGTTAGTACCTGGATGGGAGACCGCCTGGGAATACCAGGTGCCGTAGGCTTTTTTCCATTATGTTGTTGGCTTTGGCGACCTGCTGTATTTTTCCTCTCGATTGCCCGAGGTGACCACCTTGGCTTTTGTCAAGAGAGTTGTAAGTAGGGGGCAAGATCGCCTACGGCCACATCACCCTGAATGCGCTCGATCTCATCTGATCTCGGATGCTAAGCAGGGTCTGGCCTGGTTAGTACCTGGATGGGAGACCGCCTGGGAATACCAGGTGCCGTCGGCTTTTTTTCCATTATGTTGTTGGCTTTGGCGACCTGCTGTATTTTTCCTCTCGATTGCCCGAGGTGACCACCTTGGCTTTTGTCAAGAGAGTTGTAAGTATGGTGCAAGATCGCCTACGGCCACATCACCCTGAATGCGCTCGATCTCGTCTGATCTCGGATGCTAAGCAGGGTCGGGCCTGGTTAGTACCTGGATGGCAGACCGCCTGCGAATACCAGGTGCCATGGGCTTTTTTCCATTATGTTGTTGGCTTTGGCGACCTGCTGTATTTTTCCTCTCGATTGCCCGAGGTGACCACCTTGGCTTTTGTCAAGAGAGTTGTAAGTAGGGTGCAAGATCGCCTACGGCCACATCACCCTGAATGCGCTCGATCTCGTCTGTTCTCACATGCTATGCAGGCTCGGGCCTGGTTAGTACCTGAATGGGAGACCGCCTGGGAATACCAGGTGCCGTAGGCTTTTTTCCATTATGTTGTTGGCTTTGGCGACCTGCTGTATTTTTCCTCTCGATTGCCCGAGGTGACCACCTTGGCTTTTGTCAAGAGAGTTGTAAGTAGGGTGCAAGATCGCCTATGGCCACATCACCCTGAATGCGCTTGATCTCTTCTGATCTCGGATGCTAAGCAGGGTCGGGCCTTGTTAGTAACTGGATGAGAGACCGCCTGGGAATACCATGTGCCGTAGGCTTTTTTCCATTATGTTGTTGGCTTTGGCGACCTGCTGTATTTTTCCTCTCGATTGCCCGAGGTGACCACCTTGGCTTTTGTCAAGAGAGTTGTAAGTAGGGTGCAAGATCACCTATGGCCACATCACCCTGAATGCGCTCGATCTCATCTGATCTCTGATGCTAAGCAGGGTCGGGCCTGGTTAGTACCTGGATGGGAGACTGCCTGGGAATACCAGGTGCCGTAGGCTTTTTCACCATTATGTTGTTGGCTTTGGCGACCTGCTGTATTTTTCCTCTCGATTGCCCGAGGTGACCACCTTGGCTTTTGTCAAGAGAGTTGTAAGTAGGGTGCAAAATTGCCTGCGGCCACATCACCCTTAATGCGCTCGATCTCGTCTGATCTCGGATGCTAAGCAGGGTCTGGCCTGGTTAGTACCTGGATGGGAGACCGCCTGGGAATACCAGGTGCCGTCGGCTTTTTTTCCATTATGTTGTTGGCTTTGGCGACCTGCTGTATTTTTCCTCTCGATTGCCCGAGGTGACCACCTTGGCTTTTGTCAAGAGAGTTGTAAGTATGGTGCAAGATCGCCTACGGCCACATCACCCTGAATGCGCTCGATCTCGTCTGATCTCGGATGCTAAGCAGGGTCGGGCCTGGTTAGTACCTGGATGGCAGACCGCCTGGGAATACCAGGTGCCATGGGCTTTTTTCCATTATGTTGTTGGCTTTGGCGACCTGCTGTATTTTTCCTCTCGATTGCCCGAGGTGACCACCTTGGCTTTTGTCAAGAGAGTTGTAAGTATGGTGCAAGATCGCCTACGGCCACATCACCCTGAATGCGCTCGATCTCGTCTGATCTCGGATGCTAAGCAGGGTCGGGCCTGGTTAGTACCTGGATGGGAGACCGCCTGGGAATACTAGGTGCCATAGGCTTTTTTCCATTATGTTGTTGGCTTTGGCGACCTGCTGTATTTTTCCTCTCGATTGCCCGAGGTGACCACCTTGGCTTTTGTCAAGAGAGTTGTAAGTAGGGTGCAAGATTGCCTGTGGCCACATCACCCTGAATGCGCTCAATCTCGTCTGATTTCGGATCCTTAGCAGGGTCGGGCCTGGTTAGTACCTGGATGGGAGACCGCCTGGGAATACCAGGTGCCGTAGGCTTTTTTCCATTATGTTGTTGGCTTTGGCGACCTGCTGTATTTTTCCTCTCGAGGTGACCACCTTGGCTTTTGTCAAGAGAGTTGTAAATAGGGTGCAAGATCGCCTACGGCCAGAACACTCTGAATGCGCTCGATCTTGTCTGATCTCGGATGTTAAGCAGGGTCGGGCCTGGTTAGTACCTGGATGGGAGACCGCCTGGGAATAGCAGGTGCCGTAGGCTTTTTTCCATTATGTTGTTGGCTTTGGCGACCTGCTGTATTTTTCCTCTCGATTGCCCGAGGTGACCACCTTGGCTTTTGTCAAGAGAGTTGTAAGTAGGGGGCAAGATCGCCTACGGCCACATCACCCTGAATGCGCTCGATCTCATCTGATCTCGGATGCTAAGCAGGGTCTGGCCTGGTTAGTACCTGGATGGGAGACCGCCTGGGAATACCAGGTGCCGTCGGCTTTTTTTCCATTATGTTGTTGGCTTTGGCGACCTGCTGTATTTTTCCTCTCGATTGCCCGAGGTGACCACCTTGGCTTTTGTCAAGAGAGTTGTAAGTATGGTGCAAGATCGCCTACGGCCACATCACCCTGAATGCGCTCGATCTCGTCTGTTCTCACATGCTAAGCAGGCTCGGGCCTGGTTAGTACCTGAATGGGAGACCGCCTGGGAATACCAGGTGCCGTAGGCTTTTTTCCATTATGTTGTTGGCTTTGGCGACCTGCTGTATTTTTCCTCTCGATTGCCCGAGGTGACCACCTTGGCTTTTGTCAAGAGAGTTGTAAGTAGGGTGCAAGATCGCCTATGGCCACATCACCCTGAATGCGCTTGATCTCTTCTGATCTCGGATGCTAAGCAGGGTCGGGCCTTGTTAGTAACTGGATGAGAGACCGCCTCGGAATACCATGTGCCGTAGGCTTTTTTCCATTATGTTGTTGGCTTTGGCGACCTGCTGTATTTTTCCTCTCGATTTCCTCTCGATTCCTCTCGAGGTGACCACCTTGGCTTTTGTCAAGAGAGTTGTAAGTAGGGTGCAAGATCACCTATGGCCACATCACCCTGAATGCGCTCGATCTCATCTGATCTCTGATGCTAAGCAGGGTCGGGCCTGGTTAGTACCTGGATGGGAGACTGCCTGGGAATACCAGGTGCCATAGGCTTTTTCACCATTATGTTGTTGGCTTTGGCGACCTGCTGTATTTTTCCTCTCGATTGCCCGAGGTGACCACCTTGGCTTTTGTCAAGAGAGTTGTAAGTAGGGTGCAAAATTGCCTGCGGCCACATCACCCTTAATGCGCTCGATCTCGTCTGATCTCGGATGCTATGCAGGGTCGGGCCTGGTTAGTACCTGGATGGGAGTCCGCCTGGGAATACCAGGTGCCGTAGGCTTTTTTCCATTATGTTGTTGGCTTTGGTGACCTGCTGTATTTTTTCTCTCGATTGCCCGAGGTGACCACCTTGGCTTTTGTCAAGAGAGTTGTAAGTAGGGTGCAAGATCGCTTACGGCCACATCACCCTGAATGCGCTCGATCTCGTCTGATCTCGGATGCTAAGCAGGGTCGGGCCTGGTTAGTACCTGAATGGTAAACCGCCTGGGAATACCAGGTGCCGTAGGCTTTTTTCCATTATGTTGTTGGCTTTGGCGACCTGCTGTATTTTTCCTCTCGATTGCCCGAGGTGACCACCTTGGCTTTTGTCAAGAGAGTTGTAAGTAGGGTGCAAGATCGCCTACGGCCACATCACCCTGAATGCGCTCGATCTCGTCTGATCTCGGATGCTAAGCAGGTTCGGGCCTGGTTAGTACCTGGATGGGAGTCCGCCTGGGAATACCAGGTGCCGTAGGCTTTTTTCCATTACGTTGTTGGCTTTGGCGACCTGCTGTATTTTTCCTCTCGATTGCCCGAGGTGACCACCTTGGCTTTTGTCAAGAGAGTTGTAAGTAGGGTGCAAGATCGCCTACGGCCAGAACACTCTGAATGCGCTCGATCTTGTCTGATCTCGGATGTTAAGCAGGGTCGGGCCTGGTTAGTACCTGGATGGGAGACCGCCTGGGAATACCAGGTGCCGTAGGCTTTTTTCCATTATGTTGTTGGCTTTGGCGACCTGCTGTATTTTTCCTCTCGATTGCCCGAGGTGACCACCTTGGCTTTTGTCAAGAGAGTTGTAAGTAGGGGGCAAGATCGCCTACGGCCACATCACCCTGAATGCGCTCGATCTCATCTGATCTCGGATGCTAAGCAGGGTCTGGCCTGGTTAGTACCTGGATGGGAGACCGCCTGGGAATACCAGGTGCCGTCGGCTTTTTTTCCATTATGTTGTTGGCTTTGGCGACCTGCTGTATTTTTCCTCTCGATTGCCCGAGGTGACCACCTTGGCTTTTGTCAAGAGAGTTGTAAGTATGGTGCAAGATCGCCTACGGCCGCATCACCCTGAATGCGCTCGATCTCGTCTGATCTCGGATGCTAAGCAGGGTCGGGCCTGGTTAGTACCTGGATGGCAGACCGCCTGCGAATACCAGGTGCCATGGGCTTTTTTCCATTATGTTGTTGGCTTTGGCGACCTGCTGTATTTTTCCTCTCGATTGCCCGAGGTGACCACCTTGGCTTTTGTCAAGAGAGTTGTAAGTAGGGTGCAAGATCGCCTACGGCCACATCACCCTGAATGCGCTCGATCTCGTCTGTTCTCACATGCTAAGCAGGCTCGGGCCTGGTTAGTACCTGAATGGGAGACCGCCTGGGAATACCAGGTGCCGTAGGCTTTTTTCCATTATGTTGTTGGCTTTGGCGACCTGCTGTATTTTTCCTCTCGATTGCCCGAGGTGACCACCTTGGCTTTTGTCAAGAGAGTTGTAAGTAGGGTGCAAGATCGCCTATGGCCACATCACCCTGAATGCGCTTGATCTCTTCTGATCTCGGATGCTAAGCAGGGTCGGGCCTTGTTAGTAACTGGATGAGAGACCGCCTGGGAATACCATGTGCCGTAGGCTTTTTTCCATTATGTTGTTGGCTTTGGCGACCTGCTGTATTTTTCCTCTCGATTGCCCGAGGTGACCACCTTGGCTTTTGTCAAGAGAGTTGTAAGTAGGGTGCAAGATCACCTATGGCCACATCACCCTGAATGCGCTCGATCTCATCTGATCTCTGATGCTAAGCAGGGTCGGGCCTGGTTAGTACCTGGATGGGAGACTGCCTGGGAATACCAGGTGCCGTAGGCTTTTTCACCATTATGTTGTTGGCTTTGGCGACCTGCTGTATTTTTCCTCTCGATTGCCCGAGGTGACCACCTTGGCTTTTGTCAAGAGAGTTGTAAGTAGGGTGCAAAATTGCCTGCGGCCACATCACCCTTAATGCGCTCGATCTCGTCTGATCTCGGATGCTATGCAGGGTCGGGCCTGGTTAGTACCTGGATGGGAGTCCGCCTGGGAATACCAGGTGCCGTAGGCTTTTTTCCATTATGTTGTTGGATTTGGCGACCTGCTGTATTTTTCCTCTCGATTGCCCGAGGTGACCACCTTGGCTTTTGTCAAGAGAGTTGTAAGTAGGGTGCAAGATCGCCTACGGCCACATCTCTCTGTATGCGCTCGATCTCGTCTGATCTCGGATGCTAAGCAGGGCCGGGCCTGGTTAGTACCTGGATGGGAAACCGCCTGGGAATACCAGGTGCCGTAGGCTTTTTTCCATTATGTTGTTGGCTTTGGCGACCTGCTGTATTTTTCCTCTCGATTGCCCGAGGTGACCACCTTGGCTTTTGTCAAGAGAGTTGTAAATAGGGTGCAAGATTGCCTACGGCCACATCACCCTGAATGCGCTCGATCTCGTCTGATCTCGGATGCTAAGCAGGGTCGGGCCTTGTTAGTACCTGGATGGGAGACCGCCTGGGAATACCAGGTGCCTTAGGCTTTTTTCCATTATGTTGTTGGCTTTGGCGACCTGCTGTATTTTTCCTCTCGATTGCCCGAGGTGACCACCTTGGCTTTTGTCAAGAGAGTTGTAAGTAGGGTGCAAGATCGCATACGGCAACATCACCCTGAATGCGCTCGATCTCGTCTGATCTCAGATGCTAAGCAGGGTCGGGCCTGGTTAGTACCTGGATGGGAGACCGCCTGGGAATACTAGGTGCCATAGGCTTTTTTCCATTATGTTGTTGGCTTTGGCGACCTGCTGTATTTTTCGTCTCGATTGCCCGAGGTGACCACCTTGGCTTTTGTCAAGAGAGTTGTAAGTAGGGTGCAAGATTGCCTGTGGCCACATCACCCTGAATGCGCTCAATCTCGTCTGATTTCGGATCCTTAGCAGGGTCGGGCCTGGTTAGTACCTGGATGGGAGACCGCCTGGGAATACCAGGTGCCGTAGGCTTTTTTCCATTATGTTGTTGGCTTTGGCGACCTGCTGTATTTTTCCTCTCGAGGTGACCACCTTGGCTTTTGTCAAGAGAGTTGTAAATAGGGTGCAAGATCGCCTACGGCCAGAACACTCTGAATGCGCTCGATCTTGTCTGATCTCGGATGTTAAGCAGGGTCGGGCCTGGTTAGTACCTGGATGGGAGACCGCCTGGGAATAGCAGGTGCCGTAGGCTTTTTTCCATTAGGTTGTTGGCTTTGGCGACCTGCTGTATTTTTCCTCTCGATTGCCCGAGGTGACCACCTTGGCTTTTGTCAAGAGAGTTGTAAGTAGGGGGCAAGATCGCCTACGGCCACATCACCCTGAATGCGCTCGATCTCATCTGATCTCGGATGCTAAGCAGGGTCTGGCCTGGTTAGTACCTGGATGGGAGACCGCCTGGGAATACCAGGTGCCGTCGGCTTTTTTTCCATTATGTTGTTGGCTTTGGCGACCTGCTGTATTTTTCCTCTCGATTGCCCGAGGTGACCACCTTGGCTTTTGTCAAGAGAGTTGTAAGTATGGTGCAAGATCGCCTACGGCCACATCACCCTGAATGCGCTCGATCTCGTCTGATCTCGGATGCTAAGCAGGGTCGGGCCTGGTTAGTACCTGGATGGCAGACCGCCTGGGAATACCAGGTGCCATGGGCTTTTTTCCATTATGTTGTTGGCTTTGGCGACCTGCTGTATTTTTCCTCTCGATTGCCCGAGGTGACCACCTTGGCTTTTGTCAAGAGAGTTGTAAGTAGGGTGCAAGATCGCCTACGGCCACATCACCCTGAATGCGCTCGATCTCGTCTGTTCTCACATGCTAAGCAGGCTCGGGCCTGGTTAGTACCTGAATGGGAGACCGCCTGGGAATACCAGGTGCCGTAGGCTTTTTTCCATTATGTTGTTGGCTTTGGCGACCTGCTGTATTTTTCCTCTCGATTGCCCGAGGTGACCACCTTGGCTTTTGTCAAGAGAGTTGTAAGTAGGGTGCAAGATCGCCTATGGCCACATCACCCTGAATGCGCTTGATCTCTTCTGATCTCGGATGCTAAGCAGGGTCGGGCCTTGTTAGTAACTGGATGAGAGACCGCCTGGGAATACCATGTGCCGTAGGCTTTTTTCCATTATGTTGTTGGCTTTGGCGACCTGCTGTATTTTTCCTCTCGATTGCCCGAGGTGACCACCTTGGCTTTTGTCAAGAGAGTTGTAAGTAGGGTGCAAGATCACCTATGGCCACATCACCCTGAATGCGCTCGATCTCATCTGATCTCTGATGCTAAGCAGGGTCGGGCCTGGTTAGTACCTGGATGGGAGACTGCCTGGGAATACCAGGTGCCGTAGGCTTTTTCACCATTATGTTGTTGGCTTTGGCGACCTGCTGTATTTTTCCTCTCGATTGCCCGAGGTGACCACCTTGGCTTTTGTCAAGAGAGTTGTAAGTAGGGTGCAAAATTGCCTGCGGCCACATCACCCTTAATGCGCTCGATCTCGTCTGATCTCGGATGCTATGCAGGGTCGGGCCTGGTTAGTACCTGGATGGGAGTCCGCCTGGGAATACCAGGTGCCGTAGGCTTTTTTCCATTATGTTGTTGGCTTTGGTGACCTGCTGTATTTTTTCTCTCGATTGCCCGAGGTGACCACCTTGGCTTTTGTCAAGAGAGTTGTAAGTAGGGTGCAAGATCGCTTACGGCCACATCACCCTGAATGCGCTCGATCTCGTCTGATCTCGGATGCTAAGCAGGGTCGGGCCTGGTTAGTACCTGAATGGTAAACCGCCTGGGAATACCAGGTGCCGTAGGCTTTTTTCCATTATGTTGTTGGCTTTGGCGACCTGCTGTATTTTTCCTCTCGATTGCCCGAGGTGACCACCTTGGCTTTTGTCAAGAGAGTTGTAAGTAGGGTGCAAGATCGCCTACGGCCACATCACCCTGAATGCGCTCGATCTCGTCTGATCTCGGATGCTAAGCAGGTTCGGGCCTGGTTAGTACCTGGATGGGAGTCCGCCTGGGAATACCAGGTGCCGTAGGCTTTTTTCCATTACGTTGTTGGCTTTGGCGACCTGCTGTATTTTTCCTCTCGATTGCCCGAGGTGACCACCTTGGCTTTTGTCAAGAGAGTTGTAAGTAGGGTGCAAGATCGCCTACGGCCAGAACACTCTGAATGCGCTCGATCTTGTCTGATCTCGGATGTTAAGCAGGGTCGGGCCTGGTTAGTACCTGGATGGGAGACCGCCTGGGAATACCAGGTGCCGTAGGCTTTTTTCCATTATGTTGTTGGCTTTGGCGACCTGCTGTATTTTTCCTCTCGATTGCCCGAGGTGACCACCTTGGCTTTTGTCAAGAGAGTTGTAAGTAGGGGGCAAGATCGCCTACGGCCACATCACCCTGAATGCGCTCGATCTCATCTGATCTCGGATGCTAAGCAGGGTCTGGCCTGGTTAGTACCTGGATGGGAGACCGCCTGGGAATACCAGGTGCCGTCGGCTTTTTTTCCATTATGTTGTTGGCTTTGGCGACCTGCTGTATTTTTCCTCTCGATTGCCCGAGGTGACCACCTTGGCTTTTGTCAAGAGAGTTGTAAGTATGGTGCAAGATCGCCTACGGCCACATCACCCTGAATGCGCTCGATCTCGTCTGATCTCGGATGCTAAGCAGGGTCGGGCCTGGTTAGTACCTGGATGGCAGACCGCCTGCGAATACCAGGTGCCATGGGCTTTTTTCCATTATGTTGTTGGCTTTGGCGACCTGCTGTATTTTTCCTCTCGATTGCCCGAGGTGACCACCTTGGCTTTTGTCAAGAGAGTTGTAAGTAGGGTGCAAGATCGCCTACGGCCACATCACCCTGAATGCGCTCGATCTCGTCTGTTCTCACATGCTAAGCAGGCTCGGGCCTGGTTAGTACCTGAATGGGAGACCGCCTGGGAATACCAGGTGCCGTAGGCTTTTTTCCATTATGTTGTTGGCTTTGGCGACCTGCTGTATTTTTCCTCTCGATTGCCCGAGGTGACCACCTTGGCTTTTGTCAAGAGAGTTGTAAGTAGGGTGCAAGATCGCCTATGGCCACATCACCCTGAATGCGCTTGATCTCTTCTGATCTCGGATGCTAAGCAGGGTCGGGCCTTGTTAGTAACTGGATGAGAGACCGCCTGGGAATACCATGTGCCGTAGGCTTTTTTCCATTATGTTGTTGGCTTTGGCGACCTGCTGTATTTTTCCTCTCGATTGCCCGAGGTGACCACCTTGGCTTTTGTCAAGAGAGTTGTAAGTAGGGTGCAAGATCACCTATGGCCACATCACCCTGAATGCGCTCGATCTCATCTGATCTCTGATGCTAAGCAGGGTCGGGCCTGGTTAGTACCTGGATGGGAGACTGCCTGGGAATACCAGGTGCCGTAGGCTTTTTCACCATTATGTTGTTGGCTTTGGCGACCTGCTGTATTTTTCCTCTCGATTGCCCGAGGTGACCACCTTGGCTTTTGTCAAGAGAGTTGTAAGTAGGGTGCAAAATTGCCTGCGGCCACATCACCCTTAATGCGCTCGATCTCGTCTGATCTCGGATGCTATGCAGGGTCGGGCCTGGTTAGTACCTGGATGGGAGTCCGCCTGGGAATACCAGGTGCCGTAGGCTTTTTTCCATTATGTTGTTGGCTTTGGTGACCTGCTGTATTTTTTCTCTCGATTGCCCGAGGTGACCACCTTGGCTTTTGTCAAGAGAGTTGTAAGTAGGGTGCAAGATCGCTTACGGCCACATCACCCTGAATGCGCTCGATCTCGTCTGATCTCGGATGCTAAGCAGGGTCGGGCCTGGTTAGTACCTGAATGGTAAACCGCCTGGGAATACCAGGTGCCGTAGGCTTTTTTCCATTATGTTGTTGGCTTTGGCGACCTGCTGTATTTTTCCTCTCGATTGCCCGAGGTGACCACCTTGGCTTTTGTCAAGAGAGTTGTAAGTAGGGTGCAAGATCGCCTACGGCCACATCACCCTGAATGCGCTCGATCTCGTCTGATCTCGGATGCTAAGCAGGTTCGGGCCTGGTTAGTACCTGGATGGGAGTCCGCCTGGGAATACCAGGTGCCGTAGGCTTTTTTCCATTACGTTGTTGGCTTTGGCGACCTGCTGTATTTTTCCTCTCGATTGCCCGAGGTAACCACCTTGGCTTTTGTCAAGAGAGTTGTAAGTAGGGTGCAAGACCGCCTACGGCCATATCACCCTGGATGCGCTCGATCTCGTCTGATCTCGGATGCTAAGCAGGGTCGGGCCTGGTTAGTACCTGGATGGGAGACCGCCTGGGAATACCAGGTGCCGTAGGCTTTTTTCCATTATGTTGTTGGCTTTGGCGACCTGCTGTATTTTTCCTCTCGATTGCCCGAGGTGACCACCTTGGCTGTTGTCAAGAGAGTTGTAAGCAGGGTGCAAGATCGCCTACGGCCACATCACCCTGAATGCGCTCGATCTCGTCTGATCTCGGATTATGAAAAGCAGGGTCGGGCCTGGTTAGTACCTGGATGGGAGACCGCCTGGGAATACCAGGTGCTGTAGGCTTTTTTCCATTATGTTGTTGGCTTTGGCGACCTGCTGTATTTTTCCCCTCGATTGCCCGAGGTGACCACCTTGGCTTTTGTCAAGAGAGTTGTAAGTAGGGTGCAAGACCGCCTACGGCCATATCACCCTGGATGCGCTCGATCTCGTCTGATCTCGGATGCTAAGCAGGGTCGGGCCTGGTTAGTACCTGGATGGGAGACCGCCTGGGAATACCAGGTGCCGTAGGCTTTTTTCCATTATGTTGTTGGCTTTGGCGACCTGCTGTATTTTTCCTCTCGATTGCCCGAGGTGACCACCTTGGCTGTTGTCAAGAGAGTTGTAAGTAGGGTGCAAGATCGCCTACGGCCATATCACCCTGAATGCGCTCGATCTCGTCTGATCTCGGATGCTAAGCAGGGTCAGGCCTGGTTAATACCTGGATGGGAGACCGCCTGGGAATACCAGGTGCCGTAGGTTTTTTTTCCATTATGTTGTTGGCTTTGGCGACCTGCTGTATTTTTCCTCTCGATTGCCCGAGGTGACCACCTTGGCTTTTGTCAAGAGAGTTGTAAGTAGGGTGCAAGATCGCCTGCGGCCACATCACCCTGAATTCGCTCAATCTCGTCTGATCTTGGATGCTAAGCAGGGTCGGGCCTGGTTAGTACCTGGATGGGAGACCGCCTGGGAATACCAGGTGCCGTAGGCTTTTTTCCATTATGTTGTTGGCTTTGGCGACCTGCTGTATTTTTCCTCTCGATTGCCCGAGGTGACCACCTTGACTTTTGTCAAGAGAGAGGTAAGCAGGGTGCAAGATTGCCTACGGCCACATCACCCTGAATGCGCTCGATCTCGTCTGATCTCGGATGATAAGCAGGGTCGGGCCTGGTTAGTACCTGGATGGGAGACCGCCTGGGAATACCAGGTGCTGTAGGCTTTTTTCCATTATGTTGTTGGCTTTGGCGACCTGCTGTATTTTTCCTCTCGATTGCCCGAGGTGACCACCTTGGCTTTTGTCAAGAGAGTTGTAAGTAGGGTGCAAGACCGCCTATGGCCACATCACCCTGAATGCGCTCGATCTCGTCTGATCTCGGATGCTAAGCAGGGTCGCGCCTGGTTAGTACCTGGATGGGAGACCGCCTGGGAATACCAGGTGCAGTAGGCTTTTTTCCATTATGTTGTTGGCTTTGGCGACCTGCTGTATTTTTCCTCTCGATTGCCCGAGGTGACCACCTTGGCTTTTGTCAAGAGAGTTGTAAGTGGGGCACAAGATCGCCTACAGCCACATCACCCTGAATGCGCTCGATCTCAGATGCTAAGCAGGGTCGGGCCTGGTTAGTACCTGGATAGGAGACCGCCTGGGAATACCAGGTGCCATAGGCTTTTTTCCATTATGTTGTTGGCTTTGGCGACCTGCTGTATTTTTCCTCTCGATTGCCCGAGGTGACCACCTTGGCTTTTGTCAAGAGAGTTGTAAGTAGGGTGCAAGATCGCCTGCGGCCACATCACCCTGAATGCGCTCAATCTCATCTGATCTCGGATGCTAAGCAGGGTCGGGCCTGGTTAGTACCTGGATGGGAGACCGCCTGGGAATACCAGGTGCCGTAGGCTTTTTTCCATTATGTTGTTGGCTTTGGCGACCTGCTGTATTTTTCCTCTCGATTGCCCGAGGTGACCACCTTGACTTTTGTCAAGAGAGTTGTAAGCAGGGTGCAAGATCGCCTACGGCCACATCACCCTGAATGCGCTCGATCTCGTCTGATCTCGGATGATAAGCAGGGTCGGGCCTGGTTAGTACCTGGATGGGAGACCGCCTGGGAATACCAGGTGCTGTAGGCTTTTTTCCATTATGTTGTTGGCTTTGGCGACCTGCTGTATTTTTCCCCTCCATTGCCCGAGGTGACCACCTTGGCTTTTGTCAAGAGAGTTGTAAGTAGGGTGCAAGACCGCCTACGGCCACATCACCCTGAATGCGCTCGATCTCGTCTGATCTCGGATGCTAAGCAGGATCACGCCTGGTTAGTACCTGGATGGGAGACCGCCTGGGAATACCAGGTGCCGTAGGCTTTTTTCCATTATGTTGTTGGCTTTGGCGACCTGCTGTATTTTTCCTCTCGATTGCCCGAGGTGACCACCTTGGCTTTTGTCAAGAGAGTTGTAAGTAGGGTGCAAGATCGCCTACAGCCACATCACCCTGAATGCGCTCGATCTCGGATGCTAAGCAGGGTCGGGCCTGGTTAGTACCTGGATGGGAGACCGCCTGGGAATACCTGGTGCCATAGGCTTTTTTCCATTATGTTGTTGGCTTTGGCGACCTGCTGTATTTTTCCTCTTGATTGCCCGAGGTGACCACCTTGGCTTTTGTAAAGAGAGTTGTAAGTAGGGTTCAAGATTGCCTACGGCCACATCACCCTGAATGCGCTCAATCTCATCTGATCTCGGATGCTAAGCAGGGTCGAGCCTGGTTAGTACCTGGATGGGAGATCGCCTGGGAATACCAGGTGCCGTAGGCTTTTTTCCATTATGTTGTTGGCTTTGGCGACCTGCTGTATTTTTCCTCTCGATTGCCCGAGGTGACCACCTAGGCTTTTGTCAAGAGAGTTGTAAGTAGGGTGCAAGATCGCCTACGGCCACATCACCCTGAATGCGCTCGATCTCGTCTGATCTCGGATGCTAAGCAGGGTCGGGCCTGGTTAGTACCTGGATGGGAGACCGCCTGGGAATACTAGGTGCCATAGGCTTTTTTCCATTATGTTGTTGGCTTTGGCGACCTGCTGTATTTTTCCTCTCGATTGCCCGAGGTGACCACCTTGGCTTTTGTCAAGAGAGTTGTAAGTAGGGTGCAAGATTGCCTGTGGCCACATCACCCTGAATGCGCTCAATCTCGTCTGATTTCGGATCCTTAGCAGGGTCGGGCCTGGTTAGTACCTGGATGGGAGACCGCCTGGGAATACCAGGTGCCATAGGCTTTTTTCCATTATGTTGTTGGCTTTGGCGACCTGCTGTATTTTTCCTCTCGAGGTGACCACCTTGGCTTTTGTCAAGAGAGTTGTAAGTAGGGTGCAAGATCGCCTACGGCCAGAACACTCTGAATGCGCTCGATCTTGTCTGATCTCGGATGTTAAGCAGGGTCGGGCCTGGTTAGTACCTGGATGGGAGACCGCCTGGGAATAGCAGGTGCCGTAGGCTTTTTTCCATTATGTTGTTGGCTTTGGCGACCTGCTGTATTTTTCCTCTCGATTGCCCGAGGTGACCACCTTGGCTTTTGTCAAGAGAGTTGTAAGTAGGGGGCAAGATCGCCTACGGCCACATCACCCTGAATGCGCTCGATCTCATCTGATCTCGGATGCTAAGCAGGGTCTGGCCTGGTTAGTACCTGGATGGGAGACCGCCTGGGAATACCAGGTGCCGTCGGCTTTTTTTCCATTATGTTGTTGGCTTTGGCGACCTGCTGTATTTTTCCTCTCGATTGCCCGAGGTGACCACCTTGGCTTTTGTCAAGAGAGTTGTAAGTATGGTGCAAGATCGCCTACGGCCACATCACCCTGAATGCGCTCGATCTCGTCTGATCTCGGATGCTAAGCAGGGTCGGGCCTGGTTAGTACCTGGATGGCAGACCGCCTGGGAATACCAGGTGCCATGGGCTTTTTTCCATTATGTTGTTGGCTTTGGCGACCTGCTGTATTTTTCCTCTCGATTGCCCGAGGTGACCACCTTGGCTTTTGTCAAGAGAGTTGTAAGTATGGTGCAAGATCGCCTACGGCCACATCACCCTGAATGCGCTCGATCTCGTCTGATCTCGGATGCTAAGCAGGGTCGGGCCTGGTTAGTACCTGGATGGGAGACCGCCTGGGAATACTAGGTGCCATAGGCTTTTTTCCATTATGTTGTTGGCTTTGGCGACCTGCTGTATTTTTCCTCTCGATTGCCCGAGGTGACCACCTTGGCTTTTGTCAAGAGAGTTGTAAGTAGGGTGCAAGATTGCCTGTGGCCACATCACCCTGAATGCGCTCAATCTCGTCTGATATCGGATCCTTAGCAGGGTCGGGCCTGGTTAGTACCTGGATGGGAGACCGCCTGGGAATACCAGGTGCCGTAGGCTTTTTTCCATTATGTTGTTGGCTTTGGCGACCTGCTGTATTTTTCCTCTCGAGGTGACCACCTTGGCTTTTGTCAAGAGAGTTGTAAGTAGGGTGCAAGATCGCCTACGGCCAGAACACTTTGAATGCGCTCGATCTTGTCTGATCTCGGATGTTAAGCAGGGTCGGGCCTGGTTAGTACCTGGATGGGAGACCGCCTGGGAATAGCAGGTGCCGTAGGCTTTTTTCCATTATGTTGTTGGCTTTGGCGACCTGCTGTATTTTTCCTCTCGATTGCCCGAGGTGACCACCTTGGCTTTTGTCAAGAGAGTTGTAAGTAGGGGGCAAGATCGCCTACGGCCACATCACCCTGAATGCGCTCGATCTCATCTGATCTCGGATGCTAAGCAGGGTCTGGCCTGGTTAGTACCTGGATGGGAGACCGCCTGGGAATACCAGGTGCCGTAGGCTTTTTTCCATTATGTTGTTGGCTTTGGCGACCTGGTGTATTTTTCCTCTCGATTGCCCGAGGTGACCACCTTGGCTTTTGTCAAGAGAGTTGTAAGTAGGGTGCAAGATCGCCTACGGCCACATCACCCTGAATGCGCTCGATCTCATCTGATCTCGTATGCTAAGCAGGGTCGGGCCTGGTTAGTACCTGGATGGGAGACCGCCTGGGAATACCAGGTGCCGTAGGCTTTTTTCCATTATGTTGTTGGCTTTGACGAACTGCTGTATTTTTCCTTTCGATTGCCTGAGGTGACCACCTTGGCTTTTGTCAAGAGAGTTGTAAGTAGGGTGCAAGATCGCATACGGCAGCATCACCCTGAATGCGCTCGATCTCGTCTGATCTCAGATGCTAAGCAGGGTTGGGCCTGGTTAGTACCTGGATGGGAGACCGCCTGGGAATACCAGGTGCCGTAGGCTTTTTTCCATCATGTTGTTGGCTTTGGCGACCTGCTGTATTTTTCCTCTCGATTGCCCTAGGTGACCACCTTGGCTTTTGTCAAGAGAGTTGTAAGTAGGGTGCAAGATCGCCTACGGCCACATCACCCTGAAAGCGCTCGATCTCGTCTGATCTCGGATGCTAAGCAGGGTCGGGCCTGGTTAGTACCTGGATGGGAGACCGCCTGGGAATACCAGGTGCCTTAGGCTTTTTTCCATTATGTTGTTGGCTTTGGCGACCTGCTCTATTTTTCCTCTCGATTGCCCGAGGTGACCACCTTGGCTTTTGTCAAGAGAGTTGTAAGTAGGGTGCAAGATTGCCTACGGCCACATCACCCTGAATGCGCTCGATCTCGTCTGATCTCGGATGCTAAGCCCGGTCGGGCCTGGTTAGTACCTGGATGGTAGACCGCCTGGGAATACCAGGTGCCGTAGGCTTTTTTCCATTATGTTGTTGGCTTTGGGGACCTGCTGTATTTTTCCTCTCGATTTCCCGAGGTGACCACCTTGGCTTTTGTCAAGAGAGTTGTAAGTAGGGTGCAAGATCGCATACGGCAACATCACCCTGAATGCGCTCGATCTCGTCTGATCTCAGATGCTAAGCAGGGTTGGGCCTCGTTAGTACCTGGATGGGAGACCGCCTGGGAATACCAGGTGCCGTAGGCTTTTTTCCATCATGTTGTTGGCTTTGGCGACCTGCTGTATTTTTCCTCTTGATTGCCCGAGGTGACCACCTTGGCTTTTGTCAAGAGAGTTGTAAGTAGGGGGCAAGATCGCCTACGGCCACATCACCCTGAATGCGCTCAATCTCGTCTGATCTCGGATGCTAAGCAGGGTCGGGCCTGGTTAGTACCTGGATGGGAGACCGCCTGGGAATACCAGGTGCCTTAGTCTTTTTTCCATTATGTTGTTGGCTTTGGCGACCTGCTGTATTTTTCCTCTCGATTTCCCGAGGTGACCACCTTGGCTTTTGTCAAGAGAGTTGTAAGTAGGGTGCAAGATCGCCTACGGTCACATCACCCTGAATGTGCTCGATCTCGTCTGATTTCGGATGCTAAGCAGGGTCCGGCCTGGTTAGTACCTGGATGGGAGACCGCCTGGGAATACCAGGTGCCGTAGGCTTTTTTCCATTATGTTGTTGGATTTGGCGACCTGCTGTATTTTTCCTCTCGATTGCCCGAGGTGACCACCTTGGCTTTTGTCAAGAGAGTTGTAAGTAGGGTGCAAGATCGCCTACGGCCACATCTCTCTGTATGCGCTCGATCTCGTCTGATCTCGGATGCTAAGCAGGGTCGGGCCTGGTTAGTACCTGGATGGGAAACCGCCTGGGAATACCAGGTGCCGTAGGCTTTTTTCCATTATGTTGTTGGCTTTGGCGACCTGCTGTATTTTTCCTCTCGATTGCCCGAGGTGACCACCTTGGCTTTTGTCAAGAGAGTTGTAAATAGGGTGCAAGATTGCCTACAGCCACATCACCCTGAATGCGCTCGATCTCGTCTGATCTCGGATGCTAAGCAGGGTCGGGCCTTGTTAGTACCTGGATGGGAGACCGCCTGGGAATACCAGGTGCCGTAGGCTTTTTTCCATTATGTTGTTGGCTTTGGCGACCTGCTGTATTTTTCCTCTCGATTTCCCGAGGTGACCACCTTGGCTTTTGTTAAGAGAGTTGTAAGTAGGGTGCAAGATTGCCTATGGCCACATCACCCTGAATGTGCTCGATCTCGTCTGATCTCGGATGCTAAGCAGGGTCGGGCCTGGTTAGTACCTGGATGGGAGACCGCCTGGGAATACCAGGTGCCGTAGGCTTTTTTCCATTATGTTGTTGGATTTGGCGACCTGCTGTATTTTTCCTCTCGATTGCCCGAGGTGACCACCTTGGCTTTTGTCAAGAAAGTTGTAAGTAGGGTGCAAGATCGCCTACGGCCACATCTCTCTGTATGCGCTCGATCTCGTCTGATCTCGGATGCTAAGCAGGGTCGGGCCTGGTTAGTACCTGAATGGTAAACCGCCTGGGAATACCAGGTGCCGTAGGCTTTTTTCCATTATGTTGTTGGCTTTGGCGACCTGCTGTATTTTTCCTCTCGATTGCCCGAGGTGACCACCTTGGCTTTTGTCAAGAGAGTTGTAAGTAGGGTGCAAGATCGCCTGCGGCCACATGACCCTGAATGCGCTCGATCTCGTCTGATCTCGGATGCTAAACAGGGTCGAGCCTGGTTAGTACCTGGATGGGAGACCGCCTGGGAATACCCGGTGCCGTAGGCTTTTTTCCATTATGTTGTTGGCTTTAGCGACCTGCTGTATTTTTCCTCTCGTTTGCCCGAGGTGACCACCTTGGCTTTTGTCAAGAGAGTTGTAAGTAGGGTGCAATATCGCCTACGGTCACATCACCCTGAATGCGCTCGATCTCGTCTGATCTCGGATGCTAAGCAGGGTAGGGCCTGGTTAGTACCTGGATGGGAGACCGCCTGGGAATACCAGGTGCCATAGGCTTTTTTCCATTATGTTGTTGGCTTTGGCGACCTGCTGTATTTTTCCTCTCGATTGCCCGAGTTGACCACCTTGGCTTTTGTCAAGAGAGTTGTAAGTAGGGAGCAAGATCGCCTACGGCCACATCACCATGAATGCGCTCAATCTCGTCTGATCTCGGATGCTAAGCAGGGTCGGGCCTGGCTAGTACCTGGATGGGAGACCGCCTGGGAATACCAGGTGCCGTAGGCTTTTTTCCATTATGTTGTTGGCTTTGGCGACCTGCCGTATTTTTCCTCTCGATTGCCCGAGGTGACCACCTTGGCTTTTGTCAAGAGAGTTGTAAGTAGGGTGCAAGATCGCCTACGGCCACATCACCCTGAATGCACTCGATCTCGTCTGATCTCAGATGCTAAGCAGGGTCGGGCCTGGTTAGTAACTGGATGGGAGAGCGCCTGGGAATACCAGGTGCCGTAGGCTTTTTTCCATTATGTTGTTGGCTTTGGCGACCTGCTGTATTTTTCCTCTCGATTGCCCGAGGTGACCACCTTGGCTTTTGTCAAGAGAGTTGTAAGTAGGGTGCAAGTTTGCCTATGGCCACATCACCCTGAATGCGCTCGATCTTGTCTGATCTCGGATGCTAAGCAGGGTCGTGCCTGGTTAGTACCTGGATGGAAGACCGCCTGGGAATACCAGGTGCCGTAGGCTTTTTTCCATTATGTTGTTGGCTTTGGCGACCTGCTGTATTTTAACTCTCGATTGCCCGAGGTGACCACCTGGCTTTTGTCAAGAGAGTTGTAAGTAGGGTGCAGATCGCCTACGGCCACATCACCCTGAATGCGCTCGATCTCGTCTGATCTCGGATGCTAAGCAGGGGCAGGCCTGGTTAGTACCTGGATGGGAGACCGCCTGGGAATACCAGTTGCCGTAGTCTTTTTTCCATTATGTTGTTGGCTTTGGCGACCTGCTCTATTTTTCCTCTCGTTTGCCTGAGGTGACCACCTTGGCTTTTGTCAAGAGAGTTGTAAGTAGGGTGCAAGATCGCCTACGGCCACATCACCCTTAATGCGCACGATCTCGTCTGATCTCGGAAGCTAAGCAGGGTCGGGCCTGGTTAGTACCTCGATGGGAGACCGCCTGGGAATACCATGTGTCGTAGGCTTTTTTCCATTATGTTGTTGGCTTTGGTGACCTGCTGTATTTTTCCTCTCGATTACCCGAGGTGACCACCTTGGCTTTTGTCAAGAGATTTGTAAGTAGGGTGCAAGATTGCCTACGGCCACATTACCCTGAATGCGCTCGATCTTGTCTGACCTCGGATGCTAAGCAGGGTCGGGCCTGGTTAGTACCTGGATTGGAGACAGCCTGGGATTACCAGGTGCCGTAGGCTTTTTTTCATTATGTTGTTGGCTTTGGCGACCTGCTGTATTTTCCCTCTCGATTGCCCGAGGTGACCACCTTGGCTTTTGTCAAGAGAGTTGTAAGTAGGGTGCAAGATCGCCTACGGCCACATCACCCTGAATGCGCTTGATCTCGTCTGATCTCGGATGTTAAGCAGGGTTGGGCCTGGTTAGTTCCTGGATGGGAGACCGCCTGGGAATACCAGGTGCCGTAGGCTTTTTTCCATTATGTTGTTGGCTTTGGCGAACTGCTGTATTTTTCCTTTCGATTGCCCGAGGTGATCACCTTGGCTTTTGTCAAGAGAGTTGTAAGTAGGGTGCAAGATCTGCTACGGCCACATCAAACTGAATGCGCTCGATCTCGTCTGATCTCGGATGCTAAGCTGGGTCGGGCCTGGTTAGTACCTGGATGGGAGACAGCCTGGGAATACCAGGTGCGGTAGGCTTTTTTCCATTATGTTGTTGGCTTTGGCGACCTGCTGTATTTTTCCTCTCGATTGCCCGAGGTGACCACCTTGGCTTTTGTCAAGAGAGTTGTAAGTAGGGTGCAAAATCGCCTACGGCCACATCACCCTGAATGCGCTCGATCTCGTCTGATCTCGGATGCTAAGCAGAGTCGGGCCTGGTTAGTACCTGGATGGGAGACCGCCTGGGAATATCAGGTGCCGTAGGCTTTTTCCATTACGTTGTTGGCTTTGGCGAACTGCTGTATTTTTCCTTTCGATTGCCCGAGGTGACCACCTTGGCTTTTGTCAAGAGAGTTGTAAGTAGGGTGCAAGATCTCCTACGGCCACATCACCCTGAATGCGCTCAATCTCATCTGATCTCGGATGCTAAGCAGGGTCGGGCCTGGCTAGTACCTGGATAGGAGACCGCCTGGGAATACCAGGTGCCGTAGGCTTTTTTCCATTATGTTGTTGGCTTTGGCGACCTGCTGTATTTTTCCTCTCGATTGCCCGAGGTGACCACCTTGGCTTTTGTCAAGAGAGTTGTAAGTAGGGTGCAAAGATCGCCTATGGCCACATCACCCTGAATGCGCTCGATCTCATCTGATCTCGGATGCTAAGCAGGGTCGGGCCTGGTTAGTACCTGGATGGGAGACCGCCTGGGAATACCAGGTGCCGTAGGCTTTTTTCCATTATGTTGTTGGCTTTGGCGACCTGCTGTATTTTTCCTCTCGATTGCAAGAGGTGACCACCTTGGCTTTTGTCAAGACAGTTGTAAGTAGGGTGCAAGATGGCCTACGGCCACATCACCCTGAATGCGCTCGATCTCGTCTGATCTCGGATGCTAAGCAGGGTCGGGCCTGGTTAGTACCTGGATGGGAAACCACCTGGGAATACCAGGTGCCGTAGGCTTTTTTCCATTATGTTGTTGGCTTTGGCGACCTGCTGTATTTTAACTCTCGATTGCCCGAGGTGACCACCTGGCTTTTGTCAAGAGAGTTGTAAGTAGGGTGCAGATCGCCTACGGCCACATCACCCGGAATGTGCTCGATCTCATCTGATCTCGGATGCTAAGCAGGGTCGGGCCTGGTTAGTACCTGGATGGGAGACCGCCTGGGAATACCAGGTGCCGAAGGCTTTTTTCCATTATGTTGTTGGCTTTGGCGACCTGCTGTATTTTTCCTCTCGATTGCCCGAGGTGACCACCTTGGCTTTTGTCAAGAGAGTTGTAAGTAGGGTGCAAGATCACCTACGGCCACATCACCTTGAATGTGCTCGATCTCGTCTGATCTCGGATGCTAAGCAGGGTCAGGCCTGGTTAGTACCTGGATGGGAGACCGCCTGGGAATACCAGTTGCCGTAGTCTTTTTTCCATTATGTTGTTGGCTTTGGCGACCTGCTCTATTTTTCCTCTCGTTTGCCTGAGGTGACCACCTTGGCTTTTGTCAAGAGAGTTGTAAGTAGGGTGCAAGATCGCCTACGGCCACATCACCCTGAATGCGCACGATATCATCTGATCTCGGAAGCTAAGCAGGGTCGGGCCTGGTTAGTACCTCGATGGGAGACCGCCTGGGAGTACCATGTGTCGTAGGCTTATTTCCATTATGTTGTTGGCTTTGGTGACCTGCTGTATTTTTCCTCTCGATTACCCGAGGTGACCACCTTGGCTTTTGTCAAGAGATTTGTAAGGAGGGTGCAAGATTGCCTACGGCCACATTACCCTGAATGCGCTCGATCTTGTCTGATCTCGGATGCTAAGCAGGGTCGGGCCTGGTTAGTACCTGGATGGGAGACCGCCTGGGAATACCAGGTGCCGTAGGCTTTTTTCCATTATGTTGTTGGCTTTGGCGACCTGCTGTATTTTTCCTCTCGATTGCCCGAGGTGACCACCTTGGCTTTTGTCAAGAGAGTTGTAAGTAGGTTGCAAGATAGCCTACGGCCACATCACCCTGAATGCGCTCGATCTCGTCTGATCTCGGATGCTAAGCAGGGTCGGGCCTGGTTATTACCTGGATGGGAGACCGCCTGGGAATACCAGGTGCCGTAGGCTTTTTTCCATTATGTTGTTGGCTTTGGCGACCTGCTGTATTTTTCCTCTTGTTTGCCCGAGTTGACCACCTTGGCTTTTGTCAAGAGAGTTGTAAGTAGGGTGCAAGATTGCCTACGGCCACATCACCCTGAATGCGCTCGATCTCGTCTGATCTCGGATGCTAAGCAGGGTCAGGCCTGGTTAGTACCTGGATGGGAGACCGCCTGGGAATACCAGGTGGCGTAGGCTTTTTGCCATTATGTTGTTGGCTTTGGCGACCTGCTGTATTTTTCCTCTCGATTGCCCGAGGTGACCACCTTGGCTTTTGTCAAGAGAGTTGTAAGTAGGGTGCAAAATTGCCTGCGGCCACATCACCCTTAATGCGCTCGATCTCGTCTGATCTCGGATGCTAAGCAGGGTCGGGCCTGGTTAGTACCTGGATAGGAGACCGCCTGTGAATACCAGGTGCCGTAGGCTTTTTTCCATGATGTTGTTGGCTTTGGCGACCTGCTGTATTTTTCCTCTCAATTGCCCGAGGTGACCACCTTGGCTTTTGTCAAGAGAGTTGTAAGTAGGGTACAAGATCGCCTACGGCAACATCACCCTGAATGCGCTCGATCTCGTCTGATCTCGGATGCTAAGCAGGGTAGGGCCTGGTTAGTACCTGGATGGGAGACCGCCTGGGAATACCAGGTGCCGTAGGCTTTTTTCCATTATGTTGTTGGCTTTGGCGACCTGCTGTATTTTTCCTCTCGATTGCCCGAGGTGACCACCTTGGCTTTTGTCAAGAGAGTTGTAAGTAGGGTGCAGGATCACCTATGGCCACATCACCCAGAATGCGCTCGATCTCGTCTGATTTCGCACGCTAAGCAGGGTCGGGACTGGTTAGTACCTGCATGGGAGACCGCCTGGGAATACCATGTGCCGTAGGCTTTTTTCCATTATGTTGTTGGCTTTGGCGACCTGCTGTATTTTTCCTCTCGATTGCAAGAGGTGACCACCTTGGCTTTTGTCAAGAGAGTTGTAAGTAGGGTGCAAGATTGCCTACGGCCACATCACCCTGATTGCGCTCGATCACGTCTGATCTCGGATGCTTAGCAGGGTTGGGCCTGGTTGGTACCTGGATGGGAGACCGCCTGGGAATACCAGGTGCCGTAGGCTTTTTTCCATTATGTTGTTGGGTTTGGCGACCTGCTGTATTTTTCCTCTCGATTGCCCGAGGTGACCACCTTGGCTTTTGTCAAGGGAGTTGTAAGTAGGGTGCAAGATCGCCTACGGCTACATCGCCCTGAATGCGCTCGATCTCGTCTGATCTGGGATGCTAAACAGGGTCGGGCCTGGTTAGTACCTGGATGGGAGATCGCCTGGGAATACCAGGTGCCGTAGGCTTTTTTCCATTATGTTGTTGGCTTTGGCGACCTGCTGTATTTTTCCTCTCGATTGCCCGAGGTGACCACCTTGGCTTTTGTCAAGAGAGTTGTAAGTAGGGTGCAAGATCGCCTACAGCCACATCACCCTGAATGCGCTCGATCTCGTCTGATCTCGGATGCTAAGCAGGGTCGGGCCTGGTTAGAACCTGGATGGGAGACCGCCTGGGAATACCAGGTGCCGTAGGCTTTTTTCCATTATGTTGTTGGCTTTGGCGACCTGCTGTATTTTTCCTCTCCATTGCCCGAGGTGACCACCTTACCTTTTGTCAAGAGAGTTGTAAGTAGTGTGCAAGATCGCCTATGGCCACATCACCCTGGATGCGCTCGATATCATCTGATCTCGGATGCTAAGCAGGGTAGGGCATGGTTAGTACCTGGATGGGAGACCGCCTGGGAATACCATGTGCCGTAGGCTTTTTTCCATTATGTTGTTGGCTTTGGTGACCTGCTGTATTTTTCCTCATCATTGCCCGAGGTGACCACCTTGGCTTTTGTCAAGAGAGTTGTAAGTAGGGTGCAAGATCGCCTACAGCCACATCACCCTGAATGCGCTCGATCTCGTCTGATCTCGGATGCTAAGCAGGGTCGGGCCTGGTTAGAACCTGGATGGGAGACCGCCTGGGAATACCAGGTGCCGTAGGCTTTTTTCCATTATGTAGTTGGCTTTGGCGACCTGCTGTATTTTTCCTCTCCATTGCCCGAGGTGACCACCTTACCTTTTGTCAAGAGAGTTGTAAGTAGGGTGCAAGATTGCCTACGGCCACATCACCCTGAATGCGCTCAATCTTGTCTGATGTCGGATGCTAAGCAGGGTTGGGCCTGGTTAGTACCTGCATGGGAGACCGCCTGGGAATACCAGGTGCCGTAGGCTTTTTTCCATTATGTTGTTGGCTTTGGCGACCTGCTGTATTTTTCCTCTCGATTGCCTGAGGTGACCACCTTGGCTTTTGTCAAGAGAGTTGTAAGTAGGGTGCAAGATCGCCTACGGCCACATCACCCTGAATGCGCTCGATATCGTCTGATCTCGGATGCTAAGCAGGGTAGGGCATGGTTAGTACCTGGATGGGAGACCGCCTGGGAATACCATGTGCCGTAGGCTTTTTTCCATTATGTTGTTGGCTTTGGTGACCTGCTGTATTTTTCCTCATGATTGCCCGAGGTGACCACCTTGGCTTTTGTCAAGAGAGTTGTAAGTAGGTTGCAAGATCGCCTACGGCCACATCACCCTGAATGCGCTTGATCTCGTCTGATCTCGCATGCTAAGCAGGGTCGGGCCTGGTTAGTACCTGGATGGGAGACCGCCTGGGAATACTAGGTGCCGTAGGCTTTTTTCCATCATGTTGTTGGCTTTGGCGACCTGCTGTATTTTTCCTCTCGATTGCCCGAGGTGACCACCTTGGCTTTTGTCAAGAGAGTTGTAAGTAGGGTGCAAGATCACCTACGGCCACATCACCCTGAATGCGCTCGATCTCGTCTGATCTCGGATGCTAAGCAGGGTCGGGCCTGGTTAGTACCTGGATGGGAGACCGCCTGGGAATACCAGGTGCCGTAGACTTTTTTCCATTATGTTGTTGGCTTTGGCGACCTGCTGTATTTTTCCTCTCGATTGCCCGAGGTGACCACCTTGGCTTTTGTCAAGAGAGTTGCAAGTAGGGTGCAAGATTGCCTACGGCCACATCACCCTGAATGCGCTCGATCTCGTCTGATCTCGGATGCTAAGCAGGGTCAGGCCTGGTTAGTATCTGGATGGGAGACCGCCTGGGAATACCAGGTGCCGTAGGCTTTTTTCCAACATGTTGTTGGCTTTGGCGACCTGCTGTATTTTTCCTCTCGATTGCCCGAGTTGACCACCTTGGCTTTTGTCAAGAGAGTTGTAAGTAGGGAGCAAGATCGCCTACGGCCACATCACCCTGAATGCGCTCGATCTCGTCTGATCTCGGATGCTAAGCAGGGTCGGGCCTGGTTAGTACCTAGATGGGAGACCGCCTGGGAATACCAGGTGCCGTAGGCTTTTCTTGAAACATATTTTATTAACAAGCATCATAACAGTTACACAGTGTAGTTCACTTGTTGGTGTGCAGAATTACAGAACATTTTGCGACAATGTATCAAGTACTTTGCATATACAACGGGTGTCAAGACCCGAACAGTAAAGTAGAGTAGGCATGAAAAGATACATTACAAATGCACAACAAATATGAGAACAGGAAGGTAATAAGATAATAGAAACTTCAGAACGAGGGAAAAAACCTTCCTAAGTTTGTGGGTCAATCCCAGGCAGGGATTGTTGGCCTGTGTAATAGACAATTTTCAGTGAGGGGGACATATTAGGAGAAGGGGAAGAAAAGCAAGAGGTGTGAAAGTAAGGCCGCGTACACACGGGCGGACTGTTCGCCCAACCTTGTCCGCTGAACAGTGTTTGGGCGGACAGTCCGCCCGTGTGTGGGCTTTCAGCGGACAGTTTCAGCGGACAGTTGGACGGACAAAGTCTTTCGGAGATTCCGAAAAACTGTCCGCTGAAACTGTGTTTGAGCGAACAGTCCGCCCGTGTGTAGGCTACTTTCGAAATGAGCAAACTGTTCCCGCTCGGAAAGTCCGCCCATTTCGAGCGCGTGTACAGGTAGGCGGGGCCCGCGAAGGAGACGTCGCGGGCTCCGCCTCCTGGAATGGGCTTAAAGGGGAACCCCAACGCCGAAAAAAATCGGCGTGGGGGTTCCCCCAAAGTCCACACCAGACCCTTGTCCGAGCACGCTACCCGGCCGGCCAGGAAAGGGGGGCGAGCGAGCGCGCCCCCCCTCCTGAGCCGTACCAGGCCGCGTGCCCTCAACATGGGGGGGTGCCTTGGGGAAGGGGGGGCCGCGCGGCCCCCCCACCCCAAAGCACCTTGTCCCCATGTTGATGAGGACAAGGGCCTCTTCCCGACAACCCTGGCCGTTGGTTGTCGGGGTCTGCGGGCGGGGGGCTTATCGGAATCCGGGAGCCCCCTTTAAGAAGGGGGCCCCCGGATACCGGCCCCCCACCCTATGTGAATGAGTATGGGGTACAATGTACCCCTACCCATTCACCTGTGAAATAAAGTACAAAAAAAAACACAACACAGGGAAAAAATATTTTATTGCACAGCTCCGGGGGTCTTCCGTCTTCGGGGGTCTTCTCGCCGGACTCCTCCGCTATCTGTGTGTAGCTCTTTTACTAGCGGAGGAGTCCGGCTTTCTTCCTCCCCGCCGCCGGCCTCTTCTCCCGACTTCGGGGGTCTTGTCCCCCTCTTCGGTTCTTCTGCCGGGCCACCGCGCCTTCTTGTAGCTCTTTTGCAGGCGGTGGCCCGGTCTTCTGTCGCCGCTGCCTTCCGTTCTTCTGTCGCCGCCTTCGGTTCTTCTGCCGGGCCACCGCGCCTTCTTGTAGCTCTTTTACAGGCGGTGGCCCGGTCTTCTGTCGCTGCTGTCGTCGTCGCCGCCGCCGCCGCCTTCCGTTCTTGTTCTTCTTCTTCTTCTTCTTCTTCTTCTTCTCCTGGAGATGTTGACTCGACGAGCTCTCCGGCCGGAATGCCAGAGCCGCGCTGTGCGGTCACTTATATAGTGACAATGGGGCGGTGTCACATGGTATATGTCACATGGGTTGGTCACATGGGTTGATGTCACATGGGGACTATGACATCGTAAGGGGGCGGGGTCACCATGTGACCAACCCATGTGACATATGCCATGTGACACCGCCCCATTGTCACTATATAAGTGGCAGCGGAGCGTGTCCCTGGCATTCCGGCCGGAGAGCTCGTCGAGTCAACATCTCCAGGAGAAGAAGAAGAAGAACAAGAAGAAGAACAAGAACGGAAGGCGGCGGCGGCGGCGACGACGACAGCGGCGACAGAAGACCGGGCCACCGCCTGTAAAAGAGCTACAAGAAGGCGCGGTGGCCCGGCAGAAGAACCGAAGGCGGCGACAGAAGAACGGAAGGCAGCGGCGACAGAAGACCGGGCCACCGCCTGCAAAAGAGCTACAAGAAGGCGCGGTGGCCCGGCAGAAGAACCGAAGAGGGGGACAAGACCCCCGAAGTCGGGAGAAGAGGCCGGCGGCGGGGAGGAAGAAAGCCGGACTCCTCCGCTAGCAAAAGAGCTACACACAGATAGCGGAGGAGTCCGGCGAGAAGACCCCCGAAGACGGAAGATCCCCGGAGCTGTGCAATAAAATATTTTTTCCCTGTGTTGTGTTTTTTTTTGTACTTTATTTCACAGGTGAATGGGTAGGGGTACATTGTACCCCATACTCATTCACATAGGGTGGGGGGCCGGTATCCGGGGGCCCCCTTCTTAAAGGGGGCTCCCGGATTCCGATAAGCCCCCCGCCCGCAGACCCCGACAACCAACGGCCAGGGTTGTCGGGAAGAGGCCCTTGTCCTCATCAACATGGGGACAAGGTGCTTTGGGGTGGGGGGGCCGCGCGGCCCCCCCTTCCCCAAGGCACCCCCCCATGTTGAGGGCACGCGGCCTGGTACGGCTCAGGAGGGGGGGCGCGCTCGCTCGCCCCCCTTTCCTGGCCGGCCGGGTAGCGTGCTCGGACAAGGGTCTGGTGTGGACTTTGGGGGAACCCCCACGCCGATTTTTTTCGGCGTTGGGGTTCCCCTTTAAGCCCATTCCAGGCGGCGGAGCCCGCGACGTCTCCTTCGCGGGCCCCGCCTACCTGTACACGCGCTCGAAATGGGCGGATTTGCCTCCTCCTTACGTGGGCGAGTCCGTTCATTTCAAAAGTTGAGCGAACTGTTTGGCAAACAGTTCGCTGAAACAGTCCGCTCGTGTGTGGGCAAGTCCGCTCATGCAAATTTTGAGCGGACTGTTTGCCGAAACTGTTTGACGAACAAGGTTGGGCAAACAGTCCGCGCGTGTGTACGCGGCCTAAGACTGGGAGAAACAGGGAAGGGGAAGGGGAGTGAGACAGGAGGGAAAGGGCTGGCCGACCCACCCAGGCACGGGGGCCTACAAAGAACAAGAGTTCGGGTAGTATTGAACATGCTATATCAGCAGTCCAATGCATCTAAGTGGACATTAACAGGCAAAAAGTGATCAGCCCATGGTTGCCAGATTTTATTGTGCTTGGGGAGGCGGTCAAGGAATTTGGCTTCAGTCCTACTGTGGATAATGGCCTGCGTTACCCTATTCTTAACGGCAGGCAGGGGTAAAGTTGGGGTTTTCCAGGCGTGTGCTATGGTTTGTTTCGCTGCAGTTGTAAGCTGGAGAAAAAGTTTCAATTGATTGCGAGTGCAACATTCAGGAGACTTATTGAGTAGAGCGAAGACAGGGTCTGGCTGTAAAGTGAGTTTGAATAAAGTGGATGCCATTTGGAACACTGCTACCCAGAATTGCTGGGCTACCGGACACGTCCATCAGATGTGCAGGTGGGTGCCAGCAGTGTTACAACCCCTAAAACAGAACGCCGAGTATCCTGGAACGTATTTGGCGATTCTAGCTGGCACTAGGTACCAACGCATTAATACTTTAAAATTGGCCTCAGAGGCAACAACATTTTGAGATGCGTTCTTGGTATTAGTCCAAATCTCGCACCAGGCGTCAACGTCTAGGTCTATAGACAGATCGGCCGACCACCTCGTTGCGTATGGTGGGAGGGACGGGGGGGGGGAAATTGAGGTGAGCATATAATTGCGATATGACACCTGGGGCATGTGGGTCTGAGTTGCATATTTTTTCAAAAAATGATATGTGGTGTTGGGTCGGGCTGGGCTTAGGGAGAGATTGTAAGAAGTGTAGAATCTGAAGGTAACGGAAGTATTCCACACTGGGAAGGTGATATTGTTCCTGGAGTTCATGGAATGTTTTTGGCGATCCGCCCCTCAAGAGGTCTAAGACTCTGGTTATGCCTGCTCCGAACCAGGTTGTAAAAAGGCCTGGTTCAGTGAGAGCCGGGGGGAAGAGCGGGTTACCAAAAATAGATAACAATGGAGTATGCGTGGATATGAGTGCGGAGGATTTACGAGAAGCGTCCCAAATTTTCAGGGAATGCACGGTAACTGGATTTGTGAGGGGGCCTCTCTTGGAATGGGGTAACCAGAGTAGGTTGGAAATGGCAATGGGGTGGACATCTACAGCTTCAAGGCTAACCCACAAGGGAATTTCTGATGTAGCATGGTAAAGAGCTAGTTGGGCCACTTGAGCTGCTCTATAATACTGTAAGAAGTTGGGCACCCCTAGGCCGCCCTGTGTCTTGTGGCGGAAGAGAACAGATCTAGCAATCCTTGGTCTGGTCGGCTCCCAAATATATTTAAAGGTTTTATTTTGCATGATACGATGGAAATACGGGGGAACCGTGGTGGGGAGAACTCTGTAGAGGTAGAGTAATTTAGGTAGAAGGGACATCTTGACCGCTGTAATTCTACCCAGCCACGAGACACAAAGCGGCTGCCAAGAAGCCAAGATACTCGTAAATCTCTTGAGTAAGGGAAGGTAATTTGTACGGTAGAGGGAGGACGGGTCGTTCGTCAATTGGATGCCTAGGTAAGGGATGGAGGATGAGGACCATAAGAAAGGGAAATTATTTTGTAGCCGTTTAAGGTCATCTGTTGGCAGGGACACATTGAGGGCCTTGGATTTAGTTTGATTGACTTCTAGGCCCGATATAGTAGCGAAGCTATCTAGAAGCTTACAGAGGTTAGGTAAAGTAATGTGGGGGGTTGTGACGAAAAGTAGGGCGTCGTCGGCAAACAAGCATAACTTATGTGATGTTGAAGCTAACTCGAGACCACGTATATCGGGGTGTGCCCTAATCAGAGCCGCCAGGGGTTCTATTGCTAATGCAAATAGGATGGGGGAGAGGGGGCATCCCTGTCTCGTCCCCCTTTGAATGGGAAAGGGCGATGAGCGTGAACCAGCATATCTAACGTAAGCTTGGGGATGGGCATACAAAGCGTTTATCCAACTTAGAAAATGGGGGCCGAAGCCCCAACGTTGTAAAATATAGTGAAGGTATGGCCAGGATACCGTGTCGAACGCTTTGCGTATATCAAGCGAGAGCAAATGCATAGGGATGTTTCTCGATTTTGCTATATGTTGGAGGAGAATCACACGACGGATATTGTCACTAGCTTGCCTCTGGGGAATAAATCCCACTTGGTCTTTATGGATCAATCCACCTATAATCGGGTTCAGGCGTAGGGCCAAGACCTTGGCAAGGATCTTGATGTCCACGTTGAGCAGAGAGATGGGCCTAAAATTGGACCAAATTGAGTGGTCAGAATTGGGTTTGGGGATCATGGTGATAATGGCTGTCAATGTGTCCCTGCCCAGAGACTGACCCTGGAGGATAGAATTAAAGGAGTGTGTAAGGATTGGGGCTAGCGTATCAGAGAATTTTTTGTAGTAGGCTGCAGGTAATCCGTCGGGTCCGGGACGCTTATGAGGTTTGAGAGATTTGATGGCCGCCAATACTTCAGATAAAGCAATAGGGGCTTCGATTGTGTCGAGATTTGTAGGAGATAGCTGGGGTAGTTGTAGAGGGCGGAGCAGGGCATCAGCTTGAGAAGTAGGGAAGGATGATGTGGCTGCGTATAGCTTTGACAATTGAGTGGAGAACTCAGTGAGAATTTTAGCGGGGTTACTGGTGGGACCTCTTTGTGATATTCGAAGTCTTATGGGCTTATATGATTTCTCGGGGTTCTTTAAACGCATCGCCAAAAAAGTATCGGGCTTGTTGGCTTTAATGTAAGCAGTGTGGGAGGATCTACGGAGTTGCTTATCAGCTTCTTCAGTTAAAAGTAGGTCTAGCTCTAGTTTAGTTTTCTCGAACGCCAACCTATTAGAAACCGTAGGGTCAGATTGGAAAGAGAGATAGTGTTGGTGGAGGGTGGCCTCTAGTTGGGAGGAACGCTCTTGCCTGAGCTTCTGGAGCTGTGAGGCGACAGAGATACACGTGCCCCTAATAACCGGTTTGTGAGCCTCCCAGAGGAGAGTGGGGGAGATACCTGGGGTGGTGTTGTGGGTGAGGTATTCCGTGAGGGCTACTTGGATATCTAGACAATATGATTGGTTGGAAAGGAGAGTTTCATTCATGCTCCATTCTCTGCTAACGGGAGGAGGGATAATGGAAGAAACAGTCGTGATTGTAGCGCAGTGGTCTGACCAAGTAATGGGGTAAATGCGTGAGTGAAGGAGAGTGGGAGCAGATGCTACAGGTATAAAGATATGGTCTATTCTAGAGAAAGACTTATGGGGATTAGAATAGAAGGTATAGTTTTTCTTAAGGGGATTACATTCCCTCCAGGTGTCTACAAGTGCCGCCTTTTGAAATTGTTTGCGGAGTTTCATGGAGGGGGCCAGTTGTTCCGGGGAGTAGGGTGACCTATCGAGGTGTGGGTAAAGAACTTGATTGGAATCACCGCACATAAATAGGGCACCGACGTGGTGTGTTCGGATGACCTGAAGGAGGTGGGAGAAGAACGGGTTGGGATTCGTATTAGGAGCGTAGTAGAAGACTATTGTGACAGCCGTGTCCTGGAGTAGACCTGTGAGTATAAGGTATCGACCCTCAGGGTCTTTAATTTCGGTTCCGGGGGTGAATAGAAGGGTATGGTGAAAGGCAAGAAGGACCCCTCTGTGTTTCGTGTCTGCGGAGGCTGTAAAGACCTGAGGATATTTGGAGTGAAAGAATTTGGGGGTAGTGTGCTTAGAGAAATGGGTTTCCTGAAGGGCCACTATGCCGGCCTTCAGGGTAAGAAACGTGCGAAATGCCTTGACCCGTTTTTGTGGTGAGTTAAGTCCTTTAACATTTAAGGACAAAATGTTCAGGGGGGCCATTGCGTGAGGGAAAGAGTATGTTCGGGGGACCCGTTAGGGCCCGAGTGGGCCGACCAGCCAAGAAGAAAGAAAGGGAGGGGTATAGCAGAGGAAAAGAAAAAGTAAGAGCAGGAAAAGTTTGTGCAGGGAGGGGGGAAGAGGTGTGAGGCGGTGCGAGCAAAGGCACACCGCCCAACAAATTGGTGTTGCGGTCCGCCCGACCAGAGGGCGGGCAGGCGGAGTGTGCATCAACAAATGGGGGGAGCAGTGACTGCTCACCGCCGCGTACCCGTTGAAGTAACATTTAACAGTATAGTTAAAAAACAAAACTTAATAACAACAAACTCTACCAGATGAATGTGGCAGTTCAAGTGTACATAAAAGAGGTGTAAAGGGGTTTCAATCACAGTAAAAAGTGAACCGTGAAGTAACAGTATGGGGGGTAAAAATAGATCAAAAATTATATATATATAAAAAATATATAAAAAAATAAAAAAAAAAAGGGGGGGGGAGGGGGGGGGGAAAGGGAAGTATATGATTCGCTTTACGATATAGCTGTGGAGAAACTATCATAAGAATCGTATGGTTGGTAGAGATGTCCATGCTAAAACAAAAAAACAAAAAGAAAAAGAGATAAACAGAATACTGTGAGAAGATCAGGGTTTGCAAGTCCCAAGAACTGACGACTCAAAAAAATGAGGACGCCAAAGCAAAAAGTAGGGCAAAAAAGCTGGTAAGAGCGTTTCTCAGCGGGGAATAAAGACCTTCGGGCTAGGGAAGCCTACGCTGGAGGAACGTTTCGGGGTGTCCCGCTTAGCAGAAGAGGAGCTTGGAGTAGCTTGATGATTCCGTCTTGGTGTGGCTGCATAGGAGTAGGGAGCAGGACGAGCTGGAGTGCGTGGGAGAGATGTGTCTCGAGGTTCAGGTGCCACAAGGTGGAGAGATTCCAATAAATTCTGTAGGGCTTCGGATGAAGAACAGGTATGTTGTTGACCTTGAAAGGAGAAGTGGAGCGCAAAGGGAAGCGCCAAGCATATTTTATCTGATGTTGCATCAATATTTGGAGCTGCGGTTTCATGGCACGTCTCTTTGCAATCGTCGAGGGTGCAAGATCGGTGAAGAGCTGATATGCGTGGCCTTGGAATAGCAGATCTTGTTTGTTTCGTGCGGCCGAAATCAGTTGCTCTTTCGTTCGGAAGTAGTGAAGTTTCACTATGATATCTCGGGGGAGGGCCTTCGGGTTGACGACGCGTTAAGGCTCTATGAATCCGATCGAATTCAAGACGTTCGATCGGGATCGACGGGGACAGTTCCTGAAAGAGAGCGGTCGTAAAAGACTGCAAGTCGTCTACCGTCTCGGGGATGCCACGAAGGCGAAGATTTGATCTCCGTGAGCGGTTTTCTGCGTCCTCTAAACGGGATAGGAGGACCGCGTTGTCATCTCGGAGGCTTGCTTGGTCACGGACCAATTCTTGTATTGTGAGTTCCGTATCGTCTGCCCTTGTTTCGAGGTCTGCTGTGCGCTGGCCTAGGTCACGGATCTCACGGGTAAGTCTGTCTGTTATTTGGTCGGATGTGGCTTTGAGGGCTTTGTGGAGCATGGTCTCCATGTGTTTCAAGAAGTCTGCTTGGGACATACCTGTCTGTGAGGTAGGTTGCGGTATGTTCATACACTCCGTGGAGGTGTCCTCCTCATCGCTGCTCCCATGATGTTGCGGGCTGGTAGTGAGCTGGGCCGCCGCTGAGGCCTTCGCCGCCATTTTGGAGGAAGCACGCGCCAGTGCTTCTTTGATTGGTTTCGGCTTATTTTTGCCCCGGTGGCCGGTCAGAACCATTCCGGGAGAAGCACAGGGCGGTCCGCTACGTGGGTCCTCAAAGATCGAGGTGATTGCCGACTGGGAATGCAGTGCTATGGCTCGGGATTGCGGCGGTGAGAGCGGAGCTCTAACGGGATGCGTCCGTCATGGTGAGCTTCGCGCATGCGCCCCCAGGCTTTTTTCCATTATGTTGTTGGCTTTGGCGACCTGCTGTATTTTTCCTCTCCATAGCCCGAGGTGACCACCTTGGCTTTTGTCAAGAGAGTTGTAAGTAGGGTGCAAGATCGCCTACGGCCACATCACCCTGAATGCGCTCGATCTCGTCTGATCTCGGATGCTAAGCAGGGTCGGGCCTGGTTAGTACCTGCATGGGAGACCGCCTGGGAATACCAGGTGCCGTACGCTTTTTTCCATTATGTTGTTGGCTTTGGCGACCTGCTGTATTTTTCCTCTCGATTGCCCGAGGTGACCACCTTGGCTTTTGTCAAGAGAGTTGTAAGTAGGGTGCAAAATTGCCTACGGCCACATCACCCTTAATGCACTCGATCTCGTCTGATCTCGGATGCTAAGCAGGGTCTGGCCTGGTTAGTACCTGGATGGGAGACCGCATGGGAATACCAGGTGCCGTAGGCTTTTTTCCATTATGTTGTTGGCTTTGGCGACCTGCTGTATTTTTCCTCTCGATTGCCAGAGGTGACCACCTTGGCTTTTGTCAAGAGAGTTGTAAGTAGGGTGCAAGATTGCCTGCGGCCACATCACCCTGAATGCGCTTGATCTCGGATGCTAAGGAGGGTCGGTCCTGGTTAGTACCTGGATGGGAGACCGCCTGGGAATACCAGGTGCTGTAGGATTTTTTCCATTATGTTGTTGGCTTTGGCGACCTGCTGTATTTTTCCTCTCGATTGCCCGAGGTGACCACCTTGGCTTTTGTCAAGAGAGTTGTAAGTAGGGTGCAAGATCGCCTACGGCCACATCACCCTGAATGCGCTCGATCTCGTCTGATCTCGGATGCTAAGCAGGGTCGGGCCTGGTTTGTACCTGCATGGGAGACCGCCTGGGAATACCAGGTGCCGTAGGCTTTTTTCCATTATGTTGTTGGCTTTGGCGACCTGCTGTATTTTTCCTCTCGATTGCCCGAGGTGACCACCTTGGCTTTTGTCAAGAGAGTTGTAAGTAGGGGGCAAGGTCGCCTACGGCCACATCACCCTGAATGCGCTCGATATCGTCTGATCTCGGATGCTAAGCAGGGTAGGGCATGGTTAGTACCTGGATGGGAGACCGCCTGGGAATACCATGTGCCGTAGGCTTTTTTCCATTATGTTGTTGGCTTTGGTGACCTGCTGTATTTTTCCTCATGATTGCCCGAGGTGACCACCTTGGCTTTTGTCAAGAGAGTTGTAAGTAGGGTGTAAGATCACCACGGCCACATCACCCTGAATGCGCTCAATCTCATCTGACCTCGGATGCTAAGCAGGGTCAGGCCTGGTTAGTACCTGGATGGGATACCGCCTGGGAATACCATGTGCCGTAGGCTTTTTTCCATTATGTTGTTGGCTTGGGTGACCTGCTGTATTTTTCCTCTCGATTGCTCGAGGTGACCACCTTGGCTTTTGTCAAGAGAGTTGTAAGTAGGGGACAAGATCAATTACGGCCACATCACCCTGAATGCTCTCGATCTCGTCTGATCTCGGATGCTAAGCAGGGTCGGGCCTGGTTAGTACCTGGATGGGAGACCGCCTGGGAATACCATGTGCCGTAGGCTTTTTTCCATTATGTTGTTGGCTTTGGCGACCTGCTGTATTTTTCCTCTCGATTGCCCGAGGTGACCACCTTGGCTTTTGTCAAGAGAGTTGTAAGTAGGGGACAAGATCAATTACGGCCACATCACCCTGAATGCTCTCGATCTCGTCTGATCTCAGATGCTAAGCAGGGTCGGGCCTGGTTAGTACCTGGATGGGAGACCGCCTGGGAATTCCAGGTGCCGTAGGCTTTTTTCCATTATGTTGTTGGCTTTGGCGACCTGCTGTATTTATCCTCTCGATTGCCCGAGGTGACCACCTTGGCTTTTGTCAAGAGAGTTGTAAGTAGGGTGCAAGATCGCCTACGGCCACTTCACCCTGAAAGCGCTCAATCTCCTCTGATCTCTGATGCTAAGCAGGGTCGGGCCTGGTTAGTACCTGGATGGGAGACCGCCTGGGAATACCAGGTGACGTAGGCTTTTTTCCATTATGTTGTTGGCTTTGGCGACCTGCTGTATTTTTCCTCTCGATTGCCCGAGGTGACCTCCTTGGCTTTTGTCAAGAGAGTTGTAAGTAGGGTGCAAGATTGCCTACGGCTACATCACCCTGAATGCGCTTGATCTCGTCTGATCTCGGATGCTAAGCAGGGTCGGGCCTCGTTAGTACCTGGATGGGAGACCGCCTGGGAATACCATGTGCCGTAGGCTTTTTTCCATTATGTTGTTGGCTTGGGTGACCCGCTGTATTTTTCCTCTCGATTGCCCGAGGTGACCACCTTGGCTTTTGTCAAGAGAGTTGTAAGTAGGGTGCAAGATCTCCTACGGCCACATAACCCTGAATGCGCTCAATCTCGTCTGATTGCAGATGCTAAGCAGGGTCGGGCCTGGTTAGTACCTGGATGGGAGACCGCCTGGGAATACCAGGTGCCGTAGGCTTTTCTCCATTATGTTGTTGGCTTTGGCGACCTGCTGTATTTTTCCTCTCGATTGCCGAGGTGACCACCTCGGCTTTTGTCAAGAGAGTTGTAAGTAGGGTGCAAGATCGATTACGGCCACATCACCCTGAATGCGCTCGATCTCGTCTGATCTTGGATGCTAAGCAGGGTTGGGCCTGGTTAGAACCTGGATGGGTGACCGCCTGGGAATACCAGGTGCCGTAGGCTTTTTTCCATTATGTTGTTGGCTTTGGCGACCTGCTGTATTTTTCCTCTCGATTGCCCGAGGTGACCGCCTTGGCTTTTGTCAAGAGAGTTGTAAGTAGGGTGCAAGATCGCCTACGGCCACATCACCCTGAATGCGCTCGATCTCGTCTGATCTCGGATGCTCAGCAGGGTCGGGCCTGGTTAGTACCTGGATGGGAGACCGCCTGGGAATACCAGGTGCCGTAGGCTTTTTTCCATTATGTTGTTGGCTTTGGCGACCTGCTGTATTTTTCCTCTCTATAGCCCGAGGTGACCACCTTGGCTTTTGTCAAGAGAGTTGTAAGTAGGGTGGAAGATCGCCTACAGCCACCTCACCCTGAATGCGCTCGATCTCGTCTGATCTCGGATGCTAAGCAAGGTCGGGCCTGGTTAGTACCTGGATGGGAGACCACCTGGGAACACCAGGTGCTGTAGGCTTTTTTCCATTATGTTGTTGGCTTTGGCAACCTGCTGTATTTTTCCTCTCTATAGCCCGAGGTGACCACCTTGGCTTTTGTCAAGAGAGTTGTAAGTAGGGTGGAAGATCGCCTACAGCCACATCACCCTGAATGCGCTCGATCTCGTCTGATCTCGGATGCTAAGCAGGGTCGGGCCTGGTTAGTACCTGGATGGGAGACCACCTGGGAATACCAGGTGCCGTAGGCTTTTTTCCATTATGTTGTTGGCTTTGGCGACCTGCTGTATTTTTCCTCTCTATTGCCCGAGGTGACTACCTTGGCTTTTGTCAAGAGAGTTGTAAGTAGGGTGCAAGATTGCCTACAGCCACATCACCCTGAATGCGCTCGATCTCGTCTGATCTCGGATGCTAATCAGGGTCGGGCCTGGTTAGTACCTGCATGGGAGACCGCCTGGGAATACCAGGTGCCGTAGGCTTTTTTCCATTATGTTGTTGGCTTTGGCGACCTGCTGTATTTTTCCTCTCGATTGCCCGAGGTGACCACCTTGGCTTTTGTCAAGAGAGTTGTAAGTAGGGTGCAAGATCGATTACAGCCACATCACCCTGAATGCGCTCGATCTCGTCTGATCTCGGATGCTAAGCAGGGTCGGGCCTGGTTAGTACCTGGATGGGAGACCGCCTGGGAATACCAGGTGCCGCAGGCTTTTTTCCATTATGTTGTTGGCTTTGGCGACCTGCTGTATTTTTCCTCTCGATTGCCCGAGGTGACCACCTTGGCTTTTGTCAAGAGAGTTGTAAGTAGGGTGGAAGATCGCCTACGGCCACATCACCCTGAATGTGCTCGATCGAGAGGAAAAATACAGCAGGTCGCCAAAGCCAACAACATAATGGAAAAAAGCCTACGGCACCTGGTATTCCCAGGCGGTCTCCCATGCAGGTACTAACCAGGCGCGACCCTGCTTACCATCCGAGATCAGACGAGATCGAGCGCATTCAGGGTGATGTGGCCGTAGGCGGTCTTGCACCCTACTTACAACTCTCTTGACAAAAGCCAAGATGGTCACCTCGGGCAATCGAGAGGAAAAATACAGCAGGTCGCCAAAGCCAACAACATAATGGAAAAAAGCCTACAGCACCTGGTATTCCCAGGCGGTCTCCCATCGAGGTACTAACCAGGCCCGACCCTGCTTATCATCCGAGATCAGACGAGATCGAGCGCATTCAGGGTGATGTGGCCGTAGGTGATCTTGCACCCTGCTTACAACTCTCTTGACAAAAGTCAAGGTGGTCACCTCGGGCAATCGAGAGGAAAAATACAGCAGGTCGCCAAAGCCAACAACATAATGGAAAAAAGCCTACGGCACCTGGTATTCCCAGGCGGTCCCCCATCCATGTACTAACCAGGCCTGACCCTGCTTAGCATCCGAGATCAGACGAGATCGAGCGCATTCAGGGAGATGTGGCCGCAGGCGATCTTGCACCCTACTTACAACTCTCTTGACAAAAGCCAAGGTGGTCACCTCGGGCAATCGAGAGGAAAAATACAGCAGGTCGCCAAAGCCAACAACATAATGGAAAAAAGCCTACGGCACCTAGTATTCCCAGGCGGTCTCCCATTCAGGTACTAACCAGGCCCGACCCTGCTTAGCATCCGAGATTAGACGAGATCGAGCGCATTCAGGGAGATGTGGCCATAGGCAATCTTGAACCCTACTTACAACTCTCTTGACAAAAGCCAAGGTGGTCACTTCAGGCAATCGAGAGGAAAAATACAGCAGGTCGCCAAAGCCAACAACAAAATGGAAAAAAGCCTACGGCACCTGGTATTCCCAGGCGGTCTCCCATCCAGGTACTAACCAGGCCCGACCCTGCTTAGCATCCGAGATCAGACGAGATCAAGCGCATGCAGGATGATGTGGCAGTAGGCGATCTTGCACCCTACTTACAACTCTCTTGACAAAAGCCAAGGTGGTCACCTCGGGCAATCGAGAGGAAAAATACAGCAGGTCGCCAAAGCCAACAACATAATGGAAAAAAGCCTATGGCACCTAGTATTCTCAGGCGGTCTCCCATCCAGGTACTAACCAGGCCCGACCCTGCTTAGCATCCGAGCTCAAACGAGATCGAGCGCATTCAGGGCGATGTGGCAGTAGGCGATCTTGCACCCTACTTACAACTCTCTTGACAAAAGCCAAGGTGGTCACCTCGGGCAATCGAGAGGAAAAATACAGCAGGTCGCCAAAGCCAACAACATAATGGAAAAAAGCCTACGGCACCTGGTATTCCCAGGCGGTCTCCCATCCAGGTACTAACCAGGCGCGACCCTGCTTACCATCCGAGATCAGACGAGATCGAGCGCATTCAGGGTGATGTGGCCGTAGGCGGTCTTGCACCCTACTTACAACTCTCTTGACAAAAGCCAAGATGGTCACCTCGGGCAATCGAGAGGAAAAATACAGCAGGTCGCCAAAGCCAACAACATAATGGAAAAAAGCCTACAGCACCTGGTATTCCCAGGCGGTCTCCCATCGAGGTACTAACCAGGCCCGACCCTGCTTATCATCCGAGATCAGACGAGATCGAGCGCATTCAGGGTGATGTGGCCGTAGGTGATCTTGCACCCTACTTACAACTCTCTTGACAAAAGCCAAGGTGGTCACCTCAGGCAACGGAGAGGAAAAATACAGCAGGTCGCCAAAGCCAACAACATAATGGAAAATAGCCTACGGCATCTGGTATTCCCAGGCGGTCTCCCATCCAGGTACTAACCAGGCCCGACCCTGCTTAGCATCCGAGATCAGACAAAATCGAGCGCATTCAGGGTGATGTGGCCGTAGGCGATCTTGCACCCTACTTACAACTCTCTTGACAAAAGCCAAGGTGGTCACCTCGGGCAATCGAGAGGAAAAATACAGCAGGTCGCCAAAGCCAACAACATAATGGAAAAAAGCCTACGGCACCTGGTATTCCCAGGCGGTCTCCCATCCAGGTACTAACCAGGCCCGACCCTGCTTAGCATGCGAGATCAGACGAGATCGAGCGCATTCAGGGTGATGTGGCCGTAGGCGATATTGCATCCTACTTACAACTCTCTTGACAAAAGCCAAGGTGGTCACCTCGGGCAATCGAGAGGAAAAATACAGCAGGTCGCCAAAGCCAACAACATAATGGAAAAAACCCTACGGCACCTGGTATTCCCAGGCGGTCTCCCATCCAGATACTAACCAGGCCCGACCCTGCTTAGCATGCGAGATCAGACGAGATCGAGCGCATTCAGGGTGATGTGGCCGTAGGCGATCTTGCACCCTACTTACAACTCTCTTGACAAAAGCCAAGGTGGTCACCTCGGGCAATCGAGAGGAAAAATACAGCAGGTCGCCAAAGCCAACAACATAATGGAAAAAAGCCTACGGCACCTGGTATTCCCAGGCGGTCTCCCATCCAGGTACTAACCAGGCACGACCCTGCTTAGCATCCGAGATCAGACGAGATCGAGCGCATTCAAGGTGATGTGGCCGTAGGCGATCTTGCACCCTACTTACAACTCTCTTGACAAAAGCCAAGGTGGTCACCTCGGGCAATCGAGAGGAAAAATACAGCAGGTCGCCAAAGCCAACAACATAATGGAAAAAAGCCTACGGCACCTGGTATTCCCAGGCGGTCTCCCATCCAGGTACTAACCAGGCCCGACCCTGCTTAGCATGCGAGATCAGACGAGATCGAGCGCATTCAGGGTGATGTGGCAGTAGGTGATTTTGCACCCTACTTACAACTCTCTTCACAAAAGCCAAGGTGGTCACCTTGGACAATCGAGAGGAAAAATACAGCAGGTCGCCAAAGCCAACAACATAATGGAAAAAAGCCTACGGCACCTGGTATTCCCAGGCGGTCACCCAACCAGGTACTAACCAGGCCCGACGCTGCTTAGCATCCAAGATCAGACGAGATTGAGCACATTCAGGGGGATGTGGCCATAGGCGATCTTGCACCCTACTTACAATTCTCTTGACAAAAGCCAAGGTGGTCACCTCGGGCAATCGAGAGGAAAAATACAGCAGGTCGCCAAAGCCAACAACATAATGGAAAAAAGCATACGGCACCTGGTATTCCCAGGCGGTCTCCCATCCAAGTGCTAACCAGGCCCGACCCTGCTTAGCATCCGAGATCAGACGAGATCGAGCACATTCAGGGTTATGTGGCCGTACGCGATCTTGCACCCTACTTACAACTCTCTTGACAAAAGCCAAGGTGGTCACCTCGGGCAATCGAGAGGAAAAATACAGCAGGTCGCCAAAGCCAACAACATAATGGAAAAAAGCCGACTGCACCTGGTATTCCCAGGCAGTCTGCCATCCAGGTACTAACCAGGCCTGACCCTGCTTAGCATCCGAGATCAGATGAGATTGAGCGCATTCAGGGTGATGTGGCCGTAGGCGATCTTGCACCCTACTTACAACTCTCTTGACAAAAACCAAGGTGGTCACCTCGGGCAATCGAGAGGAAAAATACAGCAGGTCGCCAAAGCCAACAACATAATGGAAAAAGCCTACGGCACTTGGTATTCCCAGGCGGTCTCCCATCCAGGTACTAACCAGGCCCGACCCTGCTTAGCATGCGAGATCAGACGAGATCGAGCGCATTCAGGGTGATGTATCTGTAGGTGATCTTGCACCCTACTTACAACTCTCTTGACAAAAACCAAGGTGGTCACCTCGGGCAATGGAGAGGAAAAATACAGCAGGTCGCCAAAGCCAACAACATAATGGAAAAAAGCCTACGGCACCTGGTATTGCCAGGCGGTCTCCCATTCAGGTACTAACCAGGCCCGATCCTGCTTAGCATCCGAGATCAGACGAGATCAAGCGCATTCAGGGTGATGTGGCCGTAAGCAATCTTGCAGCCTACTTACAACTCTCTTGACAAAAGCCAAGGTGGTCACCTCGGGCAATCGAGTCGGAAAATACAGCAGGTCGCCAAAGCCAACAACATAATGGAAAAAAGCCGACGGCACCTGGTTTTCCCAGGCGGTCTCTCATCCAGGTACTAACCAGACCAGACCCTGCTTAGCATGCGAGATCAGACGAGATCGAGCGCATTCAGGGTGATGTGGCCGTAGGCGATCTTGCACCCTACTTACAACTCTCTTGACAAAAGCCAAGGTGGTCACCTCGGGCAATCGAGAGGAAAAATACAGCAGGTCGCCAAAGCCAACAACATAATGGAAAAAAGCCTACAGCACCTGGTATTCACAGGCGGTCTCCCATCCAGGTACTAATCAGGCCCGACCCTGCTTAGCATCTGAGATCAGACGAGATCAAGCGCATTCAGGGTGATGTGGCCGTAGGCGATCTTGCACCCTACTTACAACTCTCTTGACAAAAGCCGAGGTGGTCACCTCGGGCAATCGAGAGGAAAAATACAGCAGGTCGCCAAAGCCAACAACATAATGGAAAAAAGCCTACGGCACCTGGTATTCCCAGGCGGTCTCCCATCCAGGTACTAACCAGGCACGACCCTGCTTAGCATCCGAGATCAGACGAGATCGAGCGCATTCAGGGTGATGTGGCCGTAGGCGATCTTGCACCCTACTTACAACTCTCTTGACAAAAGCCAAGGTGGTCACCTCGGGCAATCGAGAGGAAAAATACAGCAGGTCGCCAAAGCCAACAACATAATGGAAAAAAGCCTACGGCACCTGGTATTCCCAGGCGGTCTCCCATCCAGGTACTAACCAGGCCTGACCCTGCTTAGCATCCAAGATCAGACGAGATGGAGCGCATTCAGGGTGATGTGGCCGTAGGCGATCTTGCACCCTACTTACAACTCTCTTGACAAAAGCCAAGGTGGTCACCTCGGGCTATCGAGAGGAAAAATACAGCAGGTCGCCAAAGCCAACAACATAATGGAAAAAATCCTACGGCACCTGGTATTCCAAGGCAGTCTCCCATCCAGGTACTAACCAGGCCCGACCCTGCTTAGCATCCGAGATTAGACGAGATCGAGCGCATTCAGGGTGATGTGGCTGTAGGCGACCTTGCACCCTACTTACAACTCTCTTGACAAAAGCCAAGGTGGCCACCTCGGGCAAGCGAGAGGAAAAATACAGCAGGTCGCCAAAGCCAACAACATAATGGAAAAAACCCTATGGCACCTGGTATTCCCAGGCGGTCACCCACCCAGGTACTAACCAGGCCCGACCCTGCTTAGCATCCGAGATCAGACGAGATCGACCGCATTCAGGGTGATGTGGACGTAGGCGTTCTTGCCCCCTACTTACAACTCTCTTGACAAAAGCCAAGGTGGCCACCTCGGGCATGCGAGAGGAAAAATACAGCAGGTCGCCAAAGCCAACAACGTAATGGAAAAAAGCCTACGGCACGTGGCATTCCCAGGCGGTCTCCCATCCAGGTACTAACCAGGCCCGACCCTGCTTAGCATCCGAGATCAGACGAGATCAAGCGCATTCATGGTGATGTGGCCGTAGGCAATCTAGCACACTACTTACAACTCTCTTGACAAAAGCCAAGGTGGTCACCTCGGGCATTCGAGAGGAAAAATACAGCAGGTCGCCAAAGCCAACAACATAATGGAAAATATCCTACGGCACCTGGTATTCCCAGGCAGTCTCCCATCCAGGTACTAACCAGGCCCGACGCTGCTTAGCATCCGAGATCAGATGAGATCGAGCAAATTCAGGGTGATGTGGCCGTAAGCGATCTTGCACCCTACTTACAACTCTCTTGACAAAAGCCAAGGTGGTCACCTCGGGCAATCGAGAGGAAAAATACAGCAGGTCGCCAAAGCCAACAACATAATGGAAAAAAGCCTACGGCACCTGGTATTCCCAGGCGGTCTCCCATCCAGGTACTAACCAGGCCCGACCCTGCTTAGCATGCGAGATCAGACGAGATCGAGCGCATTCAGGGTGATGTGGCAGTAGGTGATTTTGCACCCTACTTACAACTCTCTTCACAAAAGCCAAGGTGGTCACCTTGGACAATCGAGAGGAAAAATACAGCAGGTCGCCAAAGCCAACAACATAATGGAAAAAAGCCTACGGCACCTGGTATTCCCAGGCGGTCACCCAACCAGGTACTAACCAGGCCCGACGCTGCTTAGCATCCAAGATCAGACGAGATTGAGCACATTCAGGGGGATGTGGCCATAGGCGATCTTGCACCCTACTTACAATTCTCTTGACAAAAGCCAAGGTGGTCACCTCGGGCAATCGAGAGGAAAAATACAGCAGGTCGCCAAAGCCAACAACATAATGGAAAAAAGCATACGGCACCTGGTATTCCCAGGCGGTCTCCCATCCAAGTGCTAACCAGGCCCGACCCTGCTTAGCATCCGAGATCAGACGAGATCGAGCACATTCAGGGTTATGTGGCCGTACGCGATCTTGCACCCTACTTACAACTCTCTTGACAAAAGCCAAGGTGGTCACCTCGGGCAATCGAGAGGAAAAATACAGCAGGTCGCCAAAGCCAACAACATAATGGAAAAAAGCCGACTGCACCTGGTATTCCCAGGCAGTCTGCCATCCAGGTACTAACCAGGCCTGACCCTGCTTAGCATCCGAGATCAGACGAGATTGAGCGCATTCAGGGTGATGTGGCCGTAGGCGATCTTGCACCCTACTTACAACTCTCTTGACAAAAACCAAGGTGGTCACCTCGGGCAATCGAGAGGAAAAATACAGCAGGTCGCCAAAGCCAACAACATAATGGAAAAAGCCTACGGCACTTGGTATTCCCAGGCGGTCTCCCATCCAGGTACTAACCAGGCCCGACCCTGCTTAGCATGCGAGATCAGACGAGATCGAGCGCATTCAGGGTGATGTATCTGTAGGTGATCTTGCACCCTACTTACAACTCTCTTGACAAAAACCAAGGTGGTCACCTCGGGCAATGGAGAGGAAAAATACAGCAGGTCGCCAAAGCCAACAACATAATGGAAAAAAGCCGACGGCACCTGGTTTTCCCAGGCGGTCTCTCATCCAGGTACTAACCAGACCAGACCCTGCTTAGCATGCGAGATCAGACGAGATCGAGCGCATTCAGGGTGATGTGGCCGTAGGCGATCTTGCACCCTACTTACAACTCTCTTGACAAAAGCCAAGGTGGTCACCTCGGGCAATCGAGAGGAAAAATACAGCAGGTCGCCAAAGCCAACAACATAATGGAAAAAAGCCTACAGCACCTGGTATTCACAGGCGGTCTCCCATCCAGGTACTAACCAGGCCCGACCCTGCTTAGCATCTGAGATCAGACGAGATCAAGCGCATTCAGGGTGATGTGGCCGTAGGCGATCTTGCACCCTACTTACAACTCTCTTGACAAAAGCCGAGGTGGTCACCTCGGGCAATCGAGAGGAAAAATACAGCAGGTCGCCAAAGCCAACAACATAATGGAAAAAAGCCTACGGCACCTGGTATTCCCAGGCGGTCTCCCATCCAGGTACTAACCAGGCACGACCCTGCTTAGCATCCGAGATCAGACGAGATCGAGCGCATTCAGGGTGATGTGGCCGTAGGCGATCTTGCACCCTACTTACAACTCTCTTGACAAAAGCCAAGGTGGTCACCTCGGGCAATCGAGAGGAAAAATACAGCAGGTCGCCAAAGCCAACAACATAATGGAAAAAAGCCTACGGCACCTGGTATTCCCAGGCGGTCTCCCATCCAGGTACTAACCAGGCCTGACCCTGCTTAGCATCCAAGATCAGACGAGATGGAGCGCATTCAGGGTGATGTGGCCGTAGGCGATCTTGCACCCTACTTACAACTCTCTTGACAAAAGCCAAGGTGGTCACCTCGGGCTATCGAGAGGAAAAATACAGCAGGTCGCCAAAGCCAACAACATAATGGAAAAAATCCTACGGCACCTGGTATTCCAAGGCAGTCTCCCATCCAGGTACTAACCAGGCCCGACCCTGCTTAGCATCCGAGATTAGACGAGATCGAGCGCATTCAGGGTGATGTGGCTGTAGGCGACCTTGCACCCTACTTACAACTCTCTTGACAAAAGCCAAGGTGGCCACCTCGGGCAAGCGAGAGGAAAAATACAGCAGGTCGCCAAAGCCAACAACATAATGGAAAAAACCCTATGGCACCTGGTATTCCCAGGCGGTCACCCACCCAGGTACTAACCAGGCCCGACCCTGCTTAGCATCCGAGATCAGACGAGATCGACCGCATTCAGGGTGATGTGGACGTAGGCGTTCTTGCCCCCTACTTACAACTCTCTTGACAAAAGCCAAGGTGGCCACCTCGGGCATGCGAGAGGAAAAATACAGCAGGTCGCCAAAGCCAACAACGTAATGGAAAAAAGCCTACGGCACGTGGCATTCCCAGGCGGTCTCCCATCCAGGTACTAACCAGGCCCGACCCTGCTTAGCATCCGAGATCAGACGAGATCAAGCGCATTCATGGTGATGTGGCCGTAGGCAATCTAGCACACTACTTACAACTCTCTTGACAAAAGCCAAGGTGGTCACCTCGGGCATTCGAGAGGAAAAATACAGCAGGTCGCCAAAGCCAACAACATAATGGAAAATATCCTACGGCACCTGGTATTCCCAGGCAGTCTCCCATCCGGGTACTAACCAGGCCCGACGCTGCTTAGCATCCGAGATCAGATGAGATCGAGCAAATTCAGGGTGATGTGGCCGTAAGCGATCTTGCACCCTACTTACAACTCTCTTGACAAAAGCCAAGGTGGTCACCTCGGGCAATCGAGAGGAAAAATACAGCAGGTCGCCAAAGCCAACAACATAATGGAAAAAAGCCTACGGCACCTGGTATTCCCAGGCGGTCTCCCATCCAGGTACTAACCAGGCCCGACCCTGCTTTGCATCCGAGATCAGACGAGATCGAGCGTATTCAGGGTGATGTGGCCGTAGGCGATCTTGCACCCTACTTACAACTCTCTTGACAAAAGCCAAGGTGGTCACCTCGGGCAAACGAGAGGAAAAATAAAGCAGGTCGATAAAGCCAACAACATAATGGAAAAAAGCCTACGGCACCTGGTATTCCCAGGCGGTCTCCCATCCAGGTACTAACCAGGCCCGACCCTGTTTAGCATCCGAGATCAGACGAGATCGAGCGCATTCAGGGTGATGTGGCCATAAGCGATTTTGCACCCTACTTACAACTCTCTTGACAAAAGCCAAGGTGGTCACCTCGGACAATCGAGAGGAAGAATAATGCAGGTCGCCAAAGCCAACAACATAATGGAAAAAGGTCTACAGCACATGGTATTCCCAGGCGGTCTCCCATCCAGGTACTAACCAGGCCCGACCCTGCTTAGCATCCAAGATCAGACGAGATCGAGCGCATTCAGTGCGATATGGCCATAGGCGATCTTGCACCCTACTTACAACTCTCTTGACAAAAGCCAAGGTGGTCACCTCGGGCAATCGAGAGGAAAAATACAGCAGGTCGCCAAAGCCAACAACATAACGGAAAAAAGCCTACGGCACCTGGTATTCCCAGGCGGTCTCCCATCCAGGTACTAACCAGGCCCGACTCTGCTTAGCATCCGAGATCAGACGAGATCGAGTGCATTCAGGGTGATGTGGCTGTAGGCAATCTTGCACCCTACTTACAACTCTCTTGACAAAAGCCAAGGTGGTCACCTCGGGCAATCGAGAGGAAAAATACAGCAGGTCGCCAAAGCCAACAACATAATGGAAAAAAGCCTACGGCACCTGGTATTCCCAGGCGGTCTCCCATCCAGGTACTAACCAGGCCCGACCCTGCTTAGCATGCGAGATCAGACGAGATCGAGCGCATTCAGGGTGATGTGGCAGTAGGTGATTTTGCACCCTACTTACAACTCTCTTCACAAAAGCCAAGGTGGTCACCTTGGACAATCGAGAGGAAAAATACAGCAGGTCGCCAAAGCCAACAACATAATGGAAAAAAGCCTACGGCACCTGGTATTCCCAGGCGGTCACCCAACCAGGTACTAACCAGGCCCGACGCTGCTTAGCATCCAAGATCAGACGAGATTGAGCACATTCAGGGGGATGTGGCCATAGGCGATCTTGCACCCTACTTACAATTCTCTTGACAAAAGCCAAGGTGGTCACCTCGGGCAATCGAGAGGAAAAATACAGCAGGTCGCCAAAGCCAACAACATAATGGAAAAAAGCATACGGCACCTGGTATTCCCAGGCGGTCTCCCATCCAAGTGCTAACCAGGCCCGACCCTGCTTAGCATCCGAGATCAGACGAGATCGAGCACATTCAGGGTTATGTGGCCGTACGCGATCTTGCACCCTACTTACAACTCTCTTGACAAAAGCCAAGGTGGTCACCTCGGGCAATCGAGAGGAAAAATACAGCAGGTCGCCAAAGCCAACAACATAATGGAAAAAAGCCGACTGCACCTGGTATTCCCAGGCAGTCTGCCATCCAGGTACTAACCAGGCCTGACCCTGCTTAGCATCCGAGATCAGACGAGATTGAGCGCATTCAGGGTGATGTGGCCGTAGGCGATCTTGCACCCTACTTACAACTCTCTTGACAAAAACCAAGGTGGTCACCTCGGGCAATCGAGAGGAAAAATACAGCAGGTCGCCAAAGCCAACAACATAATGGAAAAAGCCTACGGCACTTGGTATTCCCAGGCGGTCTCCCATCCAGGTACTAACCAGGCCCGACCCTGCTTAGCATGCGAGATCAGACGAGATCGAGCGCATTCAGGGTGATGTATCTGTAGGTGATCTTGCACCCTACTTACAACTCTCTTGACAAAAACCAAGGTGGTCACCTCGGGCAATGGAGAGGAAAAATACAGCAGGTCGCCAAAGCCAACAACATAATGGAAAAAAGCCGACGGCACCTGGTTTTCCCAGGCGGTCTCTCATCCAGGTACTAACCAGACCAGACCCTGCTTAGCATGCGAGATCAGACGAGATCGAGCGCATTCAGGGTGATGTGGCCGTAGGCGATCTTGCACCCTACTTACAACTCTCTTGACAAAAGCCAAGGTGGTCACCTCGGGCAATCGAGAGGAAAAATACAGCAGGTCGCCAAAGCCAACAACATAATGGAAAAAAGCCTACAGCACCTGGTATTCACAGGCGGTCTCCCATCCAGGTACTAACCAGGCCCGACCCTGCTTAGCATCTGAGATCAGACGAGATCAAGCGCATTCAGGGTGATGTGGCCGTAGGCGATCTTGCACCCTACTTACAACTCTCTTGACAAAAGCCGAGGTGGTCACCTCGGGCAATCGAGAGGAAAAATACAGCAGGTCGCCAAAGCCAACAACATAATGGAAAAAAGCCTACGGCACCTGGTATTCCCAGGCGGTCTCCCATCCAGGTACTAACCAGGCACGACCCTGCTTAGCATCCGAGATCAGACGAGATCGAGCGCATTCAGGGTGATGTGGCCGTAGGCGATCTTGCACCCTACTTACAACTCTCTTGACAAAAGCCAAGGTGGTCACCTCGGGCAATCGAGAGGAAAAATACAGCAGGTCGCCAAAGCCAACAACATAATGGAAAAAAGCCTACGGCACCTGGTATTCCCAGGCGGTCTCCCATCCAGGTACTAACCAGGCCTGACCCTGCTTAGCATCCAAGATCAGACGAGATGGAGCGCATTCAGGGTGATGTGGCCGTAGGCGATCTTGCACCCTACTTACAACTCTCTTGACAAAAGCCAAGGTGGTCACCTCGGGCTATCGAGAGGAAAAATACAGCAGGTCGCCAAAGCCAACAACATAATGGAAAAAATCCTACGGCACCTGGTATTCCAAGGCAGTCTCCCATCCAGGTACTAACCAGGCCCGACCCTGCTTAGCATCCGAGATTAGACGAGATCGAGCGCATTCAGGGTGATGTGGCTGTAGGCGACCTTGCACCCTACTTACAACTCTCTTGACAAAAGCCAAGGTGGCCACCTCGGGCAAGCGAGAGGAAAAATACAGCAGGTCGCCAAAGCCAACAACATAATGGAAAAAACCCTATGGCACCTGGTATTCCCAGGCGGTCACCCACCCAGGTACTAACCAGGCCCGACCCTGCTTAGCATCCGAGATCAGACGAGATCGACCGCATTCAGGGTGATGTGGACGTAGGCGTTCTTGCCCCCTACTTACAACTCTCTTGACAAAAGCCAAGGTGGCCACCTCGGGCATGCGAGAGGAAAAATACAGCAGGTCGCCAAAGCCAACAACGTAATGGAAAAAAGCCTACGGCACGTGGCATTCCCAGGCGGTCTCCCATCCAGGTACTAACCAGGCCCGACCCTGCTTAGCATCCGAGATCAGACGAGATCAAGCGCATTCATGGTGATGTGGCCGTAGGCAATCTAGCACACTACTTACAACTCTCTTGACAAAAGCCAAGGTGGTCACCTCGGGCATTCGAGAGGAAAAATACAGCAGGTCGCCAAAGCCAACAACATAATGGAAAATATCCTACGGCACCTGGTATTCCCAGGCAGTCTCCCATCCGGGTACTAACCAGGCCCGACGCTGCTTAGCATCCGAGATCAGATGAGATCGAGCAAATTCAGGGTGATGTGGCCGTAAGCGATCTTGCACCCTACTTACAACTCTCTTGACAAAAGCCAAGGTGGTCACCTCGGGCAATCGAGAGGAAAAATACAGCAGGTCGCCAAAGCCAACAACATAATGGAAAAAAGCCTACGGCACCTGGTATTCCCAGGCGGTCTCCCATCCAGGTACTAACCAGGCCCGACCCTGCTTTGCATCCGAGATCAGACGAGATCGAGCGTATTCAGGGTGATGTGGCCGTAGGCGATCTTGCACCCTACTTACAACTCTCTTGACAAAAGCCAAGGTGGTCACCTCGGGCAAACGAGAGGAAAAATAAAGCAGGTCGATAAAGCCAACAACATAATGGAAAAAAGCCTACGGCACCTGGTATTCCCAGGCGGTCTCCCATCCAGGTACTAACCAGGCCCGACCCTGTTTAGCATCCGAGATCAGACGAGATCGAGCGCATTCAGGGTGATGTGGCCATAAGCGATTTTGCACCCTACTTACAACTCTCTTGACAAAAGCCAAGGTGGTCACCTCGGACAATCGAGAGGAAGAATAATGCAGGTCGCCAAAGCCAACAACATAATGGAAAAAGGTCTACAGCACATGGTATTCCCAGGCGGTCTCCCATCCAGGTACTAACCAGGCCCGACCCTGCTTAGCATCCAAGATCAGACGAGATCGAGCGCATTCAGTGCGATATGGCCATAGGCGATCTTGCACCCTACTTACAACTCTCTTGACAAAAGCCAAGGTGGTCACCTCGGGCAATCGAGAGGAAAAATACAGCAGGTCGCCAAAGCCAACAACATAACGGAAAAAAGCCTACGGCACCTGGTATTCCCAGGCGGTCTCCCATCCAGGTACTAACCAGGCCCGACTCTGCTTAGCATCCGAGATCAGACGAGATCGAGTGCATTCAGGGTGATGTGGCTGTAGGCAATCTTGCACCCTACTTACAACTCTCTTGACAAAAGCCAAGGTGGTCACCTCGGGCAATCGAGAGGAAAAATACAGCAGGTCGCCAAAGCCAACAACATAATGGAAAAAAGCCTACGGCACCTGGTATTCCCAGGCGGTCTCCCATCCAGGTACTAACCAGGCCCGACCCTGCTTAGCAACCGAGATCAGACGAGATCGACCGTATTCAGGGTGATGTGGCCGTAGGCGATCTTGCACCCTACTTACAACTCTCTTGACAAAAGCCAAGGTGGTCACCTCGGGCAAACGAGAGGAAAAATAAAGCAGGTCGATAAAGCCAACAACATAATGGAAAAAAGCCTACGGCACCTGGTATTCCCAGGCGGTCTCCCATCCAGGTACTAACCAGGCCCGACCCTGCTTATCATCCGAGATCAGACGAGATCAAGCGCATTCAGGGTGATGTGGCCGTAGGCGATCTTGCACCCTACTTACAACTCTCTTGACAAAAGCCCAGGTGGTCACTTTTGGGAAATCGAGAGGAAAAATACAGCAGTTCGCCAAAGCCAACAACATAATGGAAAAAAGCCTACGGCACCTGGTATTCCCAGGCGGTCTCCCATCCATGTACTAACCAGGCCGACCCTGCTTAGCATCTGAGATCAGATGAGATCGAGCAAATTCAGGGTGATGTGGCCATAGGTGATCTTGCACCCTACTTACAACTCTCTTGACAAAAGCCAAGGTGGTCACCTCGGGCAATCGAGAGGAAAAATACAGCAGGTCGCCAAAGCCAACAACATAATGGAAAAAAGCCTACGGCACCTGGTATTCCCAGGTGGTCTCCCATCCAGGTACTAACCAGGCCCGACCCTGCTTAGCATCCGAGATCAGACGAGATAGAGCGCATTCAGGGTGATGTGGCCGTAGGCAATCTTGCACCCTACTTACAACTCTCTTGACAAAAGCCAAGGTGGTCACCTCGGGCAATCAAGAGGAAAAATACAGCAGGTCGCCAAAGCCAACAACATAATGGAAAAAAGCCTACGGCACCTGGTATTCCCAGGCGGTCTCCCATCCAGATACTAACCAGGCCCGACCCTGCTTAGCATCTGAGATCAGATGAGATCGAGCAAATTCAGGGTGATGTGGCCGTAGGCGATCTTGCACCCTACTTACAACTCTCTTGACAAAAGCCAAGGTGGTCACCTCGGGCAATCAAGAGGAAAAATACAGCAGGTCGCCAAAGCCAACAACATAATGGAAAAAGCCTACGGCACCTGGTATTCCCAGGCGGTCTCCCATCCAGATACTAACCAGGCCCGACCCTGCTTAGCATCCGAGATCAGATGAGATCGAGCAAATTCAGGGTGATATGGCCGTAGGCGATCTTACACCCTACTTACAACTCTCTTGACAAAAGCCAAGGTGGTCACCTCGGGCAATCGAGAGGAAAAATACAGCAGGTCGCCAAAGCCAATAACATAATGGAAAAAAGCCTACGGCACCTGGTATTCCCAGGCGGTCTCCCATCCAGGTACTAACCAGGCCCGACCCTGCTTTGCATCCGAGATCAGACGAGATCGAGCGTATTCAGGGTGATGTGGCCGTAGGCAATCTTGCACCCTACTTACAACTCTCTTGACAAAAGCCAAGGTGGTCACCTCGGAGAATCGAGAGGAAAAATACAGCAGGTCGCCAAAGCCAACAACATAATGGAAAAAAGCCTACGGCACCTGGTATTCCCAGGCGGTCTCCCATCCAGGTACTAACCAGGCCAGACCCTGCTTAGCATCCGAGATCAGACGAGATCAAGCGCATTTAGGGTGATGTGGCCGTAGGTGATCTTGCACCCTACTTACAACTCTCTTGACAAAAGCCAAGGTGGTCACCTCGGGCAATCGAGAGGAAAAATACAGCAGGTCGCCAAAGCCAACAACATAATGGAAAAAAGCCTACGGCACCTGGTACTCCCAGGCGGTCTCCCATGCAGGTACTAACCAGGCCCGACCCTGCTTAGCATCCGAGATCAGACGAGATCGAGCACATTCAGGGTGATGTGGCCGTAGGCGATCTTGCACGCTACTTACAACTCTCTTGACAAAAGCCAAGGTGGTCACCTCGGGCAATCGAGAGGAAAAATACAGCAGGTCGCCAAAGCCAATAACATAATGGAAAAAAGCCTACGGCACCTGGTATTCCCAGGCGGTCTCCCATCCAGGTACTAACCAGGCCCGACCCTGCTTTGCATCCGAGATCAGACGAGATCGAGCGTATTCAGGGTGATGTGGCCATAGGCAATCTTGCACCCTACTTACAACTCTCTTGACAAAAGCCAAGGTGGTCACCTAGGGCAAACGAGAGGAAAAATAAAGCAGGTCGCCAAAGCCAACAACATAATGGAAAAAAGCCTACGGCACCTGGTATTCCCAGGTGGTGTCCCATCCAGGTACTAACCAGGCCCGACCCTGCTTAGCATCCGAGATCAGACGAGATCGAGCGCATTCAGGGTGATGTGGCCGTAGGCAATCTTGCACCCTACCTTCAACTCTCTTGACAAAAGCCAAGGTGGTCACCTCGGAGAATGGAGAGGAAAAATACAGCAGGTCGCCAAAGCCAACAACATAATGGAAAAAAGCCTACGGCACCTGGTATTCCCAGGCGGTCTCCCATCCAGGTACTAAGTAGGCACGACCCTGCTTAGCATCCGAGAACAGACGAGATCGAGCGCATTCAGGGTGATGTGGCCGTAGGCGATCTTGCACCCTACTTACAACTCTCTTGACAAAAGCCAAGGTGGTCACCTCGGGCAATAGAGAGGAAAAATACAGCAGGTCGCCAAAGCCAACAACATAACGGAAAAAAGCCTACGGCACCTGGTATTCCCAGGCGGTCTCCCATCCAGGTACTAACCAGGCCCGACCCTGCTTAGCATCCGAGATCAGACAAGATCGAGCGCATTCAGGGTAATGTGGCCGTAGGCGATCTTGCACCCTACTTACAACTCTCTTGACAAAAGCCAAGGTGGTCACCTCGGGCAATCGAGAGGAAAAATACAGCAGGTCGCCAAAGCCAACAACATAATGGAAAAAAGCCTACGGCACCTGGTATTCCCAGGCGGTCTCCAATCCAGGTACTAACCAGGCCCGACCCTGCTTTGCATCCGAGATAAGACGAGATCGAGCGTATTCAGGGTGATGTGGCCGTAGGCGATCTTGCACCCTACTTACAACTCTCTTGACAAAAGCCAAGGTGGTCACCTCAGGCAAACGAGAGGAAAAATACAGCAGGTTGCCAAAGCCAACAACATAATGGAAGAAAGCCTACGGCACCTGGTATTCCCAGGTGGTCTCCCATCCAGGTACTAACCAGGCCTGTCCCTGCTTAGCATCCGATATCAGACGAGATCGAGCGCATTCAGGGTGATGTGGCCGTAGGCGATCTTGCACCCTACTTACAACTCTCTTGACAAAAGCCAAGGTGGTCACCTCGGGCAATCGAGAGGAAAAATACAGCAGGTCGCCAAAGCCAACAACATAACGGAAAAAAGCCTACGGCACCTGGTATTCTTAGGCGGTATCCCATCCAGGTATTAACCAGGCCCAACCCTGCTTAGCATCCGAGATCAGACGAGATCGAGCGCATTCAGGGTGATGTGGCTGTAGGCAATCGTGCACCCTACTTACAACTCTCTTGACAAAAGCCAAGGTGGTCACCTCGGGCAAACGAGAGGAAAAATACAGCAGGTCGCCAAAGCCAACAACATAATGGAAAAAAGCCTACGGCACCTGGTATTCCGAGGCGGTCTCCCATCCAGATACTAACCAGGCCCGACCCTGCTTAGCATCCGAGATCAGATGAGATTGAGCAAATTCAGGGTGATGTGGCCGTAGGCGATCTTGCACCCTACTTACAACTCTCTTGACAAAAGCCAAGGTGGTCACCTCGGGCAATCGAGAGGAAAAATACAGCAGGTCGCCAAAGCCAACAACATAATGGAAAAAAGCCTACGGCACCTGGTATTCCCAAGCGGTCTCCCATCCAGGTACTAACCAGGCCCGACCCTGCTTTGCATCCGAGATCAGACGAGATCGAGCGTATTCAGGGTGATGTGGCCGTAGGCGATCTTGCACCCTACTTACAACTTTCTTGACAAAAGCCAAGGTGGTCACCTCAGGCAAACGAGAGGAAAAATACAGCAGGTCGCCAAAGCCAACAACATAATGGAAAAAAGCCTACGGCACCTGGTATTCCCAGGCGGTCTCCCATCCAGGAACTAACCAGGCCAGACCCTGCTTAGCATCCGAGATCAGATGAGATCAAGCGCATTTAGGGTGATGTGGCCGTAGGCGATCTTGCACCCTACTTACAACTCTCTTGACAAAAGCCAAGGTGGTCACCTCGGGCAATCGAGAGGAAAAATACAGCAGGTCGCCAAAGCCAACAACATAATGGAAAAAAGCCTACGGCACCTGGTACTCCCAGGCGGTCTCCCATGCAGGTACTAACCAGGCCCGACCCTGCTTAGCATCCGAGATCAGACGAGATCGAGCACATTCAGGGTGATGTGGCCGTAGGCGATCTTGCACGCTACTTACAACTCTCTTGACAAAAGCCAAGGTGGTCACCTCGGGCAATCGAGAGGAAAAATACAGCAGGTCGCCAAAGCCAATAACATAATGGAAAAAAGCCTACGGCACCTGGTATTCCCAGGCGGTCTCCCATCCAGGTACTAACCAGGCCCGACCCTGCTTTGCATCCGAGATCAGACGAGATCGAGCGTATTCAGGGTGATGTGGCCATAGGCAATCTTGCACCCTACTTACAACTCTCTTGACAAAAGCCAAGGTGGTCACCTAGGGCAAACGAGAGGAAAAATAAAGCAGGTCGCCAAAGCCAACAACATAATGGAAAAAAGCCTACGGCACCTGGTATTCCCAGGTGGTGTCCCATCCAGGTACTAACCAGGCCCGACCCTGCTTAGCATCCGAGATCAGACGAGATCGAGCGCATTCAGGGTGATGTGGCCGTAAGCAATCTTGCACCCTACCTTCAACTCTCTTGACAAAAGCCAAGGTGGTCACCTCGGAGAATGGAGAGGAAAAATACAGCAGGTCGCCAAAGCCAACAACATAATGGAAAAAAGCCTACGGCACCTGGTAATCCCAGGCGGTCTCCCATCCAGGTACTAAGTAGGCACGACCCTGCTTAGCATCCGAGAACAGACGAGATCGAGCGCATTCAGGGTGATGTGGCCGTAGGCGATCTTGCACCCTACTTACAACTCTCTTGACAAAAGCCAAGGTGGTCACCTCGGGCAATAGAGAGGAAAAATACAGCAGGTCGCCAAAGCCAACAACATAACGGAAAAAAGCCTACGGCACCTGGTATTCCCAGGCGGTCTCCCATCCAGGTACTAACCAGGCCCGACCCTGCTTAGCATCCAAGATCAGACAAGATCGAGCGCATTCAGGGTAATGTGGCCGTAGGCGATCTTGCACTCTACTTACAACTCTCTTGACAAAAGCCAAGGTGGTCACCTCGGGCAATCGAGAGGAAAAGTACAGCAGGTCGCCAAAGCCAACAACATAATGGAAAAAAGCCTACGGCACCTGGTATTCCCAGGCGGTCTCCAATCCAGGTACTAACCAGGCCCGACCCTGCTTTGCATCCGAGATAAGACGAGATCGAGCGTATTCAGGGTGATGTGGCCGTAGGCGATCTTGCACCCTACTTACAACTCTCTTGACAAAAGCCAAGGTGGTCACCTCAGGCAAACGAGAGGAAAAATACAGCAGGTTGCCAAAGCCAACAACATAATGGAAGAAAGCCTACGGCACCTGGTATTCCCAGGTGGTCTCCCATCCAGGTACTAACCAGGCCTGTCCCTGCTTAGCATCCGATATCAGACGAGATCGAGCGCATTCAGGGTGATGTGGCCGTAGGCGATCTTGCACCCTACTTACAACTCTCTTGACAAAAGCCAAGGTGGTCACCTCGGGCAATCGAGAGGAAAAATACAGCAGGTCGCCAAAGCCAACAACATAACGGAAAAAAGCCTACGGCACCTGGTATTCTTAGGCGGTATCCCATCCAGGTATTAACCAGGCCCGACCCTGCTTAGCATCCGAGATCAGACGAGATCGAGCGCATTCAGGGTGATGTGGCTGTAGGCAATCTTGCACCCTACTTACAACTCTCTTGACAAAAGCCAAGGTGGTCACCTCGGGCAAACGAGAGGAAAAATACAGCAGGTCGCCAAAGCCAACAACATAATGGAAAAAAGCCTACGGCACCTGGTATTCCGAGGCGGTCTCCCATCCAGGTACTAACCAGGCCCGACCCTGCTTAGCATCCGAGATCAGACGAGATCGAGCGCATTCAGGGTGATGTGGCCGTAGGCAATCTTGCACCCTACTTACAACTCTCTTGACAAAAGCCAAGGTGGTCACCTCGGGCAATCGAGAGGAAAAATACAGCAGGTCGCCAAAGCCAACAACATAACGGAAAAAAGCCTACGGCACCTGGTATTCTTAGGCGGTATCCCATCCAGGTATTAACCAGGCCCGACCCTGCTTAGCATCCGAGATCAGACGAGATCGAGCGCATTCAGGGTGATGTGGCTGTAGGCAATCTTGCACCCTACTTACAACTCTCTTGACAAAAGCCAAGGTGGTCACCTCGGGCAATCGAGAGGAAAAATACAGCAGGTCGCCAAAGCCAACAACATAATGGAAAAAAGCCTACGGCACCTGGTATTCCCAGGCGGTCTCCCATCCAGATACTAACCAGGCCCGACCCTGCTTAGCATCCGAGATCAGATGAGATTGAGCAAATTCAGGGTGATGTGGCCGTAGGCGATCTTGCACCCTACTTACAACTCTCTTGACAAAAGCCAAGGTGGTCACCTCGGGCAATCGAGAGGAAAAATACAGCAGGTCGCCAAAGCCAACAACATAATGGAAAAAAGCCTACGGCACCTGGTATTCCCAAGCGGTCTCCCATCCAGGTACTAACCAGGCCCGACCCTGCTTTGCATCCGAGATCAGACGAGATCGAGCGTATTCAGGGTGATGTGGCCGTAGGCGATCTTGCACCCTACTTACAACTTTCTTCACAAAAGCCAAGGTGGTCACCTCAGGCAAACGAGAGGAAAAATACAGCAGGTCGCCAAAGCCAACAACATAATGGAAAAAAGCCTACGGCTCCTGGTATTCCCAGGTGGTCTCCCATCCAGGTACTAACCAGGCCCGACCCTGCTTAGCATCCGAGATCAGACGAGATCGAGCGCATTCAGGGTGATGTGGCCGTAGGCGATCTTGCACGCTACTTACAACTCTCTTGACAAAAGCCAAGGTGGTCACCTCGGGCAATCGAGAGGAAAAATACAGCAGGTCGCCAAAGCCAACAACATAATGGAAAAAAGCCTACGGCACCTGGTATTCCCAAGCGGTCTCCCATGCAGGTACTAACCAGGCCCGACCCTGCTTAGCATCCGAGATCAGACGAGATCAAGCGCATTCAGGGTGATGTGGCCGTAGGCGATCTTGCACCCTACTTACAACTCTCTTGACAAAAGCCAAGGTGGTCACCTTTGGGCAATCGAGAGGAAAAATACAGCAGGTCGCTAAAAGCCAACAACATAATGGAAAAAAGCCTACGGCACCTGGTATTCCCAGGCGGTCTCCCATCCAGGTACTAACCAGGCCAGACCAGGCCAGACCAGACCCTGCTTAGCATCCGAGATCAGACGAGATCGAGCGCATTCAGGGTGATGTGGCCATATGCGATCTTGCACCCTACTTACAACTCTCTTGACAAAAGCCAAGGTGGTCACCTCAGGCAACCGAGAGGAAAAATACAGCAGGTCGCCAAAGCCAACAACATAATGGAAAAAAGACTACGGCACCTGGTATTCCCAGGCGGTCTCCCATCCAGGTACTAACCAGGCCCGACCCTGCTTAGCATCCGAGATCAGACGAAATCGAGCGCATTCAGGGTGATGTGGCCATAGGCGATCTTGCACCCTACTTACAACTCTCTTGACAAAAGCCAAGGTGGTCACCTCGGGCAATCGAGAGGAAAAATACAGCAGGTCGCCAAAGCCAACAACATAACGGAAAAAAGCCTACGGCACCTGGTATTCCCAGGCGGTCTCCCATCCAGGTACTAACCAGGCCCGACCCTGCTTAACATCCGAGATCAGACGAGATTGAGTGCATTCAGGGTGATGTGGCCGTAGGAGATCTTGCACCCTACTTACAACTCTCTTGACAAAAGCCAAGGTGGTCACCTCGGGCAATCAAGTGGAAAAATACAGCAGGTCGCCAAAGCCAACAACATAATGGAAAAAAGCCTACGGCACCTGGTATTCACAGGCGGTTTCCCATCCAGGTACTAACCAGGCCCGACCCTGCTTAGCATCCAAGATCAGACGAGATCGAGCGCATTCAGGGTGATGTGGCCATAGGCGATCTTGCATCCTACTTACAACTCTCTTGACAAAAGCCAAGGTGGTCACCTCGGGCAATCGAGAGGAAAAATACAGCAGGTCGCCAAAGCCAACAACATAATGGAAAAAAGCCTACGGCACCTGGTATTCCCAGGCGGTCTGCCATCCAGGTACTAACCAGGCCCGACCCTGCTTAGCATCCGAGATCAGACAAGATCGAGACCATTCAGGGTGATGTGGCCGTAGGCGATCTTGCACCCTACTTACAACTCTCTTGACAAAAGCCAAGGTGGTCACCTCGGGCAATCGAGAGGAAAAATACAGCAGGTCGCCAAAGCCAACAACATAATGGAAAAAAGCCTACGGCACCTGGTATTCCCAGGCGGTCTCCCAACCAGGTACTAACCAGGCCCGACACCCTGCTTAGCATCCGAGATCAGATGAGATCGAGCGCATTCAGGGTGATGTGGCCGTAGGCGATCTTGCACCCTACTTACAACTCTCTTGACAAAAGCCAAGGTGGTCACCTCGGGCAATCGAGAGGAAAAATACAGAAGGTCGCCAAAGCCAACAACATAATGGAAAAAAGCCTACGGCACCTGGTATTCCCAGGCGGTCTGCCATCCAGGTACTAACGAGGCCCGGCCCTGCTTAGCATCCGAGATCAGACGAGATCGAGCGCATTCAGGGTGATGTGGCCGTAGGCGATCTTGCACCCTACTTACAACTCTCTTGACAAAAGCCAAGGTGGTCACCTCGGGCAATCGAGAGGAAAAATACAGCAGGTCGCCAAAGCCAACAACATGATGGAAAAAAGCCTACGGCACCTGGTATTCCCAGGCGGTCTCCCATCCAGGTACTAACCAGGCCCGACACCCTGCTTAGCATCCGAGATCAGATGTGTTAGAGCGCATTCAGGGTGATGTGGCCGTAGGCGATCTTGCACCCTACTTACAACTCTCTTGACAAAAGCAAAGGTGGTCACCTCGGGCAATCGAGAGGAAAAATACAGCAGGTCGCCAAAGCCAACAACATAATGGAAAAAAGCCTACGGCACCTGGTATTCCCAGGCGGTCTCCCATCCAGGTACTAACCAGGCCCGACCCTGCTTAGCATCTGAGATCAGACAAGATCGAGCGCATTCAGGGTGATGTGGCCGTAGGCGACCTTGCACCCTACTTACAACTCTCTTGACAACAGCCAAGGTGGTCACCTCGGGCAATCGAGAGTAAAAATACAGCAGGTCGCCAAAGCCAACAACATAATGGAAAAAAGCCTACGGCACCTGGTATTCCCAGGCGGTCTCCCATCCAGGTACTAACCAGGCCCGACCCTGCTTAGCATCTGAGATCAGACGAGATCGAGCGCATTCAGGGTGATGTGGCCGTAGGCGATCTTGCACCCTACTTACAACTCTCTTGACAAAAGCCAAGGTGGTCACCTCGGGCAATCGAGAGGAAAAATACAGCAGGTCGCCAAAGCCGACAACATAATGGAAAAAAGCCTACGGCACCTGGTATTCCCAGGTGGTCTCCCATCCAGGTACTAACCAGGCACGACCCTGCTTAGCATCCGAGATCAGATGAGATTGAGCGCATTCAGGGTGAGGTGGCTGTAGGCGATCTTGCTCCCTACTTACAACTCTCTTGACAAAAGCCAAGGTGGTCACCTCGGGCAATCGAGAGGAAAAATACAGCAGGTCGCCAAAGCCAACAACATAATGGAAAAAGGCCTATGGCACCTGGTATTCCCAGGCGGTCTCCCATCCAGGTACTAACCAGGTCCGACCCTGCTTAGCATCCGAGATCAGACGAGATCGAGCGCATTCAGGGTGATGTGGCCGTAGGCGATCTTGCACACTACTTACAACTCTCTTGAAAAAAGCCAAGGTGGTCACCTCGGGCAATCGAGAGGAAAAATATAGCAGGTCGCCAAAGCCGACAACATAATGGAAAAATGCCTACGGCACCTTCTATTCCCAGGCGGTCTCCCAACCAGGTACTAAGCAGGCCTGACCCTGCTTAGCATCCGAGAACAGACAAGATCGAGCGCATTCAGGGTGATGTGTCCGTAGGCGATCTTGCACCCTACTTACAACTCTCTTGACAAAAGCCAAGGTGGTCACCTCGGGCAATCGAGAGGAAAAATACAGCAGGTCGCCAAAGCCAACAACATAATGGAAAAAAGCCTACGGCACCTGATATTCCCAGGTGGTCTCCCACCCAAGTACTAACCAGGCCCGACGCTGCTTAGCATCTGAGATCAGACTAGATCGAGCGCATTCAGGGTAATGTGGCCGTATGCGATCTTGCACCCTACTTACAACTCTCTTGACAAAAGCCAAGGTGGTCACCTCGGGCAAACGAGAGGAAAAATACAGCAGGTCGCCAAAGCCAACAACATAATGGCCAAAAGCCTACGGCACCTGGTATTCCCAGGAGGTCTCCCACCCAGGTACTAACCAGGCCCGACCCTGCTTAGCATCCGAGATCAGACGAGATCTAGCGCATTCAGGGTAATTTGGCCGTAGGCGATCTTGCACCCTACTTACAACTCTCTTGACAAAAGCCAAGGTGGTCACCTCGGGCAATCGAGAGGAAAAATACAGCAGGTCGCCAAAGCCAACAACATAATGGAAAAAAGCCTACGGCACCTGGCATTCCCAGGTGGTCTCCCATCGAGGTACTAACCAGGCGCGACCCTGCTTAGCATCCGAGATAAGACGAGATCGTGCGCATTCATGGTGATGTGGCCGTAGGCGATCTTGCACCCTACTTACAACTCTCTTGACAAAAGCCAAGGTGGTCACCTCGGGCAATCATGAGGAAAAATACAGCAGGTCACCAAAGCCAACAACATAATGGAAAAAAGCCTACGGCACATGGTATTCCCAGGCGGTCTCCCATCCAGGTACTAACCATGCCCGACCCTGCTTAGCATCCGAGATCAAACGAGATCGAGCGCATTCAGGGTGATGTGGCCGTAGGCGATCTTGCACCCTACTTACAACTCTCTTGACAAAAGCCAAGGTGGTCACCTCGGGCAATCGAGAGGAAAAATACAGCAGGTCGCCAAAGCCAACAACATAATGGAAAAAAGCCTACGGCACCTGGTATTCCCAGGCGGTCTCCCATCCAGGTACTAACCAGGCCCGACCCTGCTTAGCAGGCAAGATCAGACGAGATCAAGCGCATTCAGGGTGATGTGGCCGTAGGCGATCTTGCACCCTACTTACAACTCTCTTGACAAAAGCCAAGGTGGTCACCTCGGGCAATCGAGAGGAAAAATACAGCAGGTCGCCAAAGCCAACAACATAATGGAAAAAAGCCTACGGCACCAGGTATTCCCAGGCGGTTTCCCATGCAGGTACTAACCAGGCCCGACCCTGCTTAGCATCCGAGATCAGACGAGATTGCGCGCTTTTAGGGTGATGTGGCCGTAGGCCATCTTGCACCCTACTTACAACTCTCTTGACAAAAGCCAAGGTGGTCACCTCGGGCAATCGAGAGGAAAAATACAGCAGGTCGCCAAAGCCAACAACATAATGGAAAAATCCTACGGCACCTGGTATTCCCAGGCGGTCTCCCATCCAGGTACTAACCAGGCCCGACCCTGCTTAGCATCCGAGATCAGACGAAATCAAGCGCATTCAGGGTGATGTGGCAGTAGGCGATCTTGCACCCTACTTACAACTCTCTTGACAAAAGCCAAGGTGGTCAACTCGGGCAATCAAGAGGAAAATTACAGCAGGTCGCCAAAGCCAACAACATAATGGAAAAAAGCCTACGGCACCTGGTATTCCCAGACGGTCTCCCATCCAGGTACTAACCAGGCCCGACCCTGCTTAGCATCCGAGATCAGACGAGATCGAGCGCATTCAGGGTGATGTGGCCGTAGGCAATCTTACACCCTACTTACAACTCTCTTGACAAAAGCCAAGGTGGTCACCTCGGGCAATAGAGAGGAAAAATACAGCAGGTCGCCAAAGCCAACAACATAATGGAAAAAAGCCTACGGCACCTGGTATTTCCAGGCGGTCTCCCATCCAGGTACTAACCAGGCCCGACCCTGCTTAGCATGCGAGATCAGACGAGATCGAGCGCATTCAGGGTGATGTGGCCGTAGGCAATCTTACACCTTACTTACAACTCTCTTGACAAAAGCCAAGGTGGTCACCTCGGGCAATCGAGAGGAAAAATACAGCAGGTCGCCAAAGCCAACAACATAATGGAAAAAAGCCTACGGCACCTGGTATTCCCAGGCGGTCTCCCATCCAGGTACTAACCAGGCCCGACCCTGCTTAGCAGGCGAGATCAGACGAGATCAAGCGCATTCAGGGTGATGTTGCCGTAGGCGATCTTGCCTCCTACTTACAACTCTCTTGACAAAAGCCAAGGTGGTCACCTCGGGCAATCGAGAGGAAAAATACAGCAGGTCGCCAAAGCCAACAACATAATGGATAAAAGCCTACGGCACCTGGTATTCCCAGGCGGTCTCCCATCCGGGTACTAACCAGGCCCGACCCTGCTTAGCATCCGAGATCAAACGAGATCGAGCGCATTCAGGGTGATGTGGCCGTAGGCGACCTTGCACCCTACTTACAACTCTCTTGACAAAAGCCAAGGTGGTCACCTCGGGCAATCGAGAGGAAAAATACAGCAGGTCGCCAAAGCCAACAACATAATGGAAAAAAGCCTACGGCACCTGGTATTCCCAGGCGGTCTCCCATGCAGGTACTAACCAGCCCGACCCTGCTTAGCATCCGAGATCAGACGAGATTGAGCGCATTCAGGGTGATGTGGCCGTAGGCGATCTTGCACCCTACTTACAACTCTCTTGACAAAAGCCAAGGTGGTCACCTCGGGCAATCGAGAGGAAAAATACAGCAGGTCGCCAAAGCCAACAACATAATGGAAAAAAACCTACGGCACCTGGTATTCCTGGCGGTCTCCCATTCAGGTACTAACCAGGCCCGACCCTGCTTAGCATCCGAGATCAGACGAGATTGAGCGCATTCAGGGTGATGTGGCCATAGGCGATCTTGCACCCTACTTACAACTCTCTTGACAAAAGCAAAGGTGGTCACCTCGGCCAATCGAGAGGAAAAATACAGCAGGTCGCCAAAGCCAACAACATAATGGAAAAAAGCCTACGGCACCTGGTATTCCCAGGCGGTCTCCCATCCAGGTACTAACCAGGCCCGACCCTGCTTAGCATCCGAGATCAGACGAGATCGAGCGCATTCAGGGTGATGTGGCCGTAGGTGATCTGGCACCCTACTTACAACTCTCTTGACAAAAGCCAAGGTGGTCACCTCGGGCAATCGAGAGGAAAAATACAGCAGGTCGCCAAAGCCAACAACATAATGGAAAAAAGCCTACGGCACCAGGTATTCCCAGGCGGTCTCCCATCCAGGTACTAACCAGGCCCGACGCTGCTTAGCATCCGAGATCAGTCGAGATAGAGCGCATTCAGGGTGATGTGGCCGTAGGCAATCTTGCACCCTACTTACAACTCTCTTGACAAAAGCCAAGGTGGTCACCTCGGGCAATCGAGAGGAAAAATACAGCAGGTCGCCAAAGCCAACAACATAATGGAAAAAAGCCTACGGCACCTGGTATTCCCAGGCGGTCTCCCATCCAGGTACTAACCAGGCCCGACCCTGCTTAGCATCACGAGATCGAGTGCATTCAGGGTGATGTGGCCGTAGGCAATCTTGCACCCTACTTACAACTCTCTTGACAAAAGCCAAGGTGGTCACCTCGGGCAATCGAGAGGAAAAATACAGCAGGTCGCCAAAGCCAACAACATAATGGAAAAAAGCCTACGGCACCTAGTATTCCCAGGCGGTCTCCCATCGAGTTACTAACCAGGCCTGACCCTGCTTAGCATCCGAGATCAGAAGAGATCGAGCGCATTCAGGGTGATGTTGCCGTAGGCGATCTTGCACCCTACTTACAACTCACTTGACAAAAGCCAAGGTGGTCACCTCGGGCAATCGAGAGGAAAAATACAGCAGGTCGCCAAAGCCAACAACATAATGAAAAAAAGCCTACGGCACCTAGTATTCCCAGGCGGTCTCCCATCCAGGTACTAAACAGGCCCGACCCTGCTTAGCATCCAAGATCAAACGAGATCGAGCGCATTCAGGGTGATGTGGCTGTAGGCAATCTTGCACCCTACTTACAACTCTCTTGACAAAAGCCAAGGTGGTCACCTCGGGCAATCGAGACGAAAAATACAGAAGGTCGCCAAAGCCAACAACATAATGGAAAAAAGCCTACGGCACCTGGAATTCCCAGGCGGTCTCCCATCCAGGTAATAACCAGGCCTGACCCTGCTTAGCATCTGAGATCAGACGAGATCGAGTGCATTCAGGGTGATGTGGCCGTAGGCAATCTTGCACCCTACTTACAACTCTCTTGACAAAAGCCAAGGTGGTCACCTCCGGCAATCGAGAGGAAAAATACAGGAGGTCGCCAAAGCCAACAACATAATGGAAAAAAGCCTACGGCACCTGGTATTCCCAGGCGGTCTCCCATCCAGGTACTAACCAGGCCCGACTCTGCTTAGCATCTGAGATCAGACGAGAGCGAGCGCATTCAGGGTGATGTGGCCGTAGGCGATCTTGCACCCTACTTACAACTCTCTTGACAAAAGCCAAGGTGGTCACCTCGGGCATTCGAGAGGAAAAATACAGCAGGTCGCCAAAGCCAACAACATAATGGAAAAAAGCCTACGGCACCTGGTATTCCCAGGCGGTCTCCCATCCAGGTACTAACCAGGCCCGACCCTGCTTAGCATCCAAGATCAGACGAGAGCAAGCGCATTCAGGGTGATGTGGCCGTAGGCGATCTTGCACCCTACTTACAACTCTCTTGACAAAAGCCAAGGTGGTCACCTCGGGCAATCGAGAGGAAAAATACAGCAGGTCGCCAAAGCCAACAACATAATGGAAAAAAGCCTACGGCACCTGGTATTCCCAGGCGGTCTCCCATCCAGGTACTAACCAGGCCCGACCCTGCTTAGCATCCGAGATCAGATGAGATCGAGCGCATTCAGGGTGATGTGGCCGTAGGCAATCTTGCTCCCTACTTACAACTCTCTTGTCAAAAGCCAAGGTGGTCACCTCAGGCAATCGAGAGGAAAAATACAGCAGGTCGCCAAAGCCAACAACATAATGGAAAAAAGCCTACGGCACCTGGTATTACCAAGCGGTCTCCCATCCAGGTACTAACCAGGCCCGACCCTGCTTAGCATTCGAGATCAGATGAGATCGAGCGCATTCAGGGTGATGTGGCCGCAGGTGATCTTGCACCCTACTTACAACTCTCTTGACAAAAGCCAAGGTGGTCACCTCGGGCAATCGAGAGGAAAAATACAGCAGGTCGCCAAAGCCAACAACATAATGGAAAAAAGCCTACGGCACCTGGTATTCCCAGGCGGTCTCCCATCCATGTACTAACCAGGCCTGACCCTGCTTAGCATCCGATATCAGACGAGATCGAGCGCATTCAGGGTGATGTGGCTGTAGGCAATCTTGTACCCTACTTACAACTCTCTTGACAAAAGCCAAGGTGGTCACATCGGGCAATCGAGAGGAAAAATACAGCAGGTCGCCAAAGCCAACAACATAATGGAAAAAAAGCCTACGGCACCTGGTATTCCCAGGCGGTCTCCCATCCAGGTACTAACCAGGCCCGACCCTGCTTAGCATCCGAGATCAGACGAGATTGAGCGCATTCAGGGTGATGTGTGCGTAGGCGATCTTGCTTCCTACTTACAACTCTCTTTACAAAAGCCAAGGTGGTCACCTCGGGCAATCGAGAGGAAAAATACAGCAGGTCGCCAAAGCCAACAACATAATGGAAAAAAGCCTACGGCACCTGGTATTCCCAGGCGGTCTCCCATCCAGGCACTAACCAGGCCCGATCCTGCTTAGCATCTGAGATCAGACAAAATCGAGCGCATTCAGGGTGATGTGGCTGCAGGCGATTTTGCACCCTACTTACAACTCTCTTGACAAAAGCCAAGGTGGTCACCTCGGGCAATCGAGAGGAAAAATACAGCAGATCGCCAAAGCCAACAACATAATGGAAAAAAGCCTACGGCACCTGGTATTCCCAGGCGGTCTCCCATCCAGGTACTAACCAGGCCCGACCCTGCTTAGCATCCGAGATCAGATGAGATCGAGCGCATTCAGGGTGATGTGGCCGTAGGCGATCTTGCACCCTACTTACAACTCTCTTGACAAAAGCCAAGGTGGTCACCTCGGGCAATCGAGAGGAAAAATACAGCAGGTCGCCAAAGCCAACAAGATAATGGAAAAAAGCCTACGGCACCTGGTATTCCCAGGCTTTCTCCCATCCAGGTACTAACCAGGCCCGACCCTGCTTAGCATCCGAGATCAGATGAAATCGAGCGCATTCAGGTTGATGTGGCCGTAGGCGATCTTGCACCCTACTTACAACTCTCTTGACAAAAGCCAAGGTGGTCACCTCGGGCAATCAAGAGGAAAAATACAGCAGGTCGCCAAAGCCAACAACATAATGGAAAAAAGCCTACGGCACCTGGTAATCCCAGGTGGTCTCCCATCCAGGTACTAACCAGGCCCGACCCTGCTTAGCATCCAAGATCAGGCGAGATCGAGCGCATTCAGGGTGATGTGGCCGTAGGCGATCTTGCACCCTACTTACAACTCTCTTGACAAAAGCCAAGGTGGTCACCTCGGGCAATCGAGTGGAAAAATACAGCAGGTCGCCAAAGCCAACAACATAATGGAAAAAAACCCTACGGCACCTGGTATTCCCAGGCGGTCTCCCATCCAGGTATTAACCAGGCCCGACCCTGCTTAGCATCCGAGATAAGACGAAATCAAGCGCATTCAGGGTGATGTGGCCGTAGGCGACCTTGCACCCTACTTACAACTCTCTTGACAAAAGCCAAGGTGGTCACCTCGGGCAATCGAGAGGAAAAATACAGGAGGTCGCCAAAGCCAACAACATAATGGAAAAAAAGCCTACGGCACCTGGTATTCCCAGGCGGTCTCCCATCCAGGTACTAACCAGGCCCGACCCTGCTTAGCATCCAAGATCAGACGAGATCGAGCGCATTCAGGGTGATGTGGCCGTAGGCGATCTTGCACCCTACTTACAACTCTCTTGACAAAAGCCAAGGTGGTCACCTCGGGCAATCGAGAGGAAAAATACAGCAGGTCGCCAAAGCCAACAACATAATGGAAAAAAGCCTACGGCACCAGGTATTCCTGGCGGTCTCCCATCCAGGTACTAACCAGGCCCAACCCTGCTTAGCATCCTAGATCAGACGAGATCGAGCGCATTCAGGGTGATGTGGCCGTAGGCGATCTCACACCCTACTTACAGCTCTCTTGACAAAAGCCAAGGTGGTCACCTCGGGCAATCGAGAGGAAAAATACAGCAGGTCGCCAAAGCCAACAACATAATGAAAAAAAGCCTACGGCACCTGGTAATCCCAGGCTGTCTCCCATCCAGGTACTAACCAGGCCCGACCCTGCTTAGCATCCGAGATCAGACGAGATCGAGCACATTCAGAGTGATGTGGACGTAGGCGATCTTGCACCCAACTTACAACTCTCTTGACAAAAGCCAAGGTGGTCACCTCGGGCAATCGAGAGGAAAAATACAGCAGGTCACCAAAGCCAACAACATAATGGAAAAAAGCCTACGGCACCTGGTATTCCCAGGCGGTCTCCCATCCAGGTACTAATCAGGCCCGACCCTGCTTAGCATTCGAGATCAAATGAGATCGAGCGCATTCAGGGTGATGTGGCCGTAGGCAACCTTGCACCCTACTTACAACTCTCTTGACAAAAGCCAAGGTGGTCACCTCGGGAAATCGAGAGGAAAAATACAGCAGGTCGCCAAAGCCAACAACATAATAGAAAAAAGCCTACGGCACCTGGTATTCCCAGGCGGTCTCCCATACATGTACTAACCAGGCCCGACCCTGCTTAGCATCCGAGATCAGACGAGATCGAGCGCATTCAGGGTGATGTGGCTGTAGGCGATCTTGTACCCTACTTACAACTCTCTTGACAAAAGCCAAGGTGGTCACCTCGGGCAATCGAGAGGAAAAATACAGCAGGTCGCCAAAGCCAACAACATAATGGAAAAAAGCCTACGGCACCTGGTATTCCCACGCGGTCTCCCATCCAGGTACTAACCAGGCCCGTCCCTTCTTAGCATCCGAGATCAGACGAGATAGAGCGCATTCAGGGTGATGTGGCCGTAGGCGATCTTGCACCCTACTTACAACTCTCTTGACAAAAGCCAAGGTGGTCACCTCGGGCAATCGAGAGGAAAAATATAGCAGGTCGCCAAAGCCAACAACATAATGGAAAAAAGCCTACGGCACCTGGTATTCCCAGGCGGTCTACCATCCAGGTACTAATCAGGCCCGACTCTGCTTAGCATCCGAGATCAGATGAGATCGAGCGCATTCAGGGTGATGTGGCCGGAGGCGATCTTGCACCCTACTTACAACTCTCTTGACAAAAGCCAAGGTGGTCACCTCGGGCAATCGAGAGGAAAAATACAGCAGGTCGCCAAAGCCAACAACATAATGGAAAAAAGCCTACGGCACCTGGTATTCCCAGGCGGTCTCCCATCCAGGTACTAACCAGGCCCGACCCTGCTTAGCATCCGAGATCAGACGAGATCGAGCGCTTTCAGGGTGATGTGGCTGTACGCGATCTAGCACCCTACTTACAACTCTCTTGACAAAAGCCAAGGTGGTCACCTCGGGCAATCGAGAGGAAAAATACAGCAGGTCGCCAAAGCCAACAACATAATGGAAAAAAGCCTACGGCACCTGATATTCCCAGGCGGTTTCCCATCCAGGTACTAACCAGGCCTGACCCTGCTTAGCATCTGAGATCAGACGAGATCGAGCGCATTCAGGGTGATGTGGCCGTAGGCGATCTTGCACGTTACTTACAACTCTCTTGACAAAAGCCAAAGTGGTCACCTCGGGCAATCGAGAGGAAAAATACAGCAGGTCGCCAAAGCCAACAACATAATGGAAAAAAGCCTACGGCACCTGGTATTACCAAGCGGTCTCCCATCCAGGTACTAACCAGGCCCGACCCTGCTTAGCATTCGAGATCAGATGAGATCGAGCGCATTCAGGGTGATGTGGCCGCAGGCGATCTTGCACCCTACTTACAACTCTCTTGACAAAAGCCAATGTGGTCACCTCGGGCAATCGAGAGGAAAAATACAGCAGGTCGCCAAAGCCAACAACATAATGGAAAAAAGCCTACGGCACCTGGTATTCCCAGGCGGTCTCCCATCCATGTACTAACCAGGCCTGACCCTGCTTAGCATCCGAGATCAGACGAGATCAAGCGCATTCAGGGTGATGTGGCTGTAGGCGATCTTGTACCCTACTTACAACTCTCTTGACAAAAGCCAAGGTGGTCACCTCGGGCAATCGAGAGGAAAAATACAGCAGGTCGCCAAAGCCAACAACATAATGGATAAAAAGCCTACGGCACCTGGTATTCCCAGGCGGTCTCCCATCCAGGTACTAACCAGGCCCGACCCTGCTTAGCATCCGAGATCAGACGAGATCGAGCGCATTCAGGGTGATGTGGCTGTACGCGATCTTGCACCCTACTTACAACTCTCTTGACAAAAGCCAAGGTGGTCACCTCGGGCAATCGAGAGGAAAAATACAGCAGGTCGCCAAAGCCAACAACATAATGGAAAAAAGCCTACGGCACCTGATATTCCCAGGCGATTTCCCATCCAGGTACTAACCAGGCCCGACCCTGCTTAGCATTGGAGATCAGACAAGATCGAGCGCATTCAGGGTGATGTGGCCGTAGGCGATCTTGGTCCCTTCTTACAACTCTCTTGACAAAAGCCAAGGTGGTCACCTCGGGCAATCGAGAGGAAAAATACAGCAGGTCGCCAAAGCCAACAACATAATGGAAAAAAACCTACGGCACATGGTATTCCCAGGCGGTCTCCCATCCAGGTACTAACCAGGCCTGACCCTGCTTAGCATCTGAGATCAGACGAGATCGAGCGCATTCAGGGTGATGTGGCCGTAGGCGATCTTGCACCCTATATACAACTCTCTTGACAAAAGCCAAAGTGGTCACCTCGGGCAATCGAGAGGAAAAATACAGCAGGTCGCCAAAGCCAACAACATAATGGAAAAAAGCCTACAGCACCTGGTATTCCCAGGCGGTCTCCCATCCAGGTACTAACCAGGCCCGACCCTGCTTAGCATCCGAGATCAGACGAGATCGAGCGCATTCAGGGTGATGTGGCCGTAGGTAATCTTGCACCCTACTTACAACTCTCTTGACAAAAGCCAAGGTGGTCACCTCGGGCAATCGAGAGGAAAAATACAGCAGGTCGCCAAAGCCAACAACAAAATGGAAAAAAGCCTACGGCACCTGGTATTCCCAGGCGGTCTCCCATCCATGTACGAACCAGGCCCGACCCTGCTTAGCATCCGAGATCAGACGAGATCGAGCGCATTCAGGGTGATGTGGCTGTAGGCGATCTTGTACCCTACTTACAACTCTCTTGACAAAAGCCAAGGTGGTCACCTCGGGTAATCGAGAGGAAAAATACAGCAGGTCGCCAAAGCCAACAACATAATGGAAAAAAAGCCTACGGCACCTGGTATTCCCAGGCGGTCTCCCATCCAGGTACTAACCAGGCCCGACCCTGCTTAGCATCCGAGATCAGACGAGATCGAGCGCATTCAGGGTGATGTGGGCGTAGGCGATCTTGCACTCTACTTACAACTCTCTTGACAAAAGCCAAGGTGGTCACCTCGGGCAATCGAGAGGAAAAATACAGCAGGTCGCCAAAGCCAACAACATAATGGAAAAAAGCCTACGGCACCTGGTATTCCCAGGCGGTCTCCCATCCAGGCACTAACCAGGCCCGACCCTGCTTAGCATCCGAGATCAGACAAAATCGAGCGCATTCAGGGTGATGTGGCTGTAGGCGATTTTGCACCCTACTTACAACTCTCTTGACAAAAGCCAAGGTGGTCACCTCGGGCAATCGAGAGGAAAAATACAGCAGGTCGCCAAAGCCAACAACATAATGGAAAAAAGCCTACGGCACCTGGTATTCCCAGGTGGTCTCCCATCCAGGTACTAACCAGGCCCGACCCTGCTTAGCATCCGAGATCATATGAGATCGAGCGCATTCAGGGTGATGTGGCCGTAGGCGATCTTGCACCCTACTTACAACTCTCTTGACAAAAGCCAAGGTGGTCACCTCGGGCAATCGAGAGGAAAAATACAGCAGGTCGCCAAAGCCAACAAGATAATGGAAAAAAGCCTACGGCACCTGGTATTCCCAGGCTTTCTCCCATCCAGGTACTAACCAGGCCCGACCCTGCTTAGCATCCGAGATCAGATGAAATCGAGCGCATTCAGGGTGATGTGGCCGTAGGCGATCTTGCACCCTACTTACAACTCTCTTGACAAAAGCCAAGGTGGTCACCTCGGGCAATCAAGAGGAAAAATACAGCAGGTCGCCAAAGCCAACAACATAATGGAAAAAAGCCTACGGCACCTGGTAATCCCAGGTGGTCTCCCATCCAGGTACTAACCAGGCCCGACCCTGCTTAGCATCTGAGATCAGACGAAATCGAGCGCATTCAGGGTGATGTGGCTGTAGGCGACTTTGCGGCCTACTTACAACTCTCTTGACAAAAGCCAAGGTGGTCACCTCGGGCAATCGAGAGGAAAAATACAGGAGGTCGCCAAAGCCAACAACATAATGGAAAAAAGCCTACGGCACCTGATATTCCCAGGCGGTCTCCCATCCAGGTACTAACCAGGCCCGACCCTGCTTAGCATCCGAGATCAGACGAGATCGAGCGCATTCAGGGTGATGTGGCCGTAGGCGATCTTGCACCCTACTTACAACTCTCTTGACAAAAGCCAAGGTGGTCACCTCGGGCAATCGAGAGGAAAAATACAGCAGGTCGCCAAAGCCAACAACATAATGGAAAAAAGCCTACGGCACCAGGTATTCCCAGGCGGTCTCCCATCCAGGTACTAACCGACCCTGCTTAGCATCCGAGATCAGACGAGATCGAGCGCATTCAGGGTGATGTGGCCGTAGGCGATCTCACACCCTACTTACAGCTCTCTTGACAAAAGCCAAGGTGGTCACCTCGGGCAATTGAGAGGAAAAATACAGCAGGTCGCCAAAGCCAACAACATAATGAAAAAAAGCCTACGGCACCTGGTAATCCCAGGCTGTCTCCCATCCAGGTACTAACCAGGCCTGACCCTGCTTAGCATCCGATAGCAGACGAGATCGAGCGCATTCAGAGTGATGTGGCCGTAGGCGATCTTGCACCCTACTTACAACTCTCTTGACAAAAGCCAAGGTGGTCACCTCGGGCAATCGAGAGGAAAAATACAGCAGGTCGCCAAAGCCAACAACATAATAAAAAAAAGCCTACGGCACCTGGTAATCCCAGGCTGTCTCCCATCCAGGTACTAACCAGGCCCGACCCTGCTTAGCATCCAAGATCAGACGAGATCGAGCGCATTCAGAGTGATGTGGCCGTAGGCGATCTTGCACCCTACTTACAACTCTCTTGACAAAAGCCAAGGTGGTCACCTCGGGCAATCGAGAGGAAAAATACAGCAGGTCACCAAAGCCAACAACATAATGGAAAAAAGCCTACGGCACCTGGTATTCCCAGGTGGTCTCCCATCCAGGTACTAACCAGGCCCGACCCTGCTTAGCATCCGAGGTCAGACGAGATCGAGCGCATTCAGGGTGATGTGGCCTCAGGCGATCTTGCACCCTACTTACAACTCTCTTGACAAAAGCCAAGGTGGTCACCTCGGGCAATCGAGAGGAAAAATACAGCAGGTCGCCAAAGCAAACAACATAATGGAAAAAAGCCTACGGCACCAGGTAGTCTCCCATCCAGGTACTAACCAGGCCCGACCCTGCTTAGCATCCGAGATCAGACGAGATCGAGCGCATTCAGGGTGATGTGGCCATAGGCGATCTTGCACCCTACTTACAACTCTCTTGACAAAAGCCAAGGTGGTCACCTCGGGCAATTGAGAGGAAAAATACAGGGGGTCGCCAAAGCCAAAAACATAATGGAAAAAAGCCTACGGCACCTGGTATTCCCAGGCTGTCTCCTATCCAGGTACTAACCAGGCCCGACCCTGCTTAGCATCCGAGATCAGACGAGATCGAGCGTATTCAGGGTGATGTGGCCGTAGGCGATCTTGCTTCCTACTTACAACTCTCTTTACAAAAGCCAAGGTGGTTACCTCGGGCAATCGAGAGGAAAAATACAGCAGGTCGCCAAAGCCAACAACATAATGGAAAAAAGCCTACGGCACCTGGTATTACCAGGCGGTCTCCCATCCAGGTACTAACCAGGCCCGACCCTGCTTAGTATCCAAGATCAGACGAGATTGAGCGCATTCAGGGTGATGTGGCCGTAGGCGATCTTGCACCCTACTTACAACTCTCCTGACAAAAGCCAAGGTGGTCACCTCGGGCAAACGAGAGGAAAAATACAGCAGATCGCCAAAGCCAACAACATAATGGAAAAAAGCCTACGGCACCTGGTATTCCCAGGCGGTTTCCCATCCAGGTACTAACCAGGCCCGACCCTGCTGAGCATCCGAGATCAGACGAGATCGAGCGCATTCAGGGTGATGTGGCCGTAGGCAATCTTGCACCCTACTTACAACTCTCTTGACAAAAGCCAAGGTGGTCACCTCGGGCAATCGAGAGGAAAAATACAGCAGGTCGCCAAAGCCAACAACATAATGGAAAAAAGCCTACGGCACCTGGTATTCCCAGGCTTTGTCCCATCCAGGTACTAACCAGGCCCGACCCAGTTTAGCATCCGAGATCAGATGAAATTGAGCGCATTCAGGGTGATGTGGCCGTAGGTGATCTTGCACCCTACTTACAACTCTCTTGACAAAAGCCAAGGAGGTCACCTCGGGCAATCGAAAAGAAAAATATAGCAGGTCGCCAAAGCCAACAACATAATGGAAAAAAGCCTACGGCACCTGGTATTCCCAGGCGGTCTCCCATCCAGGTGCTAACCAGGCCCGACCCTGCTTAGCATCTGAGATCAGATGAGATTGAGCGCATTCAGAGTAATGTGGCCGTAGGCCATGTTGCACCCTACTTACAACTCTCTTGACAAAAGCCAAGGTGGTCACCTCGGGCAATCGAGAGGAAAAATACAGCAGGTCGCCAAAGCCAACAACATAATGGAAAAAAGCCTACGGCACCTGGTATTCCCAGGCGGTCTCCCATCCAGGTACTAACCAGGCCCGACCCTGTTTAGCATCTGAGATCAGATGAGATTGAGCGCATTCAGGGTGATGTGGCCGTAGGCCACCTTGCACCCTACTTACAACTCTCTTGACAAAAGCCAAGGTGGTCACCTCTGGCAATCGAGAGGAAAAATACAGCAGTTCGCCAAAGCCAACAACATAATGGAAAAAAGCCTACGGCACCTGATATTCCCAGGCGGTCTCCCATGCAGGTACTAACCAGGCCCGACCCTGCTTAGCATCCGAGATCAGACGAGATTGCGCGCATTCAGGGTGATGTGGCCGTAGGCGATCTTGCACCCTACTTACAACTCTCTTGACAAAAGCCAAGGTGGTCACCTCGGGCAATCGAGAGGATAAATACAGCAGGTCGCCAAAGCCAACAACATAATGGAAAAAAGCCTACGGCACCTGGTATTCCCAAGGCGGTCTCCCATCCGGGTACTAACCAGGCCCGACCCTGCTTAGCATCCGAGATCAGACGAGATCGAGCGCATTCAGGGTGATGTGGCCGTAGGCGATCTTGCACCCTACTTACAACTCTCTTGACAAAAGCCAAGGTGGTCACCTCAGGCAATCGAGAGGAAAAATACAGCAGGTCGCCAAAGCCAACAACATAATGGAAAAATGCCTACGGCACATGGTATTCCCAGGCGGTCTCCCATCCAGGTACTATCCAGGCCCGACCCTGCTTAGCATCCGAGATCAGACGAGATCGAGCGCATTCAGTGTGATGTGGCCGTAGGCAATCTTGCACCCTACTTACAACTCTCTTGACAAAAGCCAAGGTGGTCACCTCGGGCAATAGAGACGAAAAATACAGAAGGTCGCCAAAGCCAACAACATAATGGAAAAAAGCCTACGGCACCTGGAATTCCCAGGCGGTCTCCCATCTAGGTAATAACCAGGCCTGACCCTGCTTAGCATCTGAGATCAGACGATATCGAGCGCTTTCATGGTGATGTGGCCGTAGACGATCTTGCACCCTACTTACAACTCTCTTGACAAAAGCCAAGGTGGTCACCTCGGGCAATCGAGAGGAAAAATACAGCAGGTCGCCAAAGCCAACAACATAATGGAAAAAAGCCTATGGCACCTGGTATTCCCAGGCGGTCTCCCATTCAGGTACTAACCAGGCCCGACCCTGCTTAGCATCCGGGATCAGACGAGATCGAGCGCATTCAGGGTGATGTGGCCGTAGGCGATCTTGCACCCTACTTACAACTCTCTTGACAAAAGCCAAGGTGGTCACCTAGGGCAATCGAGAGGAAAAATACAGCAGGTCGCCAAAGCCAACAACATAATGGAAAAAAGCCTACGGCACCTGGTATTCCCAGGCGGTCTCCCATCCAGGTACTAACCAGGCCCGACCCTGCTTAGCATCCGAGATCAGATGAGATCGAGCGCATTCAGGGTGATGTGGCCGTAGGCGATCTTGCTTCCTACTTACAACTCTCTTAACAAAAGCCAAGGTGGTCACCTCAGGCAATCGAGAGGAAAAATACAGCAGGTCGCCAAAGCCAACAAGATAATGGAAAAAAGCCTACGGCACCTGGTATTCCCAGGCGGTCTCCAATCCAGGTACTAACCAGGCCCGACCCTGCTTAGCATCCGAGATCAGATGAGATCGAGCGCATTCAGGGTGATGTGGCCGTAGGCGATCTTGCTCCCTACTTACAACTCTCTTGACAAAAGCCAAGGTGGTCACCTCGGGAAATCTAGAGGAAAAATACAGCAGGTCGCCAAAGCCAACAACATAATGGAAAAAAGCCTACGGCACCCGGTATTCCCAGGCGGTCTCCCATCCAGGTACTAACCAGGCCCGACCCTGCTTAGCATCCGAGATCAGACGAGATCGAGTGCATTCAGGGTGATGTGGCCATAGGCGATCTTCCATCCTACTTACAACTCTCTTGACAAAAGCCAAGGTGGTCACCTCGGGCAATGGAGAGGAAAAATACAGCAGATCGCCAAAGACAACAACATAATGGAAAAAAGCCTACGGCACCTGGTATTCCCAGGCGGTCTCCCATCCAGGTAATAACCAGGCCCGACCCTGCTTAGCATTCAAGATCAGACGAGATCGAGTGCATTCAGTGTGACGTGGCCGTATGCGATCTTGCATCCTACTTACAACTCTCTTGACAAAAGCCAAGGTGGTCACCTCGGGCAATCGAGAGGAAAAATACAGCAGGTCGCCAAAGCCAACAATATAATGGAAAAAAGCCTACGGCACCTGGTATTCCCAGGCGGCAGTGGCGGAACTACCGCCATAGCGACCCACGCGGGCGCTATGGGGCCCGCAGCCGAGTTGGGGCCTGGGGAGTGGTGTTATCGGGCGGGTGCTGGCCGCTCCGGGTGACACCCGCCAGAGGGGTGACACACTGGGGTAGCGGCAGCCGCCCGCATCACTAACACTGCTCTCCGCTGTACCTCGTGCCGGGACAGGGACACAGCAGCACGGACCTCAGCCGCCTCCCCCTCCTCTCTGTTTACATCCACAGAGGAGGAGGAGCCTACGCTCGAGGGACACACACTGCACTGTGTATCAGCGCTGTTCTGAGGTATGTAGGGGGGGTCTGCACTACTGAGGGGGTCTGCATTGAGTGGGGGTCTGCTGCACTGAGGGGGGTCTACACTACTGGGGGGGTCTGCACTATTGAGGGGGGGTCTGCTGCACTGAGGGGGGTCTGCACTACGGGGGGGGGTCTGCTGCACTGAGGGGGGTCTGCACTACTAAGGGGGGTCCTGCACTGGGGGGATCTCCAGCACTGAGGGGGGGTCCTGCACTGAGGGGGGTCTGCACTACTAGGGGTTCTGCACTACTGAGGGGGGTCTGCTGCACTGAGGGGGGTCTGCACTACTGAGGGGGGAACTGCATTGAGAGGGGTCTGCACTACTGAGGGGGGTCTGCACTATTGAGGGGGGGTCTGCTGCACTGAGGGGGTCTACACTACTGAGGGGGGTCTGCTGCACTGAGGGGGGTCTGCACTACTGAGGGGGGTCTGCACTACTGAGGGGGGGTCTGCTGCACTGATTGGGTCTACACTACTGAGGGGGGTCTGCTGCACTGAGGGGGGTCTGCACTACTGAGGGGGGGTCTGCTGCACTGAGGGGGGTCTGCACTACTGAGGGGGGGTCTGCACTACTAGGGGGTCTGCACTACTGAGGGGGGGTCTGCTGCACTGAGCGGGGTCTACACTACTGAGGGGGGTCTGCTGCACTGGGGGAGTCTGCACTACTGAGGGGGGTCTACACTACTGAGGGGGGTCTACACTACTGAGGGGGGTCTGCACTACTGAGGGGGGTCCTGCACTACTGAGGGGGGTCCTGCACTACTGAGGGGGGTCTGCACTACTGAGGGGGGTCTGCACTACTAGGGGGGTCTACACTACATAGGGGGGTCTGCACTGAGGGGGAGTCTACATTTCTGTGGAGGGGGGTCTGCACTACTGAGGGTGAGGGTCTGCACTACTGAGGGGGAGGGTCTGCACTACTGTGGGGGGAGCTTGCACTACTGAGGGGGAAGTCTGCACTACTGAGGGGGGGGTCCTGCACTACTAGGGGGGTCTGCACTACTGAGGGGGATCTGCACTGAGGGGGAGTCTACATTACTGTGGGGGGGTCTGCACTACTGAGGGGGAGGGTCTGTGCTGAGGGGGGGTCTGCACTACTGTGGGGGGAGCCTGCACTACTGAGGGGGGGTCCTGCACTACTAGGGGGGTCTGCACTACTGAGGGGGGTCCTGCACTGAGGGGGTCTGCACTACTAGGGTGGTCTACACTACTGAGGGGGGTCTGCACTGAGGGGGAGTCTACATTACTGTGGGGGGGTCTGCACTACTGAGGGGGAGGGTCTGCGCTGAGGGGGGGTCTGCACTACTGTGGGGGACGCCTGCACTACTGAGGGGTAAGTCTGCACTACTGAGGGGGGGTCCTGCACTACTTTGGGGGTCTGCACTACTGAGGGGGGTCTACACTACTGAGGGGGGTCTGCACTACTGAGGGGGGTCTGCACTACTAGGGGGGTCTGCACTACTGAAGGGGGTCTGCACTACTGAAGGGGTCTGCACTGAGGTGGGGAGTCTGCACTACTGAGGGGGGAGCCTGCACTGCTGGGGGGGTGTCTGCACTGAGGGGAGTGTCTGCACGGCTGGGGGGTCCTGCACAGAGGGGGGTCTGTAATGGGGGGGTTGTCTGCACTACTGAGGGGTGTCTGCACTGAGAGGGGTCTGCACTACTCAGGGGGGGTGTCTGCAATGCTGGGGGGTGTCTCCAATGCTGGGGGTGTCTGTAATAAGGGGGTGTCTGCACTGGGGGGTGTCTGTACTGCTGGGGGGTCCTGCACTGAGTGGGGGTCTGTAATGGAGGGGTGTCTGCACTACTGAGGGGGGTCTTCACTGAGGGGGAGTCTGCACTACTGAGGGGGGGTCTGCACTGAGGGTGGGTGTCTGCACTGAGGGGGGTCCTGCACTGAGCGGGGTGTCTGCACTGGGGTCGGTCTGTACTGAGGGGGTGGTCTGGCCTGGGGGGTGTCTGCACTGGGAGGTATTTGTACTGCTGGGGTGGTCCTGCTCTGAGGGGGGGGGGTCTGTAATGGGGGGGTGTCTGTACTAAGTGGGGTGTCTGCACTAGGGGGGTGTCTGCACTGCTGGGGGGTCTGTACTACTGAGGGGGGTCTATACTGCTGGGGGGTCCTGCACTGAGGGGGGTGTCTGCACTGGGAGGGTCTGCACTGGGGGGGGTGTCTGTACTGCTGGGGTTCTGCACTGAGGTAGGGGGTGTCTGTACTGCTGGGGTTCTGCACTGAGGTAGGGGGTGTCTGTACTGCTGGGGGGTCTGCACTGTACTGATGGAGGTCAGCAATCTGTGTCCTTCAGGGGCTGCATACAGTATACTGCATACTTTGTTGTTCGAAATGAATATAAGCTGTTGCCTGGGTACTGTGCCACATGGGTGTGGTAATCTGTTGTTCAATGGCATTAGTTATTTTTTTTGGGGGGGGGGGCCCCATACAACATTTTGCTATGGGGCCCTGTGATTTCTAGTTACGCCCCTGAGGACAACCCAGGCGCTAGTAAATACTAGGGGACAAAAAAGGGTGTAGAAAAAAAATAAATTAAAAAATACAATAATGAGTAAATATAAATAGCGGTGTATAAAAATAAAAAATGGGTGCGTGATGACATTAATAATGAATAAATCTAAATAAAAGATTGTGAATGAAAAAAAAAGGTCAATTAAATATAAACAAAAGTATTATAAAATAAGTAAATAAGAGACTATAAATATACATAAAAAATAATAAAGATAATGAATAAAAATGAATCTAAAAAATGAAAAAGGATACATACAATATAAATATAATAATGAGTAAATCTAGAAACAAATAACGGTGTATGAACATAAAAATGGTGCAAAAGTAAATGTAGGTTCAAATTAGGCGCATCAGGGGTAATAGTGGCAAATCAGGAGCTAATAGGTGCAACAATATAATATATATATATATATATATAATATAATAGTTGTGGAAGAATGGGGGGGGGGGGGGGGGCTGGAGAGGTGCTGCAATGCAAGCTATTGAGGATGTCTTATCTTATACATGAACATGTACTTTGGTGCATTCACCTGCGTCACAGTGTGCAGCTCAGTGCACGTGTTGAGAAGTGATTTGATGGATTCCCATCAATTTCATTGGCAAACACATCAAGCAAAAAAAGAAACAAACATGTTAATGGGCTCACTCACACTGTAGTGTTTTTTATGGAAAAACAACACATGCGTGTGCAGTGAGAATGCTCAGAATTTTGCAGTTGCTCTGCTTTATGGGAAATGAGGCGTTCCTGTTTTTCTGTGCATTTGTATGTGCCGTGATGGCCAATAGAATAATGAGAACCCATGTGAATATGATACAATGGCCAAAAAAAATACAAAAGTGAAAAATCATTCCAATTGGTCCAACAGATCTGGGGGTGGGCGGATATAGTCGGGTGCAAGTCCAATTACACCCACTTATAGGGATGTATTCCTGCCAGTATTGATCACTGTAATTCCATGGGAAGAGGCCTGAAAATGAATGGAATCCCTTGGGAGTAGGGTTGCCACCTGTTTGGGATTCACCTGGACAGTTCGGGTTTGGAATCATGTGTCCGGGTTTCAGACTGTCTGAGACCCGGACACATTATTGAGATTGGACTAAGTCTCCCCCCTTCTCTCTCCTGCCTCTAAGTGAGTACGCTAAGGTAAATCAGGGTTCTCAGAGCTCCCCCTTAGATCAGAGTCCTCTTTGTACACCAGAGCATCCCTTATGTTAGAGTCCCCAGAGTTCTCCCTTACATCAGAGTCTGCAGAGTCCCCCCTTACAGTGAAAGGGAACTCTGAAAGTTCAAATGTAAAAGGGAAACTCTGTGGACTCTGATGTAAAGGGGGAACTCTGTGGACTATGATGTAAAGGGGGAACTCTGTGGTCTATGATGTAAAGGGGGAACTCTGTGGACTATGATGTAAAGGGGGAACTCTGTGGACTATGATGTAAAGGGGGAACTCTGTGGACTATGATGTAAAGGGGGAACTCTGTGGACTATTATGTAAAGGGGGAACTCTGTGGACTATGATGTAAAGGGGAAACTCTGTGGACTATGATGCAAAGGGGGAATGTTATTTGAAAGCAACATCTACGCATACTATGAAAAAAAATTGCTGTGCAACGCTGAAGTGCTAGGGTTTGGCTTGAAGAAAAGGTGGCAACCCTACTTGTGAGACCCCCCAGGTCACCAGAACTAATGCCCCATTGGAAGATATCCCCCTCTATTACTTCTCAGGGGACAATCCAAAATGTGGGATCTTCTTTATTTTGGCTTTCAATGATAATGGCGAACAGGACAAATAGAGGGAGAATCTCCATAACATGGGCACAGACAGCAATAAAAATCGACAGGTGTTCTAATCCCTCTGCTCTCTATCTAAAAAAAAAAAAAAAGTTTTACCTTTAGTTACACTTTAACCACTTCAGCCCCGGAAGATTTGGCTGCTGAATGACCGGGACATTTTTTGCGATAATAATGGCGGCGGCTGGTCGGCAAGCAGTTAAATAAACTGCACCCGAAACACAGGTCAGAGTTGAAGTGCATTTGCCGGCACCGGATCACATGTTACAGAAGTACCATGCGATCCGGTTGCTGTGCATTTTTAGAGTAGTGCATGCACTAGTTTTGGTGCAGTCCAGTGTGATTCAGCTCATTCAAAATAAATGGGTAAAAATCGCAGTGCATGTGAATCACACAGGAATGCTCAGTTTGGCCCCGTGCGATTCCTGGTGTGAACTGGCCCTTCACTCATTTGTATGCAGAGCTGCAATGAATGGCGACTTCATGTGAGCTCTGGTGCATTGCGGGAAAATGCTGCAAGTCTGCATTTTATATGCAGTGCACTGCAACCCAGCTCATGCCAGCTTTGTAGTATGAACAGGGCACAGGGAAAACAATTGTTTTCTCTATGACCTTGTAGTGCCCGGTGTTGATAAAGTGCAGAAAAATGCATACAGTGTGAATGAGCTCTTGGGCTTCATTCCCATGGGTGTACCTATCCACACATCTGTGCTTACATCTATTCATAGCAATCCGGATACAGTGGCTGCATGGATATAGCCACAGGTTCCAGCTTGACAGCTGTATAAGGGGCAGGTTTGGCTGTCTTTTCAGCCATTGGGGCTGATTTATTATAACTGGAGCATGCAAAATCTGGTGCAGCTCTGCATAGAAACCAGTCAGCTTCCAGGATTTTTTTTTTTGTCAAAGCTTAAAGCGGAGCTCCACTGAAAAGGGGAAGTGCCTCTTGTCTGCCCCCTTTCCGGTGTCACATTTGGCACCTTGTGGTGGTGGTGGGGGGGGGGGGGGGGGTGGTTATCTGGCTTTGACAGGTACCTACTCCCATTCCTGCCATCCACGCAAGCGAAGTAGGAAACCAGCTGTGAACCCATAAGACTTCACTGCCGTTTCCCTTACCCAAGCTGGCGGCTTGGGTGAGGACACGCAGCATCCCTGGACATGTAAGTGTCCTAATAGTAAAAGTCAGTAGCTACAGTATTTGTAGCTGCCGACTTATATTTTTTTGGTGGGGAGCTGGAGCTCCTCTTTAAAGTGGTTGTAAACCCCAGGACAAAAAAACCCCTGCAAGATAAAGGCATAATGAGCTAGTATTCATAGCATACTAGCTCATTATGAATGACTTACCCAAGAACAAAGCCCTCACAGCCGTCCTCGTACACCGCTCTGGCGGTCGACATCGCTCCCGGAGTTACTTCCGGGTATCGCGGGCTCCGGCGCTGTGATTGGCCGGAGCTACGATGAAGTAATTCCCGTGCATGCGCCCAGGAGCCACCAGTAATGGTACACTCACTAAAGCAATGGCACGGACGTACCGTTGCTTCAATTTGCTTCAGTGTGCATGTAACGATGACGTCGACACATACATGCAAATACAGAGATATCTCCTAAACCGTTAAGGTTCAGGAGATATCCGGGGTAGCTACAGGTAAAAGCCTTATTATAGGGTTACCTGTAGCAAAAAGTGTGCTGTAAGAGATTACAAAAACTTTCATTGAACAAGTTGAAGTTAGAAGCTGATTGGCACGCACTGTGATCACCCGAGTCAATGAGACTTGAGTGATCACAGATCCAAGTAAGGGGCCGATACCGGTCCCTTACCACGTGATCAATTGTCGGCCAATGACAGCTGATCATGTGATGTAAACAGAAGATCGGTAATCGTTTTTTTTCTTCTCATACTGACAACGTGAGAAGAAAAAAAGCCTGTTTGAAGGGACATCGGTCCCAAAGAGGAAGCGGAAAAGCTGCCTCATATATGCCCACAAGTACCGCCTGCCACCCCCAATCAGTGCCACCAATCATTGCCACCTTTCAGTGCCCACAAGTGCATCCTATCAATGCCCACCAGTGGTGCCAATCAGTGCCTCTTCAGTGCCACCTAGCAGTGCTGCCTATCAGTGTCACCTACCAGTGCCGATCAGTGTCCATCACTGCCACCCATAAGTGCCAGCTATCAGTGCCCCTATTAGTGCCCAACAGTGCAGTCTATCAGTGCCCACCAGTGCAGTCTATCAGCGCCCATCAGTGTAGCCTCATTAGCATACATCAATGAAGGAGAAAAATTACCTGTTTGCAAAATTTATTAAAAAATATAAAACGTTTTTGTATTTTTTTTTTAAATCGGTCCTTTTTAATTTTTTTAACAAAATATAAAAAATTGCAGAGGTGATCAAATACCACCAAAAGAAAGCTCTATTTGTGGGAAAAAAATGATAAAATTTTCATTGACACATTAACTGGTTCCCGACCAGCGCACGCCGATGTACATCGGCAGAATGGCACGGGCAGGCATATTGGCGTACAGGTACGTCCAATCTTTAATACCGCCCTGCCATCGCGACGGCGCACTCGTGTCCTGGTCAGGACCCCCATGAGTCCGGTCACGGGTCCCGCAGCCTTGATCGCTGCGGGCATACCTACGATCGTCTCACGGGGCGGCTGAACGAGGAAATGCTGTTGTAAACAGCATCTCCCCGTTCTGCCTAGCAACTAGTGACGCTAATCTCTGATTGGAGCAAAGATCAGTGTTCACTAAATTAAAGCCCAGCCCCCAACAATTAGTAACACACCCCTAGGAACACTTAACCCCAACACCGCCACCCACTGGTTAACCCCTTCACTGCCAGTGTCATTTACACAGGAATCACTGCATTTATATAGCAGTGATTGATGTATAAATGACAATGGTCCAAAAAATGTGTCAAAAATGTCTGATGTGTCTGCTATAATGTCGCAGTCACAATAAAAATCGCTGATCGCCACCATTACTAGTTATACTCCTGCACTGAATAACTTAAGTTGTGACACATTGTAGGGCGGCTGTGAGGGGGGAGAGACACGCCAGTCGCCAGTGCCTACTCCATGCAGACACATAGCCTTGGCCTCTGCAAGCCAATCATGTGACCTTTCCAAAACGCGAGAGGAACAGACACAGAGCCTGCTGAGCGAGCTAAGGAGACACAGACAGACCGCTGGGTAAGTGCAGAGCTGAGGGCCTTTACTTCCCTCCAGTTCACAGTCCACAAGCTCTCCAGTGTAGGACTGTTATGCTTGTCTTTCCAGGGACATGGCTGCTAATTAAAGATTGTAGTCTAGTTCTATCTTCAGTACCATCCTGGCATCATTACTTCATTGTGCAGTGCTCACTCAGTAGCCTTTAATATCTTTTCTTCTCTATTTATGGGGTGCCTGTGGATTGCTTTGATTTTTTTGATGATTTTTAAAAGTCCACTGCCCATTGACACCATCTACTGCCCACTGACGATGCACTCTGCCCACTGACACCGCATTCTGCCCACTGACACCGCATTCTGTCCACTGACACCGCATTCTGCCCACTGACACCTCACTCTGCCCACTGGCACCGCACTCTGCCCACTGACACCGCACTCTGCCCACTGACAATGCACTCTGCCCACTGACAATGCACTCTGCCCACTGACATCGCACTCTGCCCACTGACGCCATCTACTGCCCACTGACACCATCTACTGCCCACTGACAATGCACTCTGCCCGCTGACACCATCTACTGCCCACTGACACCATCTACTGCCCACTGACACCGCACTCTGTCCACTGACACCACACTCTGCCCATTGACAATGCACTCTGCCCACTGACAATGCACTCTGCCCACTGACACCGCACTCTGCCCACTGACACCATCTGCTGCCCACTGACACCGCACTCTGCCCCACTGACACTGCACTCTGCCCCACTGACAATACATTCTGCCCACTGACAATGCACTCTGCCCACTGACAACGCACTCTGCCCACTGACACCGCACTCTGCCCACTGACACCATCTACTGCCCACTGACACCATCTACTGCCCACTGACACCGCACTCTGCCCCACTGACACCGCACTACTGCCCACTGACACCACACTCTGCCCATTGACAATGCACTCTGCCCACTGACACCTCACTCTGCCCACTGACAATGCACTCTGCCCACTGACAATGCACTCTGCCCACTGACAATGCACTCTGCCCACTGACACCATCTACTGCCCACTGACACCACGCTCTGCCCACTGACACCGCACTCTGCCCATTGACAATGCACTCTGCCCACTGACACCGCACTCTGCCCACTGACACCTCACTCTGCCCACTGACAATGCACTCTGCCCACTGCCAATGCACTCTGCCCACTGCCAATGCACTCTGCCCACTGACAATGCATTCTGCCCACTGACACCATCTACTGCCCACTGACAATGCACTCTGCCCACTGACAATGCACTCTGCCTACTGACACCATATACTGCCCACTGACACCATCTACTGCCCACTGACAATGCACTCTGCCCACTGACACCATCTACTGCCCACTGACACCTCACTCTGCCCACTGACACCGCACTCTGCCCCACTGACACCATCTACTGCCCACTGACACCATCTACTGCCCCACTGACACCGCACTCTGCCCCACTGACACCGCACTCTGCCCCACTGACACTGCACTACTGCCCACTGACACCACACTCTGCCCATTGACAATGCACTCTGCTCATTGACAATGCACTCTGCCCATTGACAATGCACTCTGCCCACTGACACCTCACTCTGCCCACAGACAATGCACTCTGCCCACTGACAATGCACTCTGCCCACTGACACCATCTACTGCCCACTGACACCACGCTTTGCCCACTGACACCTCACTCTGCCCACTGACAATGCACTCTGCCCACTGACAATGCACTCTGCCCACTGACATCGCACTCTGCCCACTGACACAATCTACTGCCCACTGACACCGCACTCTGCCCCACTGACACCCCACTCTGCCCCACTGACAATACATTCTGCCCACTGACAATGCACTCTGCCCACTGACAACGCACTCTGCCCACTGACACCGCACTCTGCCCACTGACACCATCTACTGCCCACTGACACCATCTACTGCCCACTGACACCGCACTCTGCCCCACTGACACTGCACTCTGCCCCACTGACACTGCACTACTGCCCACTGACACCACACTCTGCCCATTGACAATGCACTCTGCCCATTGACAATGCACTCTGCCCACTGACACCTCACTCTGCCCACTGACACCTCACTCTGCCCACTGACAATGCACTCTGCCCACTGACAATGCACTCTTCCTACTGACACCATCTACTGCCCACTGACACCACGCTCTGCCCACTGACACCGCACTCTGCCCATTGACAATGCACTCTGCCCATTGACAATGCACTCTGCCCACTGACACCGCACTCTGCCCACTGACACCTCACTCTGCCCACTGACAATGCACTCTGCCCACTGCCAATGCACTCTGCCCACTGACAATGCATTCTGCCCACTGACACCATCTACTGCCCACTGACACCATCTACTGCCCCACTGACACCGCACTCTGCCCCACTGACACCGCACTCTGCCCCACTGACAATGCACTCTGCCCACTGACACCATCTACTGCCCACTGACACCGCACACTGCCCACTGACACCGCACTCTGCCCACTGACAATGCACTCTGCCCACTGACACCGCACTCTGCCCACTGACACCGCACTCTGCCCACTGACACCATCTACTGCCCACTGACACCATCTACTGCCCACTGACACCGCACTCTGCCCCACTGACACCGCACTCTGCCCCACTGACAATACATTCTGCCCACTGACAATGCACTCTGCCCACTGACAATGCACTCTGCCCACTGACAACGCACTCTGCCCACTGACACCGCACTCTGCCCACTGACACCATCTACTCCCCACTGACACCGCACTCTGCCCCACTGACACCGCACTCTGCCCCACTGACACCGCACTCTGCCCCACTGACACTGCACTCTGCCCCACTGACACCATCTACTGCCCACTGACACCATCTACTGCCCCACTGACACCGCACTCTACCCCACTGACACCGCACTCTGCCCCACTGACACTGCACTACTGCCCACTGACACCGCACTCTGCCCATTGACAATGCACTCTGCTCATTGACAATGCACTCTGCCCATTGACAATGCACTCTGCCCACTGACACCTCACTCTGCCCACAGACAATGCACTCTGCCCACTGACAATCCACTCTGCCCACTGACACCATCTACTGCACACTGACACCGCGCTCTGCCCACTGACACCTCACTCTGCCCACTGACAATGCACTCTGCCCACTGACACCATCTACTGCCCACTGACACCGCACTCTGCCCACTGACACCTCACTCTGCCCACTGACAATGCACTCTGCCCACTGACAATGCACTCTGCCCACCTACACCATCTACAGCCCACTGACACCGCGCTCTGCCCACTGACACCTCACTCTGCCCACAGACAATGCACTCTGCCCACTGACAATGCACTCTGCCCACTGACACCATCTACTGCACACTGACACCGCGCTCTGCCCACTGACACCTCACTCTGCCCACTGACAATGCACTCTGCCCACTGACACCATCTACTGCCCACTGACACCGCACTCTGCCCACTGACACCTCACTCTGCCCACTGACAATGCACTCTGCCCACTGACAATGCACTCTGCCCACTGACACCATCTACTGCCCACTGACACCGCGCTCTGCCCACTGACACCTCACTCTGCCCACTGACAATGCACTCTGCCCACTGACAATGCACTCTGCCCACTGACACCATCTACTGCCCACTGACACTGCACTGTGCCCACTGACACCTCACTCTGCCCACTGACAATGCACTCTGCCCACTGACACCTCACTCTGCCCACTGACACCATCTACTGCCCCACTGACACCGCACTCTGCCCCACTGACACCGCACTCTGCCTCACTGACACTTCACTACTGCCCACTGACACTGCACTACTGCCCACTGACACCGCACTCTGCCCATTGACAATGCACTCTGCTCATTGACAATGCACTCTGCTCATTGACAATGCACTCTGCCCACTGACACCTCACTCTGCCCACAGACAATGCACTCTGCCCACTGACAATGCACTCTGCCCACTGACACCATCTACTGCCCACTGACACCGCGCTCTGCCCACTGACACCTCACTCTGCCCACTGACAATGCACTCTGCCCACTGACAATGCACTCTGCCCACTGACACCATCTACTGCCCACTGACACCGCACTCTGCCCACTGACACCTCACTCTGCCCACTGACAATGCACTCTGCCCACTGACACCATCTACTGCCCACTGACACCGCGCTCTGCCCACTGACACCTCATTCTGCCCACTGACAATGCACTCTGCCCACTGACAATGCACTCTGCCCACTAACACCATCTACTGCCCACTGACACCGCGCTCTGCCCACTGACACCGCACTCTTCCCTTTGACAATGCACTCTGCCCACTGACAATGCACTCTGCCCACTGACAAAGCACTCTGCCCACTGACACCGCACTCTGCCCAGTGACACCTCACTCTGCCCACTGACAATGCACTCTGCCCACTGCCAATGCACTCTGCCCACTGACAATGCATTCTGCCCACTGACACCATCTACTGCCCACTGACAATGCACTCTGCCCACTGACAATGCACTCTGCCCACTGACACCATATACTGCCCACTGACACCATCTACTGCCCACTGACAATGCACTCTGCCCACTGACACCATCTACTGCCCACTGACACCATCTACTGCCCACTGACACCTCACTCTGCCCACTGACACCTCACTCTGCCCACTGACACCTCACTCTGCCCATTGACACCTCACTCTGCCCACAGACAATGCACTCTGCCCACTGACAATGCACTCTGCCCACTGACACCATCTACTGCCCACTGACACCGCACTCTGCCCACTGACAATGCACTCTGCCCAATGACAATGCACTCTGCCCACTGACACCATCTACTGCCCACTGACACCGCACTCTGCCCCACTGACACCACACTCTGCCCCACTGACAATACAGTCTGCCCACTGACAATGCACTCTGCCCACTGACAATGCACTCTGCCCACTGACAACGCACTCTGCCCACTGACAACGCACTCTGCCCACTGACACCATCTACTGCCCACTGACACCATCTACTGCCCCACTGACACACTAACACCGCACTCTGCCCCACTGACACCATCCTCTGCCCCACTAACACCATCCTCTGCCCCACTAACACCATCCTCTGCCCCACTAACACCATCCCATGCCCACTGACACCACATTCTGCCCACTGACACCATCTACTGCCCACTGACACATCTACTGCCCACTGACACCACACTCTGCCCACTGACACCTCACTTTGCCCACTGACACCTCACTCTGCCCACTGACACCGCACTCTGCCCACTGACACCGCACTCTGCCCCACTGACACCGCACTCTGCCCATTGACAACGTCCCCTGCCCACTGACACCATCCTCTGCCCCACTAACACCATCCCATTCCCACTGACACCATCCACTGCCCTACTGATAGTGTCCACTTTTAAGGTAGGCTAGGTTCATATTTTAACTGTGACATTTCTTTTAATAATCTAATCATATTTTATGGTCACTCAAATGCTTTTGTTTTATTTAACCATGTCCCTTTAAGTCTACCCCCCTCTCCACTGTTAAAACAATTTGGCCACAGCCACTGTTCACTGCAGCGCGCTATCTGCGCCTCCTTACTACTCTCCTAGGGTAACTCAAAGGTGTCCCAAGTCTCCTACAATCATATAGTGTCTATAGCGTGTACTGCAATAAAAATTCCCGCGCGTTGCTAAAGTGTTCGGGTTTGGCTTGACGAAAAGATGGCAACCCTAATCTGTAGCAGGGATTAGAAACGACTTTATGCTTTTTTTTGCCCTACACAAACTGACACTAAATATAATATAGTCCAAATTAAAGTTGCGCTATAATAAGTTCCTACCTAAGACACATACCGTAGCTACATAGTTAATCTGGTTGAAAAGAAGACACAAGTGCTACTAACTAATACAAATGACACTTACACTGACACAAAACCCGATCCTGATCTAGTTAAAGTGGTTCTAAAGGCAGAAAGCTGTTTACATAAAAACTTTCTGCATTTAGCTTCCCCCACAAGCCCCTCCTTATACTTACCTGAGCCTGATCTAGTGATGTACACAAGACTCTCTCGGCTGTCTGTCTCCTCACTGGCTCAGAGACAGCAACGTGAGTCATTGGCTCCCCCTGCTGTCAATCACAGCCAGTGAGAGGGGTGCATGGGTCTTATGGACACACAGAGCCGGCTTGAGAGCCATCATGCACAAAAGTCAATTGCTATGGTGGTCACTCAAAGGGAGACCCAAGAAGAGGATGATCCAGGCTGCTTGGGTAAGTATAACATGCTTGTTATTTAAAAAATAAAATTATTTAATTTACAATCACCTTAAACCAGGGGTGCCCAACCAGTGGCCCGGGGGCTGCATGCGGCCCGCAGAGCCCTCTGATGTGGCCTGCGACCTCCTGTTTTGTGATGGAATAGAATAGAATACTGTTATTAATAGTAAGTTTATTACTAAAATCACAGTGTATCTATGGGCATATCTGTTCTGCAGTGGTTACTGGGCTGCTTTCAAACTGATCCACAGGTGCAGAGCAGTGCACCTGAAGGTTACCTGCACTGAGCCATAGGCCCCTTTCACGCGGTCAGTCCGACCCATTTGGACCCTCCATTCACCTCTAAAGAGTAGCAGATGTAAATGGACTTGTGTCCGTTTACAAACGCCTACCTCCAATCCGATCCGCAAAAAAAAAGAGTAGAGTGTACTGCCATGCACATGCTCCACTCATTGTGGCCCGTGACCGGTTACCAATTTGCTTAGGTGGCCCTCGCTCTTCAAAAGGTTGGGCACCCCTGCCTTAAACTGTATTTTATTTTATTTTTTAAACTGACTTTTTTCGTCTTCTTTTTTTTTTTTTTGTTTACAGACTTCCCCTTTTGCCAAGAGGAAAAGATACAATGCATCTTTTCCCCTACACAGAGGAGAAACAACCCTGGGTAATCACAGTGATCACATGATCAGGAGCAATTGGCTTTGGATTGTTAGAACAAGACCCGGAGCTATTCGTAACATCTCAGTCTTACTGCGGGGAGAGCGATCCACCACAATCACAGGAGCGTATATAAGTGGCACCCAGGAATTTCACCCTGGGACTGGCTACCAGTAATCTGCATTACAACCTATTTTCTACTTTATAATTTATATTTCAAAATAAATGAGGAATACAGATAATAGAAACACTGAATAAAAATAAAGTTAATAGTTGGAAAAAAGTCTGTATTGTCCAGGCTGCTCTACCCTAGCTATTCACAGGCACAATCCCACTAATCATCAGCACGAGGGTTTTGACCTGCTCTGTCTTCAACCTGGGCTGGTTCACCCCTCCTTAGGACAACCTGCTGGCTCTGGGCTCCCCTGGAAACATCATATTGATAATGAACTTAGCGTTCAGGACAACCAATCAACATAGCACAGGGTAGATCAGAACTCCTGGACTCAAGCAATCCAACAGCCTCAGCCTCCCAAGTAGCTGAGATGATAGCAGCACGCTACTGCAACCAGCGAGGAACAGTGCTTGCTCCTGAGTAGGGATGAGCCGAACACCCCTCGGTTCGTTCGCACCAGAACTTTTGAACGGACCCCAAATTCGTACAAACGTTAGAACCCCATTGAAGTCTATGGGACTCGAACGTTCGAAATTAAAAGTGCTAATTTTAATGGCTAATATGCAAGATACTGTCCGAAAAAGGGTTTGGGGACCTGGCTTCTGCCCCAGGGGGCATGGGTCAATGCAAAAAAAAGTTTTAAAAATGGCCGTTTTGGCGGGAGCACTGATTTTAATGACGATTAAAGGGAAAAAAAATTGAAATATTCCTTTAAATATCGTGCCTGGGGGGTGTCTATAGTATGCCTGTGAAGTGCCATGTGTTTCCCGTGTTTAGAACAGTCCCTGCACAAAATGACATTTAACGGAAATAACGTCATTTCAAACTTCTTGTGGTTTTAATGTTATATCTGGTTCCTGCAATATGGTTGAAAATCATTGAGAAAAATGGCATGGGTAGCCCTCCCTGCCCATTACCAGCCCCTTTGGGTCTTGTTTTTATTAAGGGGAACCCCGTACCCATATTAAAAAAAGGAAATACGTGTGGCCCCCAGGCCCTATATACCCAGAACAGCAGTATACAGGCGGTGCAAACAAGACAGGGACTGTGTAGGTTTGTTGTGTTAAGTTGAATCTGTTTGTAATTTTCAACTGGTACATTTTTAAAGTGTAGCTCCAGTCAAAAAAACTATTTTTAAGCTTTTTGGAAAACATAGGGAAGGGTTATCACCCCTGTATAATTTGTTTTGCCGTCCGTCTTTTTTCATCTCACTTGCTGTTGTCTCCTTCCGTTTGCAGTAGGAGATGTTTGTAAGTTGGATGTTTGAAAGTAGAGGCCTGCCCTATATGCTCTGCAGAAATGGCGGAACAAGGTGTTGGTTTTGCCACAACATTGTAAGCCCTCAAAGTGACTCTTGGTGGGCGCTGGAGCGCCCTGCTGTGAACGATTATAAAAATTGACCTTTGGTGGTTGTGGTGCTGGTGCTACAACACTATAAGTCCTCACAGTTACTCTGGGTGGGCACAGGAACAGGCCTTCCTGTGAAATATTATATCAAGAATTGTAATTACATGTCCCTGTTAAACAGGGGCAGAAAAATTGGGCCTTGGGCACTGGTGCCACGACACTGAAACCTCTCCCATATACTCTAGTTTTAGTGCAGGAATTAGCCCTGCCGCAAAGCATTGCATCAAAAATTGTAATAAACCACTTCAATACCGGGCACTTAAACACCTTCCTGCCCAGACCAATTTTGAGCTTTCAGCGCTGTCGCACTTTGAATGACAATTGCGCGGTCATGCTACACTGTACCCAAATGAAATTTTTATAATTTTTTTCCCACAAATAGAGCTTTCTTTTGGTGGTATTTGATCACCTCTACGGTTTTTATTGTTTGCGCTACAAATTAAAAAATGCAGAAAATTCTGAAAAAAAAAATGTTTTTTTTGTTTCAGTTTCAAAACTTTGTAAATAAGTACGTTTTCTCCTTCACTGATGGGCACTGATGGGGCTACACTGATGGGCACTAATAAGGCGGCACTGATGGGCACCAATGATGTGGCACCAATGAAGTGGCACTGATGAGGTGGCATTGATGGACACTGATATGTGGCACTGATAGGCGGCACTGATAGGCGGCACTGATGGACGACATGGATGGGCGACACGGATGGACACTGATAGGTGGCACAAATTGGCACTGATAGCTGGCACGGATTGGCATGGATGGGCGGCACAGATGGGCATGGATAGGCGGCACAGATGGGCATGGGTGGGCACTGATAGGAGGCACAGGTGGGCACTCATAGGCGGCATTGGTGTTATACTGTACTAATAGATGCCAATCAGTGCCAAACAATAATGCAGGCCAATCAGTGATGCCCATTGTGGGCACTGATTGGCATCCATTATGGGCACTGATTGGCATCCATTGTGCTGACTGGCATCCCTGGTGGTCTAGGGAGGATTACCTTTTCCCTGGTGGTCTGGTGGCATCCCTGGTGGTCCAGTGTGGGCATCCTCTGGGGGGCTGTGCTGATAATCGATCAGCACAGACCCCCCCTGTCAGAGGAGCAGCCGATCGGCTCTCCTCTACTCGCGTCTGACAGATGCGAGTGAGGAAAAGCCGATCACCGGCTCTTCCCATTTACATTGTGATCAGCCGTGATTGGACACGGCTGATCACGTGGTAAAGAGTCTCCGTCGGAGACTCTTTACCGAGATCGTAGTTGCCGGGTGTCAGACTGACACCCCGCAACAACGATCGCCGCGATGCGCGCCCCCGGGGGCTCATAATCCTGATCACGTCATATGACGTCTGATCAGGATTATGAAACCACTTTGCCACTGTCAATTGCCTATAGGGCGGGCGGCAAGTGGTTAAACGCCCTGTTAAACAGGGGCAGAAAAATTGGGTCTTAGGCACTGGTGCTGGTGCCACGACACTGCAACCTCTCCCATAAACTCTAGTTTTAGTGCAGGAATTAGCCCTGCTGCAAAGCATTGCATCAAAAATTGTAATTAAACGCCCCTGTTAAACAGGGGCAGAAAAATTGGGCCTTAGGTGCTGGTGCTGGTGCCACGACACTGCAACCTCTCCCATATACTCTAGTTTTAGTGCAGGAATTAGCCCTGCTGCAAAGCATTGCATCAAAAATTGTAATTAAATGCCCCTGTTAAACAGGGGCAGAAAAATTGGGCCTTAGGCACTGGTGATTTTGCCACGACACTGCAACCTCTCCCATATACTCTAGTTTTAGTGCAGGAATTAGCCCTGCTGCAAAGCATTGCATCAAAAATTGTAATTAAATGCCCCTGTTAAAGAGGGGCAAAAAAATTGGGCTGGTGGCATCACCCAGAACCAAAAATGTTTTTACAACATATCAGCGGAGGAGGAAGAGGATAGACAATCAACATAACAGGACAGTCACTCAGCATCAGCATAGGCAGTCTTGAAGGGATGTGATATTTCTAAAAAAATTATTCGGTTACATCAGCTTCAGGTGCTTGGTAACTGTGGGTGATCCAAGACTGATTCATCTTGATGAAGGTCAGTTGATCAACTGATTCGGTGGACAGGGGCACCCTGTGATCGGTAACAAAGCCACCAGCAGCACTGAAGGTGCGTACCGAAAGAACGCTGGATGCAGGACAGGCCAGTAGCTCAATTGCATGCTCTGGTCAGTGATCCTTTCTCAAGACCCAGTAAGCCAGAGGATTTTCGGTGGGAAAGGTGTCCAAGTCTGACCTTGCCCCTAGGTATTTCTGCACCATGTAAATCAGACGCTGGCGATGGTTGCTGGAACCGATCATACCTTGGGGCTAAAAAACTTTTTGGAAAACAGCGCTGTCCAAACGATAACTCAATTAATCAAAACAAGGCCTAAGCCGGTGAAAACAAACTCTAAAAGTGATAATATAAATAATAACAGTATAAATTCCTGCTGCAACCCAATGTGAGATACCCACACTAGACACAAACCCAAAAAATAAGGCTGCGCTAAAACTTATACATTACAGTATTAACAATGTGACGTGTTAAATTCTAGTATTAAACAATGTATACTATCAAGAAAAATTGTGTATAAAAACATCAAACTTGAAGCACATAAAAAGTCCAAAGAGAGGGAAGTACGAAGGTATGGAATAAGTCCCTTGAAGTGACTCTTTACAAACACCCTTCAGATGTATAGCAGGTGCGCCCAAAGAGGAAGTTCTATCCACCACCTATTTCAATGAGGCTTACCAGCTGCCAAGATCTCTTTTTAGGGAGATCATACAGGCATGAAGAAAAAACGATCGTTCCTGGTCTCTCCGGTCTCTCCGATGGGTTCTGCTGGCGTCTCCACCTCTTATATCTCTTTCTTACAACGTCTCACATTCCACCGAATTTTTTAGATAAGACAAGAAAGAAAGGCTCCCATAGCGTAATTCCGCATAAAAATTTAATACGAACGAAATAAAAGTAAAACAAACTCACAAATTCCAGTTGAGTACAAGCGTAAGTACAATCACGAGCCAGCCGGCTCTCTCCTATTAACACTGCCCATCCTTCCTGGTCAACGGGGAATGGCGGTAACGTCAGCACGCCGCTCACCCTGCGTAGTTTCGTCAAAAGTGACTTCTTCCTGGGGTACGGGCGGCGCGCTGACCCACCGCCTAAATACTCACTAGCTACAGAACGTAACCGCCCACTTCCGAGCTCCTGGCTACAGCTCCTAATCAGCCATTTTAGAAATGGGCAAAAATGATCGTTCGCCCTGATCATTAAATGAAACTAAATGAAATAAAATACACGAATGCTATAAGGAATCGGACACGAACCGTTTCACAAATAGGTTCATACTCATTTGATCTTTTTTGTGAATTAAAAAATCTTAAAAATAAAATAAACTAAAAAACACTCTAGAGAATCAGAACTGACCTGTTCTCTGAATGGGATCATATCTGATGGTACAATCCGGTCGCATACCTACCCATTAGGAGAGCACGATCGGACAAGGTCAACCCCCCATACCCGATCGCACAGTTCTAGTAACTGCACCCAGAACATAGGAGGGCCCACCATCATTCCCCGACCTTACTCTTCCACATGGGCAAAGGACACTGTCAGATCATCAGACCATCAGGCCATTTCTTAAGTCTAAAAATTTCATAAAACTCTATAAAGAAGGAAAGGAACATTCTCATATACAGGACATTATTCCAATTAGGCCTTATATAACATAGGCCATTGGAAAAAATCCTCAAGTAAACTAAATAAATCGCAAATAACAAAAACATCCCCAAGTGAGCCCCACATACCTTGGGGCTGCGGACTAAAAAATTGCCTGAAAGCATCGGTCAGACGGCCACCTTCTCCACCGCTCCTTCTGACCGATGCCTCAGCAACACGTTGTCCAGGACCAGGAGTTTGTAACCTCCCAGTCTCTGGAAATGTGTTGCACAGACCTTTCTGCAAGGCCTCCCGGAGATGTCTCATCCTGTGCTCCCTCTGCGACGGCAAGATAAGGTCGGCAACCTTACCCTTGTACCGTGGATCAAGGAGATTGGCCAGCCAGTAAAGGTCCCTCTCCTTGATCCGAAGAATACAAGGATCCTTCCGCAGGCTTTGCAGGATCAGGGAGGCCATGCAGCGTAGGTTAGCTGAGGCATTTGGTCGGGAGTCCTCTGGGTCACTAAGGACAACATGATCCGCAGCTACCTCCTCCCAGCCACGTACAAGTCCACGGGTTTCTTGGGACTGTAAATCATCCCTACAAGACTGCGGCTGCTGCTGCTGCTGATGCTGAGTGCCAGCCTCCACCTCCATGCTGACACAATCATCCTCCTCCTCCTCCTCCTCCTCCTCATCCTCTTCCTGTGTGATGGGTGGCACAGCAGGAACACTGTCTGGATAAAGGGGGCCTTGAGAGGCAAGGAAGTCCTCCTCTTCCTGCCTCTGTTCTGCCTCAAGTGCCCTGTCCATTATTCCACGCAGCGTATGCTCCAAGAGGTGGACAAGAGGTACAGTGTCACTGATGCATGCACTGTCACTGCTCACCATCCTTGTGGCCTCCTCAAACGGTGACAGGACAGTGCATGCATCCCTGATCATGCCCCACTGGCGTGGTGAGAAAAAACCGAGCTCCCCTTACCCTGTCTTGGTGCCGTAGTCACACAGGTACTCATTGATGGCCCTCTGCTGCGTGTGCAGCCACTGCAGCATGGCCAACGTTGAGTTCCACCTGGTGGGCATGTCACATATAAGGCGGTTCTTGGGCAGGTTCAACTCCTTTTGGAGCTCAGCCAGGCGAGCACAGGCATTAAATGATCGGCGGAAATGCACACAGACTTTCCTGGCCTGCTTCAGAACATCCTGTAAGCCCGGGTACCTGCCCAAGAACCGCTGCACAACCAGGTTAAGGACGTGAGCTACACAGGGCACATGGGTCAGTTGTCCCTGTCGGAGGGCGGAGAGGAGGTTGGTGCCATTGTCGCAAACCACCATTCCTGGCTTAAGCTGGCGTGGCATCAACCACCTCTCAGCCTGCCCCTGCAGAGCTGACAAAACATCCGCCCCAGTGTGGCTCCTGTCCCCCAAACAAACCAGCGCAAGCACGGCATGGCATCATTTTGCCTGCGTACTTGCATAGCCCCTGGAACGCCTACGGAGCACCGCTGGTTCTGAGGACAGAGCACTGGAAGAGGCCATGGAGGAAGAAGAAGAGGAGGGGGTGGAGGAGAGAGGTGTGTCACAACCAATAGTAGCATTTTGGAGGCGTGGTGGCGGAACAACCTCCAACACTACTGCACCTTGTCCTGCATCCTTCCCAGCTGCCAGAAGAGTGACGCAATGGGCCGTGAAAGACAGGTAACGTCCCTGTTTATGCCTGCTGGACCATGAGTCAGCGGTAATATGCACCTTACCGCTGACCGCCCTGTCCAGCGAGGCAAGGACATTGCCTTTCACATGCCGGTAGAAAGCCGGAATCACCTTCCGTGAGATAAAGTGGAGTTTGGGGACCTGCCACTGAGGAACCGCACATTGTACAAACTCACGGAAGGGGGCCGAGTCTACCAACTGAAAAGGCAGCAGTTGAAGTGCTAGCAATTTAGCCAAGCTAGCATTCAACCGCTGGGCATGTGGATGGCTGGGAGTGAACTTCTTTCGCCGGTCCAGCAGCTGGGGCAGGGACATTTGCCTGCTATAATCGGACGTGGGTGTACTGCTAGCAGAGTGCCTGGAAGCACTTGGCTGTGACACACCTAATTGTACACCTTCATTCCTCTCAGAGCAGGTTTCAGAGAGGACTGAAGGTCTAGTGGGGTTGGAGATGCCAGCTGATGAGGAGCAAGGAGAGGTCCGCTTTGTTCTTTGGTGTGGGTCTTTGAGGTACGCTTGCCAACGAGCTGCATGGCAGGTCAACATATGTCTGGTCAAGCATGTGGTGCCCAAGCGGCTGATGTTTTGGCCATGCGAGATACGCTTGAGACATATGTTGCAAATAGCAGTGGTGCGATCTGATGCACTCGTCTCAAAAAAGGCCCACACCAAAGAACTTTTAGAATAACGCTCAGAGGCAGCGCCCTGCACAGGCGGAGCTCTGCGGTGTGATTCAGTCGGTGTGCTGCCCCTAAGCTGGCCCCCGGAGGGCATCCTGCCTCGTTGGACATGTGCCTCCTCCTCCTCTCTCCTACCAGGCACCCACGTGGAGTCAGTGCCCTCATCATCCCCTCCCTTTTCATCGCTGGAGCAAACCTGGCAGTACGCTGCAGCTTGTGGAACATGACTGCGAGATTGCTGTCCTTCTTGAGCATCCCCTCTCTCTGCATTCGCGCTACTGCCTTCCTCTAGCTGAGTATCATCATCAGAGCCTACAAAACACTGGGCATCCTCCTGGAGCATGTACCCAACACTGTGCTCAAAGAGTTCAGGAGACTCCTCAGGAGGACGTGGTGGGTCTAGGGAAGGAGTCACTGATGATGACATTGAGAGGAGGGAAGACGATGCATTGGCAGCTGCTTTGCTAGTACCCTGAGCCTGGGTGGGAGATGATGAGGAGGATGAAGAGGGCTTGGTCATCCACTCTACCAAGTCATTGGCATGTTGCGGCTCAACATGTCTACCTGCCGAAAAGAAGGACAAGCGTGTCCCATGGCCACGTGCTGATGATGACGATGCACCGCGTCCACGACCAGCACTGTTGTCTCTAGACACAGAGCCTGCTTGCCCTCTTTTATCGGCTCGCGCCTGTCTGCCTCTCCTTGCTGGCCTTCCAGACATGGTAATGGCCTGAAGGGAGTTGGGAAAACCAGCAATTGGGTAGTGTATATTGTGCTGGAGGCACACACAACTTCCACTAACTCCTGCAGATGGCAGATGGCTCAAATCGAGAAGAGCTATGTAGGCGGATATAGCGGTGTATACTGGGTTCAGAGCAAGCAGACAGCACGCACAATCTCCTAACACTGTCTGCAAGCTCTATTTAAAATGAGCAAGATAGTTAGCTATATAGGTGGATATAGCGGTGTATACTGGGTTCAGAGTACGCAGACAGCACGCACAATCTCCTAACACTGACTGCAAGCTCTATTTAAAACGAGCAAGATGGTTAGCTATATAGGTGGATATAGCGGTGTATACTGGCTCTCCTGCCGGCGCTGTGATTGGCCAAGCAGGCGGGTCACAGTGCATGCTTGGCCAATCATGAGCCAGCAATGCACTGCGCCATCGCAGTGTATTGTGGGCCGTGAGCGCCACACAAATTTGGCGCGAATGGCCCATAACGTTCGGAATTCGCCGAATGGGCAAACAGCCGATGTTCGAGTCGAACGTATGAAGCTCATCCCTACTCCTGAGATACTAGAAGCTGAAAGCTTCATGACCTTAAATTCCCATATTCCAATATCAATATTTCAATCTGACAGCCTCAGCTGCCAAAGTAGCTGGAATTAGAGATGCAAGCCACTGCAGATGACTGCTGTCTCTGAGACACTAGAAGATGAAAGCTATATGAAGTCAATAGAAACACTATATAAAAATAAATTTAATAGTTGGGAAAAAGTCTGTGTCCCACTGTATTGTCCTGGCTGCTCTAGATTGGCTATTCAAAGGTGCAATCCCACTACTGATCAACACAGGGGTTTTGACCTGCTCTGTCACTGACCTGGGCTGGTTCACCCCTACTTAGGACATCCTGGTGGCTCTGGGCTCCCCTGGGACCACCATATTGATACCAAATCAACATAGCACAGGGTAGACCAGAACTCCTGGACTCAAGCAATCCGACAGCCTCAGCCTCCCAAGCAGCTGGGATTACAGATGCACACCACCGCTCCCAGGAAAAGACAGTGCATGCTCTGTAATACTAGAAGCTGAAAGCTTCATGATGTCAAATCCATGCCCTCGAATGCTTCCAATACCTATATTGCTATTTGCAAGCGTGTCATTAACATTATTACAATAGGCATGTTACCAAAGTACAGCACGAATTAAAAACTACAAATTCTATTAACACGTTGGGGTGAGGGAGGATGGGGTAGAGGGAGCTGAGTGGGGATTCACAGGGAAGTGAAATAATTGTGTAATCCTGAAAAGAAGGGAAAAAAAGAAGGAGAGCTAATACAATGTCTGTAATTTCACCCTGGGACTGTCTACAAGTCAAAATTGTATAACCCCTAAGTGTAAAAAATAAGGTATAAATAGTACAACAGAGTACCATCATCCCAATCGATTGAAATAGATAAATAAAGGGGCCTGTCCCCAACTGGTCCCTCAGATCAAAAACGGAGTATGGACTATTGCGGTACAGATATAATTAATGTAGATTCACGTGGGTAAAAACGATATAGAATTTTATTAATACAAAACCAATATAAGATCAAGCAAGACACATATTATTGGATACATAAAAATGCATGGGGAGCAATCGGGAAGTATCACAAGTATAATGGTCCCCAAGGGGGGAAGATCACATTGGGATAACTGTTCACAGATGTCATATCTCAACTAGTTTCGTGCTCTCAATGCCGCTTCTTCAGGAGAAAATCTGCAATAGGTTCGGACAGATAATTAACAATCAATGTAAAAATAAACAAATCAATAAAAAATAAAGAAAAACAACTAGGGGAAGGAAGAGCACTGCTGCTTAACTGTGACCATGCCCAGCCAAGGTAACTGTGCCAATATATGTTCCCCCCGTGGTGACCAGGGGGGACATGCAAAGTCTGGAAGTTTCTCTAAATATAATGGGTGATTGGAAAAAAATTATAAAAAGATTGCTCATACAACATGAGATGAGAGAGAGAAGGAAAGAAGGAGATAAAAGAAAAAGGAAAAGGAAGGAGTATAATAAAAGAAGAGGAAAAAGGAAGAGGAACGCAGGAAGAAGAAAGGGAATAAGTAAAATAAATCCAGAACGAATAAAGCTAAAGAATTGAGAAGGAAAGAAGAGGAACAAAGAAAGCAGCGAAAAGGAAAAGAGGGGAAGGAAAAAGGAAGGGGTGAAGGAAACGGAGGAGAGGAAGGGGGGGTGGAAGGGGGGGGGGGTGGAAGAGTCGAAACGGAGAAGAAAAAGGGCAAAGGGAAAGGAAAGGGGAGGAAAAAGAAGGGGAAGCAAAGTAAAAAGGAAAAGAGCAAAGTTCTGTAGGTAAACTAACCTTATGCATGATAAGGATCCAGGGCAGGGGGGTGCAATCAACTCAATCCTAAGAGTGCAGTCCTGCAAAGGACCAGCTGCCACGCTGGGGGGGGGGGGGGGGGGGTAATCAGAGATGGTGGTCAAAACCAGCTGCTGAAGAGGGAGATCCCCCAGTGAGGTGGTCTATAAAAGATGACAAGATGTGGCCAGAAGATGATAAAAAATAGGGCCACCTGAGTCTACTCAGAGGCACAAGGTGAAGGCTTAGATATGGAAGATACAGTGGGGCAAAAAAGTATTTAGTCAGCCACCAATTGTGCAAGTTCTGCCACTTAAAAAGATGAGAGAGGCCTGTAATTGTCATCTTAGGTATACCTAAACTATGAGAAACAAAATGTGGAAACAAAATCCAGACAATCACATTGTCTGATTTTTGAAAGAATTTATTTGCAAAGTATGGTGGAAAATAAGTATTTTGTCAATATCAAAAGTTCATCTCAATACTTTGTTATATATCCTTTGTTGGCAGTGACAGAGGTCAAACGTTTTCTTTTTTTTTCTTAATAGATTTTTATTCAGGTTTTCATTATACAATGAATAAACAGGATAGAATGTACAGCATTAGGTAACGTACAATATTAGAACTGAAAGTACATCAAGTTAACAAAGGCGGCATTTGCTAAGATATCTCTAGAGATGGTAAAGTGTATGTAGACATCTGAGGATGTGGTTGTACGCCTAGCTATTATAGAAAAAAAAAATAAAAGAGGAAAAAAGAAAAAACAAAGAGAACACGAACAGGCTTCAAACTAAATAAAGGACAATGAAATAGTAACATTTCCCGCCTATAGAAGGACGTCAGGAAGGTGAGATAAGTGTCGTCCGCTATGTAAATTAGAGAAGCATAGATATCGATGGACACACACAGTGGAGAAATCAACATTTCAATGTGATAAGTAATATCATAAGTAAAATCAAGGATCCAGCTGGTAATCTAGTCTTGAGGAAGACTGGGTCAGTACCGTTTGCTATATTCTTCAACTACTTCGGAGAGAGAGGATGTTCCACCCGAGCACCCCCTGAGGGATCTATGCTGTGCTCGAGCAGAGCCATCCCCTCCTGCACCTATGGTTGCGTTGGGACTTGTTTCAAAGATTAAGGATAAAATAGTGGGATCAACTTAGGGGAGTTGACCCAGTCTTTCCATTGTTGCCAGTTAAAGAGAAGTCGGGTTTTGGGGCCTCGTCTGAGTGCGAGTACTGTTTCATGTATGTAATGTGTGTGGGTGGTGCTAATTACTTCTGTTAGGGTAGGTGGGTCAATGTCCTTCCACTTCCGTGCTATATTCAAGCGTGCTGCTAGGAGTATGTGTATTATGATGTTTCTGGTCGGGTTAGGAAATTGTTCAATAGTTAAGGACAGGAGGGCGAGGTAGGGGGATTCTGTGACTGATTGTTTGGTAACCTCGGCGATCAGCTTGAATACTGATTGCCAGTAGCCCTTGAGTTTGGGACATTTCCAAAATATGTGCATAAGGTTCCCATGATGGCCACATTTCCGCCAACATGTGCCGTCGTTAGTCAAGTCGGTTTGGAGACTATGTCGGGGGTCAAATACCAACGGTATGTCAGTTTATACATTAGTTCCCATAAAGAAGCGCAACATGTAGCTTTATAAGTGGATTGGTAGGCTTGTTCCCATTGTTCCAATGTGAATTGCCGGTCGAAAGCTGTTTCCCAGCGTAGATTTGCTGCTGATCGTGTAAATGTGGATTTATGTTGGAGTAATTTGTAGAATAGAGAGATACCTTTTTGGCGAACCAGAGTAGATTGGAAGAAGAGCCAAGCAATGTGGGGAAGAGTACATTTCCATGTGGTAAGGGAAGCGAGACAGTGTTTGGTGCGTAAATATAGGAAGATATCAGAGTTTGGTAGCATGAATTCTTTTTGGAGTGTCGGAAACGATTTCACGGTCTCGTTAACAAATAGGTCTGACAGTGAGGTTATGCCCATTGACTTCCAACGATCGAACGATGTTGATTGCATCAGTATGTGCAAGGTTTCTATAGGTATAGGGACTGATACCCCTTTAGTTTGGACGGATAGTGATTGGAGGAATCGCGACCACGTTTTAATAGTTGCCACTATGGTCGGGGATAGTTTAGTGGGGATTTTGGCACCCATGATTGATGCGAATAGCCAGGAGGACAGGTTCCCCCCTGGAATTAGGGATGCTTCCATTTCCCCCCATAAGGTGAAATTAGGAGAGATTGGGGACCAAGCTTTGGTTTGCGTAAGAATGGAAGCCATATAGTAGTCTTGGAAGTCTATATATCCTGTACCACCAGCCATTCGATGTTTAATGAGTTGGGCGTGCTTGCATCTAGGTTTTTTACCTTGCCAAATAAATTTGGATAAAATTGACTGGAGAGATTTGAAGTAGCTAAGGGGAAGTGGGATGGGTAGGGTTCGGAATAGGTATAGTATTTGGGGAAGGTGTAACATTTTAAACGCCGCTAAACGTCCCGTCCAAGAGAATTCGAAGGACGCCAGCCTGGTTAGGTCGCTTTGTAGCTTTGTGCGTATCGGTATATAATTGGCTGCAAACAGGGATTTCGTGGTTTTAGTTAATTGGATACCCAGATAGGTTATGCTATTTTCCGCCCATGAGAAGGGGAAGCGTTCTTTGAGTCGATCGCTCGTGGACTTGTCTAAACCTAAGTCTAATACAAATGATTTGGATTCGTTTACTTTGTAGAAAGAAACAGAACTGAACCAGGCGAGCGTCTTCTGGATTGCTGGGAGGGAACGTTCAGGATCAGTGATCATAAGGATCACATCGTCCGCAAATAGACTAATTTTGTGATCTACACCAGCGAGGGATATACCAGTGATGTCGGAATTTGATCTGATTCTTTCAGCCAGGGGTTCCATTACTAAATTAAAAATTATCGGCGAGAGGGGGCACCCCTGCCTTGTGCCGTTCGAAATTTGAAAGGGTGAGGACATAGCGTCTGCTGAGAACACACGGGCTGAGGGATAAGAGTATAAGGCCATGATAGCATCATGTATGGGTCCAATGATCCCAAATTTGTTAAGTATTTCCGACAGGTAACCCCAGTGGACCCTGTCGAATGCCTTTTCGGCGTCGAGGGATAGGAGAATCGAGGGGAGCTTAGTCGATTCGGCATGATGGATGATATTTATCAGTCGTCTTGTGGCGTCTGAGGTTTGGCGTCCCTTGGTAAATCCCGATTGGTCCCTGGAAATTAGAGAGGGCATAATGTCTTCTAATCTGTTGGCTATCAACTTTGCGTAAATTTTTAGGTCAAGGTTCAGTAGCGAGATGGGGCGGAAGTTTTTAGGAGAAGTAGGGTCTTTACCTGGTTTGGGAAGAGTCACTACCATGGCAGTAAGCATCTCTGTCGGGAATGAGGCGGTTGAGGTTGCTAGATTGAATGTTTGGGACAAAGTGGGGGCTAGGATGTCCTTGAATTGTTTGTAATATTCCCCAGTGAAGCCGTCCGGGCCTGGGGACTTGGAGGAAGGAAGCTTATTTATTACTGCGATAATCTCGGCGATCGTAAAGGGTGAATTTAAATCTGAGAGCTGTTCCTGAGATATGGACGGGAGGGATATGTCTTGTAGGAAAGTTTGGATTAATTCAGGGGAAGGTTGGGTGGTCTTTGGGTCCTCTTTAAGGTTGTAAAGATCTCGATAGTATGCGCTAAAGGCGTTAGCTATGGATTGCGGTTTAAGGAGTTTTTCGTTGGTGTGTGGGTGATAGAGGAACGGGATTTTTGTTTTGTTCCTGTGACCTTTAATTTTAAGTGACATCATTTTACCTGCTTTGTTACCTATGGAGTATGATGATGCCTTGAGTAATTTGTAGAACTTTTCATGTCGCTCTAAAAGAAGTGACCGCAACTCGTTACGAAGGGTAAAAATCTTGGCTCGAAGGGACTGGGAGGGGTTAGATTTATTGAGAGCTTCAGTGTCGGTGATGTCAGTCGTGAGTTCGTCCAGTCTCTGGGACCTTTGTTTTTTGGCCCTAGCACCCATTTGAAGGAACACACCTCTCATGACTGCCTTGTGGGCATTCCACACCACCGTCGGGTCGGACACCGAGGATTGATTAAATTTAAAGTATTCTTCCAAGTGTCGTTTGATGGGGATGGAAAATTGAGGATTGGTGAGAAGGTAATTGTTCACTCTCCATATAAAGGAGTCTGGATGATGTGTATCATCAGAGATGTTGATGCTGATGGGGGCGTGATCCGACCAGGTGGCGGTGTGGATGCTTGAACCTAAAGTGTTCTGTAGTATTCGTTTATCTGCTAGAAATAAGTCAATACGTGAGTAGGTGTTGTGACGCGGCGAGAGGAACGTAAAGTCCCTCTCACTCGCATGACAACACCTCCATACATCATATAAATCATTAGATACAATAAAAGACTCTAAAGGGGAGGCAAATCTTTTAGACCCTGCTGTGGAGTCCATAGTAAAGTTTGGTACTATATTAAAGTCACCGCTAAGTAACAAGAGTCCCTTTTGGACTTTTCGTACTTTCTTCAATGTTTTCCTAAGGAAGTGCATTTGACCTTGGTTAGGGGCATATACGGTAACAAGGGTGTAAAGAACCTGGTTGATGGTACAGATCAAAATAAGATATCGACCTTCCGGGTCTGCAATAAAATCCTGCAAGGTGAACAGTACAGTGTTCTTTATGGCTATCAGAACTCCGCGTTTCTTCTGAGGGGATGAAGCGTGGAAGATATGAGGGAAAAGTCTGTGTTGACAATTAGGAGTGGCGTCTGCGGCAAAGTGGGTTTCCTGAACACATAGGACATCACAGTTATGCGCCAATGCAGATCTCCATAGGGAGTTGCGCTTAGCAGGGTGGTTGAGCCCATTCGCGTTTAGGGAAAGGATAGTGATTCCCATAGTGTGTTGGGAGACAATAAAAAAATAGGGTGAGAGCTTACAGTGGTTGAGATTTCTTACTCAGATTTCAGGATACCAGCTGGAACAGGTGGATCGTATGCGGGCCTAAATCGGAAGTCCAGGTGAGATGAGAAAGAGAAAAAAAAAAAAAAAAAAAAAACGGTGATCCAGATACGATGTGAAGATCCGTGAAGCTTGTGGAAGATAGATTTCCGTAGAGTGAGGCTGTGTGTGTCTGACACTCTTCGGATATGTGGTACAGCAGCAGCTACGAGCTGTAGGCAATAAATCAGAAAATAAAAGGGAAAAGAGCAACAAAGTATAACAACGTGTAGGAGGAAAAACAAAACAAAAAGTACAAGAAGTCAGTACTAAACCGCTCTTGTGAGCAACTGACTAAGTTGTGGGGAAAGTTCAACAGTCAGGTGTGTAAACGCAACTCCAGACCGGACATGTATGCTGTTTAGGCATTAAAGTACGGGCCAAACGTTCATCTATGGGTGTTGTTGGGTGCCTCCCGGGAGGTACCAAAGGAGAACGGATTGTGCTGACCGGCAGGACCCAGGGGACGTTGTGGGGGATCAGGTAGAATGCCCCATGCATGGAGAAGCTTCAAGCCCCCTTCCAAGGTGGAGATGGTATGCGGGATGCCATTATGGGTGGCCAGGATGGTCGCAGGGTGGCGCCATTTGTAGTTAATCTTGTGGTTGTTCATTGCTTTAGTGAGGGTTCTTAATTGCCTCCGCATTTGCAGCGTATACTTTGATAGGTCTGCGTACAGTTGTATGTTGGAGTATGGTGCAGGCAATGGAGAGTGCTCCCTAGCCTTCTGTAGAATTTGTTCTTTCGCCTGAAAGAAGTGAACCCGTAGTAGCACGTCTCGAGGTATGTCTGCCTCAAGGTGGCGTAATCTGTGTATTCGATCGATAGTGAGCTCAATAGGGGTGAGTTCGGGAATCATACTGGAGAACATAGTGGTCGCAAAGTTATGCAGCTCGGTGGGCTGGATGGACTCTGGAATACCGCGTATTTTGACATTATTTCTTCGGGAGTGGTCCTCAAGGTCCGCGAGCTTAGCTTTGATCCAAAGAGTTTCATCCCTTTGTTCAGAGTATGCGTCTACTAAATCATTGACCGTGTCAGTACATTCACCCATTTTGTTCTCTATGAACTGCACTCTATTGTCTACATGTTTCAGTTCCAATGAGAATCTATTGATCAGTGATGACATGTTGGACATAAGTGACGATTGCAAGGACAAGAGCATATCCTTCATTGTTGTATCGAGCACAGGCTGTCCCGTAGTTGGGAACTGTGCTATTGACGATTGCAAGTCATTTATAACAGATTCGTTATGGAGGCCTGTACTCACTGCGTCTGAGGCCTGGTTGTTAGGATCCATCCGCATCCTCGATTTTACTGGGCTCCGGGAGGCCGGGGTTGAAGGAGATGAATCAGGCGAACATGCTGTCTGTGGATCCGCCTGAATGTCACGAGGATGGGCATCTGGAAGATCTGTGTAGCTCAGGGAGGTCCGCGCTGTGCCGGCGGCGCCATCTTGGGCCTTGCGGCGGGGCTGGAAGGAGAAGGATTCTAATCGTTTCGGACCTCTTTCCTGGATCCGTTTGCGGGACATCGTGGTGGCGGTGTATCGAGAGGATCGTGCAGGGCACTTTCGGGTTGATACCGGCGGAACGGGCTCCCGTTTGTCGCTCTTTGTCCGGTCTGGATAGCGGAGCTCTCTGCTCAGGCGTCCATCACTGTGCGCGCGCAAGCCACGCCCCCCAGGTCAAACGTTTTCTGTAAGTCTTCACAAGGTTGTCACACATTGTTGCTGGTATGTTGGCTTCCATGTAATCCATGTAGATCTCCTCTAGAGCAGTGATGTTTTGGGGCTGTCTATGGGCAACACAGACTTTCAACTCCCTCCAAAGGCTTTCTATGGGGTTGAGATCTGGAGACTGGCTGGGCCATTCCAGGACCTTAAAATGCTTCTTACGAAGCCACATCGTTGCCCAGGTGGTGTGTTTGGGATCATTGTAATGCTGAAAGACCCAGCCATGTTTCATCTTTAATGCCCTTGCTGATGGGAGGAGGTTTGCACTCAAAATCTCATGATACATGGCCCCATTCATTCTTTCATGTACACGGATCATTCTTCCTGTTCCCTTTGCAGAGAAACAGCCCCAAGGCATGATGTTGCCACCCTAATGCTTCACAGTAGGTATGGTGTTCTTTGGTTGCAACTCGGCATTCTCTTTCCTCCAAACACGATGAGTTGTGTTTCTACCAAACAGTTCTACTTTGGTTTCATCTGACCATATGACATTCTCCCAATCCTCTTCTGGATTAACCAAATGCTCTCTTGCAAACCTCAGATGGGACCGGACATGTACTGGCTTAAGCAGGGGTCACATCTGGCACTGCAGGATCTGAGTCCCTGGCGGCGTAGTGTGTTACTGATGGTAGCCTTTGTTACGTTGGTCCCAGCTCTATGCAGGTCATTCACTAGGCCCCCCCGTGTGGTTCTGGGATTTTTGATCACCGTTCTTGTGATAATTTTGACCCCACGGGGTGAGATGTTGCGTAAAGCCCCATATTGAGGGAGATTATCAGTGGTCTTGTATGTCTTCAAATTTCTAATTATTGCTCCCACAGTTGATTTGTTCACACCAAGCTGCTTACCTATTGCAGATTCAGTCTTCCCAGCCTGGTGCAGGTCTACAAATTTGTTTCTGGTGTCCTTCAACAACTCTGGTCTTCACCATAGTGGAGTTTGGAGTGTGACTGTTTGGGGTTGTGGACAGGTGTCTTTTATACTGATAACAAGTTCAAACAGGTGCCATTAATACAGGTAATGAGTGGAGGACAGAGTAGTCTCTTAAAGAAGAAGATACAGGTCTGTGAGAGCCAGAAATCTTGCTTGTTTGTAGGTGACCAAATACTTATTTTCCACCATAATTTGCAAATAAATTCTTTCAAAAATCAGACAATGTGATTGTCTGGATTTGTTTCCACATTTTGTCTCTCATAGTTGATGACACTTATAGGTCTATCTCATCTTTTTAAGTGGGGGAACTTGCACAATTGGTGGCTGACTAAATACTTTTTTGCCCTACTGTACTGACTTGGTATGGGAAGTACAACCAGAGCCCCAGAATCCACATCCAGCAGCATCAAGAAGCATAAATACAGCTTAAATAGTCTCAAATGAGTGGCGTGTGATGTCACCCGGTCTGTACTCCCGCATGGAGCACGTGCGCTAGTCATCCAGCCAAAGGGCAGAAAGACCCAGTTGAGACATGCACAAGTGGATGGGGCGGTCCCAGGATGTAGAAACCGTCCCTCTACCAGGGAGAGCACCTAGACACCATAAAGGGAACAGACACGGGGCACAGATGACACCCGGTGGTGGCTCAGTAAAAACTGCAGGCTGGGAAGCAGCAAAAAATCAATGACATTACCTAATTATAGCAAGAAAAACAAGAAGGACATGTGGGTTGTAATCACGTGAACCTGGCAGAGACCCTAGTAGACCCACATATAACATGAAACATAATTAAATAAGATAATTGTGTAATCCTGCGAATGCAGCTGTCTATCTAATTTCACACTGGGACTGGCTACCAGTCATCTGCATTGCAACCTATTTTCTATGATTCATCTACTTTATAATTTATATTTCAAATAAATGAGGAACTAAAACAGATAATAGAAACACTGTATAAAAATAAAGTTAATAGTTGTAAAAAAGTCTGTGTCCCACTGTATTGTCCAGGCTGCTCTACACCAGCTATTCATAGGCGCGATCCCACTGCTGATCAGCATGGCGGTTTTGACCTGCTCCGTCTCCGACCTGGCCCGGTTCACCCCTCAGGGCAACCTGGTGGCTCTGGGCTCCCCTAGAACCACCATAATTGATGCTGAACTTGGACACCTAAATTGGAAACCTAAGATTGGAACATGGACACCTAAACAACAAAGAGCAGGGTAGATCAGAATGCCTGGACTCAAGCAATCCAACAGCCTCAGCCTCCCAGGTAGATGGGATTATAGCTGCATGCCACTGCACCCAGCAAAGGACAGTGCTTGCTTCTGTGATACTAGAAGCTGAAAGCTACTTGACATCAAATCCCGCACCTTCCAATATCAATATTTCGAATTGCAAGTGTGTCATTAACATTACAATAAACATGTTACCAAAGTACAGCATGAAAAGAGGGGAAAAAAAGAAGGGAAACTAATACAATGTCTGTAATTTCACCCTGGGACTGTCTACGAGTCAAGTAGATTCTGATTGATTCAGCTTGGGTGTATCAGCTGCATTACAACCTATTCTCTATGATTCATCTACTTTATAATTTATATTTTGAACAAATTTGGAACTAATACAGATCATCTATACACTGTATAAAAAAAAGTTAATCATTTAAAAAGACCATATCTCATTATATTGTCCAGGCTGCTTTACACTGGCTATTTGCAGGTGTGATCCCACTACTGATTGCCACAGGGGTTTTGGCCTATGTTGTTTCCTTACTCCTTGGGACAATCTGATGAGTCTGGGCTCCCCTGGAACCACCATATTGATGCCATGCTTAGAGTGCACACCCAAAAGACATAGAGAAGGGTAGACCAGAACTCATAGACTCAAGCAATATGACAACATCAACTGCCAAAGTAGCTGGAATTAGAAATGCACACCACTGCAGGTTACTGTTGTCTCTGAGACACTAGAAGATGAAAGCTATATGAAGTCAATCGAAACACTGTATAAAAATAAAGTTAATAGTTGTAAAAAAGTCTGTGTCCCACTATTATCCAGGCTGTGCTATACCGGCTATTCACAGGTGCAGCCCCACTACTGATCAGCACGGTGGTGTTGACCTGCTCTGTCTCCGACCTGGGCCGGTTCACCCCTCCTTAGGACAACTTGGTAGCTTTGGGCTCCCCTGGAATCACCATATTGATACTGAACTTAGCGTGGACACCCAATCAACATAGGGCAGAGATAGATCAGAACTCCGGGACTCAAGCAATCCAACAACCTCAGCCTCCCAAGAAGCTGGGATTATAGATGCACACCACTGCAACCAGCAAATGACTGTGTTTGCTCTGCAATACTAGAAGCTGAAAGCTACGTGATGTCAAATCCCCTCCTTCCAATATCAATATTTCTAATTGCAAGCGTGTCATTAACATTACAATAAACATGTTACCAAAGTACAGCATGAATGAAAAACTACAAATTCTATTAACACATTGGGGTGAGGGAGGGTGGGGATTCACAGGGAGGTGAAATAATTGTGTAATCCTGAAAAGAGGGGAAAAAAAAGCAGGAAAAACTAATACAAAGACATGTACGGAGCTGTATAGAAAAGGAAGCGCAGGACATACATGACAGGGTGCAAGGGAATTACTGGGCTAAAGTAAAAGCAGCGTGGGGGTGGTTTAAGATGCAGGCGTACTTACCCTATTGGTGGAAGGTCACAAGGGGGGAGGAGTGTGGGTCTTTCGTCCATGTGCCAGGGTGGGGCAAGTCAGCAGTTGGGGGTCAGCAAGCGAGGAGAGACGTTGTGTCCTGCAAGCAGATAGAGAGAGGTTAGTTAGGATGAGTGGGTTGCAAGAGCTTTGGGCGCAGCTTAGGGAAGCAGCGGAGGTGCATGGCACGGAGTGGCTTCAGGGCCAGATTGCTGCCACGCTGCAGGGGGTAGGACAGGGTCCTTCCACGGCCGGGCCTGTCCAGCTGCGTGCTCGGAGGTCTAGACCCCCGGAGCGCCTGAGCCCAGACAATACCCCCCGGACTCGACGCCGTTATGTGAGCCCCAGCCGGGACCCTTCAGCCACCCCCGCCGACACTCCGGCCAGCCAGCGGGGGGCCTGGAAGGAATCCCCGTCCACGGCAAAGTCCCAGGGGGGGGAAGTTCGGGGGGCCGGCGGGCCCCCACCCCCTCCTTCCACCTCAATGGCTCGGATCCGTTCGGCTGCTGCCTCCGGCGAGGTTCCGGTCGGGGGGGGGCAGTCCGCCGTGGGAGACACAGAAGAGCGGGCACCAGTGCGGGAGTTGAGGCAGCTGGGGGCTTACCTCGTGGAGTCGCCATCTTGGCTGCTGGCAGTGAGCAGGATCGTGCCATTGCCGCACGTCGGTCGGGAGGCCCCGCCTCCGGGCTCAGTTTGGGTCCTGGGAGGGCTGGCCAGAGGAATGCCTGCGCGTTGGACGAGATTGCGGCGCGGCTTGATGACGTCACCGGCTCGGCGCCAATTTTGAATGCTGACAGGAACACTGTGAGGAATCCCAGCTTTTCTCCTCTGCCCAGCGCTGCAGTGCCCAGGGGGGGAGGAGGACCTGACGGACATCAGCAGTATCCGATGTCGGTGGACCGGGCTGGCAGCAGCAGTGAGGAGGGAGAGCTGCCTGAAGATCCCCAGGAGGCTGCAGGAGTATCCGGTGGGGCGGCTGGAGGTTCTCATCGCCTGGGACAGCCTGGTGAGTGTTCACACTCTTCTTTGTCTTGTGGGGTGGGGGAGGGTTGTCGGGGGGGGAGTGGGGGCGGGGGGGCCTCTGGGGGGGGGAGCGTGGCAGTTGTAGGGGGGAGGGGGGTGGGGGAGGGTAGTGCTCAGGCCGGGCAGGGGGTGGGGGAGGGGTCGCAGGGGTTGTTGGAGTCCCTCAGGGAGCTGCTACGGCGATTGGACGGGGGGGAGGTGAGACCCCCGGCTCCGGTGACGCCGTGGGTTGTTCCGCCGGCGGTGGTGGGGGGGCAGGCTGGTGGGGAGGGGACGGCTCAGAAGACGTCGGTGACGACGGAGACGCAGACGGACAAGGACGCCGGGGGTACTAAGCCTGGATCAGAGACGGGGGACAAGGACTTGGACAAGGTGCGTTTGGCGGATGCAGCGCGCTGTGAGGTATATGTGTGTTTTGAGGGCCCATTGGGGGCCCACTTGAAGAAGGAGGTGCGGGAAAAGATTTGGAAGGACGAGTTTGTGGAAATATTTTCCCTGCTCCCCTTGGAGAAATTTAATTTAGATCGGGTGAAACCGGATGAGAGTAAAAAGGATGAGGAGGAGAAGAGGAGGTATAGGTTAATCCCGCGCACATTTGCAAACTGGCTGCAGGCATTTGCGATTTTTGCAAGTGTGATCGGGGAGAGGGCCCCGGAAAATTGCTCCGCACTGTTCTGCTATTTGGAGGAGATCAGTGAGGCTCATAGGGTTTATGGGGGTTTGGCATGGCTTCGGTATGACGAGCAGTTTCGTCAGCGGAAGGCTGTTCGCCCCTCCATCAGATGGGATCACAAAGACATTAGTCTTTGGATGAAGTTGATGACATCTTCGAGGGGGTCGGGGCAGTTTTTTCCAGGGGGGGCCGGCGGCGCTTCCTCCGCGGGATCGCCGGCCCCTAAAAAGAAAGGGGTCTGCTGGCAGTTCAATGAAGGAACTTGCCGTTTCGGCTCAGCGTGCAGATACAAGCACGAGTGCGCAGGCTGCAGCGGGAGCCACCCCTTCCTGCGTTGCTTTAAGCAGGGCAAGGGTCGGCCAGGGGACAACGCTGGAAAAAGGGATGACGCCGGTGAGTCTGGTAAGGATGCTTCCTTTTCTAAGTAGGTATCCGGACAGGACGGCGGCGCTGTTTTTGGAGGTTGGCTTTAGGGAGGGGTTTAGGATTCCGAGTATGGTGCGGGAAGTGCCACCGCTCTCGGATAACTTGAGGTCGGCCCGTCTCCATCAGGAGGTGGTGTCGGCCAAATTGGCCAAGGAGGTGGCGTTGGGGCGGATGGCGGGCCCGTTCGTGGATCCTCCGCTGCCAGGTTTAGTTGTTTCCCCGTTGGGAGTTGTTCCAAAAAAGGAACCGGGTCAGTACAGGATGATTCATCATCTGTCCTACCCTAAGGGCGGCTCGGTTAATGATGGTATTGACCCGCAGGCTTGTGCGGTTACCTATACATCATTTGATGCGGCGGTAGCGTGGGTTAGAAGATATGGTAGGGGATCTCTGATGGCGAAAACCGATGTGGAATCGGCCTTTCGTTTGTTGCCTGTACACCCCGAGAGCATGTGTTTGTTGGGTTGTTGCTGGCTGGGGGAGTACTTCGTGGATAGGTGTCTCCCGATGGGGTGTTCCATTTCTTGTGCGTATTTTGAGCAGTTTAGCTCGTTTTTTGAATGGGCAGTGAGGGAGGTTGCGGGGGTGAGTTCTATTATCCACTATTTGGATGATTTTTTATGCATAGGCCCCCCGGATTCTCGTTGTTGTGGCATTTTGCTCGGGACGGTTCAACATTTAGCGCACAGATTTGGGATCCCCCTGGCGGCGGATAAGACCGAAGGCCCCACATCGGCCTTGGTTTTCCTGGGCATCACGATTGATTCAATGGCCATGGAGTGTAGATTGCCGGAGGACAAATTGGTGGCATTGCGGTAGGAGGTGTGTGTGGCCAGCAGCAAGCGTAAGCTTCGCTTGAAGGAAGTGCAGTCCTTGCTTGGCAAATTGAATTTTGCTTGCAGGATTATCCCTATGGGGCGTATTTTCTGTAGACGATTGGCGGCGGCGACCGCGGGGGTACGCATGCCGAATCATTTTGTGAGGTTGACGAGGGAGTTACGGGAAGACATGAAGATTTGGGATTCCTTTCTGGCGGAATTCAATGGGCGGGCCATTTGGCAGGTTGGGCCGGTCGGCAATGCTGATCTGGTCCTGTTCACGGACACGGCTGGGTCGGGTGGCTATGGCGCTTATTGCCAGGGTAAATGGAGCACGGGCCCGTGGCCGGAGAGTTGGAGGGAAGCGGGTTTTCTCAAAAATTTAGTCTTGCTGGAGTTGTTCCCCATTGTTTTAGCTGTGGAGTTGTGGGGGGAGGTCTTTGAGAACAGGAAGGTGCGATTCAATTGCGACAACATGGGGGTGGTGATGGCCATTAACAACATCTCGGCCTCTTCCCCCCCGGTGATACGGTTGTTGCGCCACTTGGTGCTTTGCTGTTTGCGCATAAATGCGTTTATATATGCTGTGCATATCCCTGGGGTCGACAATGGCTTAGCGGATGCTTTGTCTCGTTTCCAGTGGGACACGTTTCGCAAATTAGCACCGGAGGCACGTCAGGAAGGGGAACTGTGCCCGCAGGAGCTGTGGACGGTTGCATTGGAGTCGCCGCCGGATTGATCAGACAGTCTCTCAGCGCAGGAACGTGGAAGGCTTATCAGAAAGTTTGGCAGGAATGGTTGGACTTGGTGAATGAGGTAGGAGGTATGGGGGGCCCGGATGGGATGGAGATGCTGGTGTTGATCTTTGTATGTGCTAATCATGCAAAGGGAGTGTCCGGGGCAGCCATCGGACGGAAGATGGCTGCGTTGGCCTTCTGGTTTCAGATGGAAGGTAGGGTGGATGTCACAAAGGCATTTTTGGTTCGCAGGGCTCTGCGGGGGTACAGAAGGGGTTCCCAAACACGCGACTCCAGGCGCCCTGTTTCTTTTGCGGTGCTGGGGTCAGTTCTGTCAGTGTTGGGGGAGGTGTGTTCCACGGGTTACGAGGTAGTACTGTTTACGGCGGCGTTTGTGCTGGCGTTCTTTGGGGCTTTTCGGATTGGGGAGCTGGTCTCGCCGTCCAGGAGGGTGGCTGGTGGACTGCGGTGGAGTGATGTCCAATGCTCGGGAGACAAGGTGAGGATCTGGATTAGGAAGTCAAAGATGGATCAGGAAGGCAGGGGGGCCTGGGTGGAGTTGTTTACAGGGGTGGAGGAGCAGCTTTGTCCGGTACTGGCTCTGCAGCGGTTTTTGGCCCTCCGCCCGCCGGGGGACGGGGCGTTGCTGGTGCATCGGGATGGCTCCTGCCTGTCCAGGTTCCAATTTTCTGCGGTTTTTCGGAGGTGTCTGGAGGCAGCTGGTCTTCCTTCGGGTGAGTATGCTTCCCACTCGTTTCGGATAGGGGCGGCTACTGAGGCAGCTAGATGGGGACTTCCGTCGGAAGTCATTAAGAGGATTGGTCGGTGGGAATTGGCTAGATACCGGTTATATGTTAGGCCACAACTGTTGTGCTGAATTGTTTTGTTGATTTTGTATGTTACTACTGTTGATGGGTTTGCATGGTTTTTTCCTTTCTTTTTCAGATCCCCCAAGATGTCTCGTTTGGATAATGGGACATTCTTTTGTTTTTTGGGGGGCCAGGAGGGCGGATGTCAGGCCTGAAGGTAGACAACTCAGGGTGGCCAGGGAGGAAGGCACGGTCAGGTGGATTGGGATCCCGGGTATGATGTGGCATAAGGTGGTCCCCGAGGTACATCGTTTTGCTGCCTTGGATCGGTCCCCGGATATTTTGGTGCTCCATGTTGGGGGCAATGATCTGGGGATCCGACCGATGCGACAAGTGATCAAAGACATACAGTGGGATTTCTTGAGGCTCCGTACCGCTTTCCCGGACATGACGGTGGTGTGGTCGGATATAGTGGCCCGCATGTCGTGGAGAGGGGCTCGATCCTGGGAAAAACTGAACAAAACCAGGATTAAGGTCAACAAAGAGGTGGGGAGGTTTGTGGCCCGGAATGGTGGGGTGGTCATCCGTCATTGGGAGTTAGAAGTGGACACCTGGAGGTATTTGAGGGGCGACGGGGTTCATTTGAACCCTGTGGGCATTGATCTGTGGGCCTTAGGGCTGGAAGATGGTGTGCACCGGGCTTTGCTGGCGTGGCGGCGGTCACAAGTGTAAGGTTTCACACTTGTTCCGCGGTGGCGTTGGGTCCTTGGCGACTTCTATATATATATATGAATATATATATGTAGAAATGCATGGGTCAATTGAAAAAGGTTGGGACCCATGCCAGAGATGGAGTCATTGTGTTTGGGCTGGTGTCAGTCCAGATTAATGGCTAACATATTTGGGGGTCTGTGGTCAGTTAGTGAGTCCTCGAGGCAAGTTTGGCGGCTGGGGACAGATGCTGACGAAGTGGGGATCACAGGCTCAAAATAATAAGGGGTCGTCAGGGACCAGCCAAAAAAGCACTTAGGGTCTTTTGGGTAACTGAAGTTGTTACAAGTTTTTGTATTATTAAAATATTTAAAATAAAGTTTAATTTTTTATTGTTATTTAAATAAAGGCCGTTGAGGCCATTTTCATCCAAGCAGGTGTCCGGGTATTTATTTTAAGATTAACAGTTAAGGTTTACATGTATTGTTGGGGAAGTAAGTTATCTGGCTACCCTAGTCATGTCTCTAGTTTCACCCTGGGGCTGTCTACGAGTCAAGTAGATTCTGATTGATTCAGCTTGGGTGTATCAGCTGCATTACAAACTATTCTCTATGATTCATCTACTTTATAATTTATATTTTGAATAAATGTGGAACTAATACAGATTTAAGAAGAACATGGCTCACTATATTGTCCAGGCTGCTCTACACCAGCTATTTGTAGGCATGATCCCACTACTGATTTTCTCTTTTTGACCAACCACCATATTAATACCAAACTTAGAGTGGACAGCCAGTTGACATAGTACAAGGTAGACCACACAAGGAATCCAACAATCCTAGCCTCCAAGGTAACTGCAATTACAGACACAGGCCACCACCAGTGGTGGCTGGTGCTCAGAATTTTTTTTTGGGGGGGTGCAAACAAACTGAAAAGAAAACCCCATCAAGCGCAGCCACTGTGCCCATCAAGCGCAGCCACTGTGCCCATTAAACACAGCCACTGTACCCATAAATTGCCGCCACTGTGCCCATTAAACACAGCTACTGTACCCATCAATTGCTGCCTGTGTGCCCATCAATTGCTGCCACTGTGTCCAATCAAGTGCTGTCAGTGTGCCCAATCAATTGCTGCCAGTGTGCCCATCAATTGCTGCGAGTGTGCCACATCAATTGCTGCCAGTGTGCCCAATCAATTGCCACCACTATGCCCAATCAATTGCTGCCAGTGTGCCCCATGAATTTCCGCAGGTGTGCCCCATGAATTGCTTCCAGTGTGCCCCATCAATTGCCATCAGTGTGACCCATCAATTGCTGCCAGTGTGCCCCATCAATTGCCGTCGGTGTGCCCCATCAATTGACGCCAATGTGCCCCATCAATTTGAAATAAAACAAGGGAAAAATAAGACGAAGAAGGGGGAAACACAAAAAACCTCAGAAAAAATTGTTGGTTGTGTTGGACTTTTTAGGCATACTAGTATAATTAAATATATAGCATAAAAAAAAAATAAAGAGAAAAAAATATATATATTAAATGTAAAAAAAAATTTATTTATAAAAATAAAAAATAATTATAAAACACATCAAGTACTGTTTTTATATATCCTGTCTATACTAATGCATTTTACATCATATCCATATCTATTTCCATCAGATATATATACCCAGAGGGTAAACAAATGTACATTAATGCTTAATATACAAAAAAAAGAAGGTTACAGTAGACAGGGTATTAATTACAGAACCGATCTTAGATATACTCTGGCTCTCTACATGTTTCGCGTTATTACCAACGCTTCCTCAAGAGCTTTATCGGTTTTCTAAAATAAGAAAAAATGTATCCATCAAATCAAAAATATAACATATTTTGCATACATAATTAATCATTTTACAACATAGACAAAAAAACAACTAAATTATAATTACAGAGTAAAAATCTTAGAGTAAACCTTCCTCCTAGGAGAGGAAAAAAAAAAAAAAAAAAAAGGGGGGTATGCTGTGGGGACTTATTAATTTGAAGCAATATGGGAACGGGTGTGACATTTTCTTATTATCCAAAATATTATATAATATATAGTATACTGTCCAGGGTGTTTAATTATTATAAACAAAAGAGGAAAAAAAAAAAAAAAAAAAGGAGGAAGATTCTTCTTTAAAATGTGCTGCTAAAAAATTAAATACATTTACTTACATTTCTTAATGGGAATATCTCAAGAAAAATGTGCAGAGAGACAGAGAAGACAAATAAAGAAGAATTTCTCTAGGCAGATAAGGCGATTTTCACATCGACATCACACTTTTATATATATAGGAGCCTGCGATTAGCATAGAGGCTTCAAATATTTATGGTATAAAACAGCAACGGAAGATGATTTTGCACCATAATCTGCATAGATGAAAGCAAACATAATAAGGCACAACTTTTTTTCGTGAGTCTACCTTAATTTATTATGTGAAAGAAATTAATTATATGTATTGCAAACGAGTTGTTTATTGTTTGTATTTTTAATTGGTTATGTGAAAGGACTTCAATGTATATTTACAATTGTATAGAGGGATATAGTGTTAACGTGCGTATATATATCCTAAATATTATAAGGAATATATGGTTATACATAATTGCCCATCATTAAACTCGGGCTGTTTATCATAAGTGAGGAGTGCATTTGCCTAGAATAGGTTCTATGTGTCAAGGTATTATATTATATCTAAGGAGGATTGTGCAAAATTTTAAACTACGCTCAAATAGCATACTAAGAAAGAAAAACAAATAAATAAATAATAAAAAATAAATAAATAAATAATTAGAAATTGTGTATCACCTCTTGAGTTAAATTGGCCAGTTCCTCAATTCCTGTAACCTCTCCAATAGGGCGAGGAATAGGTAGGCTTATTTCGATGGCTCAAGGTTTAAAGGAGGGGCACCATCTAGCCCCTCAGGGGTCTTCCTCCAGTCGGGAAATAGGACCGCTGTGCACGGACGCCGATCCACTGCGTCCGATTTATGCACAGCCATCCCGGTAGTGGCGTCACTCCGCAACAGTGGAATCAATTGACGCTACTGTTCCCTATCAAATGCTGCCAGTGTCCCCCCCGCCCGGCACTTACCTGTCTTGGCACTGTCCTCCACATGGAAGTCCTCCATATCTCCTCCTGTCCTCTTTCTGTCATCTCTGCTATAATTGGAAGCCTGATAGGCACCCAATCACAGCGCCTGTCGCTTCAGCCAATCAGGTGACAGGGTAACCAGACCCGAGCACCTGATTGGCTGAGAGGCGGGTCAGTGTTAGGGAAGCAATGTATTTGCTTCTCTAACACAACACTGTGTAAACAGCGAACGCACATCATTGCGCCCGCTGTTTACTAATTTGGAAGCCTATTAGAGCCCACGGCTCTAATCAGGATACCTATTAGCGCCGACAGCTCAAATCAGGCGCTTCCAAAAACACCCCCGCCGCTGTAATTCAGATGCCCGGCGCCCGACAAGGGGCCAGACACCTGAATAGGGGGCGTCAGCGGTGACAATAGATAGATTCATGCAATGCATTAATCTATCTATTGGTGATAGAATGGTGCTGGAGAGAGGGGGTGGCGCTCCTGCACCCTCTATGGAAGCACCTCTACTGGCCACCACACCCAGACATGGAAATTGCTTGCTCTGAAACACTAGAAGCTGAAAGCTAAATTAAGTCAAAGTCCTGCCATCTCCTGTTATTATTGCTAATTGTAAGTGCTTGAATGATATAACAATAGGCGTTACCAAAGAATATAGTTAACACTTTAAGGTGAGAGAGGGTGGGGTATGGGGATTTCACAGGAAGCTGTATGAGCTTCTTTTGAGCCGCAAGCATCGGCATGTTATTCATAATTACATTGGTCAAACCTGTAAAGTGCAAACATGCTAAAAAATGCCTAAAATCGCCCCATCCCATGTTTTTATTTCCTTGTAATGAGTTTTTATTTCCTAAAAATACTTAAAGTGGTTGTTAAGCTACTTTATGCTGTTTATACAATCATGCCTGTTTATCACTCCTATGTGCCCCTGTGTTTTATAAAAATAAGATGTTCTTTACTAGTTCTCAGAGCAGCGAGTGGCCCATACATGACCTGCCGCCTTTCTCCTCCCCCGTCTGACAGCAGAAGTGGGCAGGGCCAAGAATTCCCCACAGACGTAAGTCAGGAGGGGAGGAAGAGAGGAGGAGAGAGCCAGCAGGTCAAGTGAGCTGCGATCCTCTGAGAAATGCTAAAGAACAGCTTATTTTTGATCAAAAACAGGCACAGGGGCACATAGGAATATTAAATAGGCAGGATGGTCTAAAACATTAACTGAAATTTCAGCAGCAAGATGGGAGGGAGGGGGGGTGTCACTGTCACAGGAGCAGACAGGCAGGGTGGGATAGGACAGAGGAGGACAAGAGAGCCGCGGATGACGGAGGCACGTAAACTCATACCTTTTGAGATGGGAATGAGGTACACCTACCAGCAAATGTATGTAGGCATAGGACATGCCCCCTGCCACACCCCCTTAAAGGAGAATTAACCCAAAAAAGTTAATTAAATCCACAAGGGACTTTTTTTTACCACTACTATTACTTTATATTGGCTTATAAAATTTACAAATGTAGCAATTTATAATTTGGATGAAAGATTTAGCACTGGGAAACATGTTTTGAAAGATAAAAAGTGCATTTTATATACATCAGATCATAGATCAGACCAAAATGAAGGGCAAATGAGGGGGAAAGAGGGACAGAAGGACATTGCTTCAAATCAGGGACAGTTGGGAGCTATGCGTAAACTGACCATGGTGTTAGGGCTCAGCAGCCATTATACACTGTGGTCAGTTTACAAGGGGAGGGCAGAACCAGGCAGGGTCAGTCAGGCTTTTGAGTTGTTACAGGGGGCCAAATGACACAGCACAAGCACTGTGCTGTATACCATGCTTTCCGGGAACAGGATCAATATTATGTCACAAAAATGTCTGTAAAAATGTTGTACAAAAAACCCCCCAAAAAAACGACCCTCAACTCAAATATGGCTGTAAAAGCTGATAACATTTACATATATATTGACATTACGCAGCACTGCTTCTTTTATTATACACTCTGGATATGACTCTGTTTTTGTGCTTTGTATGAAAATCAAACACACTATCACTTCACCTGTCCTGCCACCTTGTGTCATTATTACTTATTGCAAGTTCTTCACTAATATAACAATAGACGTTTCCAAAGAATTCAGTTAACACAATAAAGCGGAGTTCCACCTCTAGTGTCAAATTTGGCCCCTTTCAGGAAGGAGCAGATACCTGTCTAATACGGGTATTTTGCTCCCACTTCCGGGCAAAGACAACCGAGCCACCCGCGGGTATCTACGCCCCTTCCGGCGCCTTTTCCGCCCCCCCCCCCCACTGTCTTCTAGGAGGCCCCCAGGACCCAGAAGACAGCAGGGACTAGTGGGATCGCGCATCGCAAGTCACACGTGTGCAGTAGGGAACCAGGAAGTGAAGCCGCATCCTCTGTATGCTGGGTGTAACTCTCAGTATCTGTTCTTATTCTGCAGGTATGGACACCGCACTTCTATTGTTCGGTATGCGGGGTGTAATCCTCAGTACACGGCTCAGTACACGGCTCTTACTGTTCCAATTCTGTATGCTGAGTAGGGATGAGCCGAACACCCCCCGGTTCGGTTCGCACCAGAACTTTCGAACGGACCCCAAATTCGAACGAACTTTAGAACCCCATTGAAGTCTATGGGACTCGAACGTTCGAAATTAAAAGTGCTAATTTTAACAGCTAATATGCAAGATACTGTCCTAAAAAGGGTTTGGGGACCTGGCTCCTGCCCCAGGGGACATGGGTCAATGCCTAAAATGTTTTTAAAAATGGCCGTTTTGGCGGGAGCACTGATTTTAATGACGATTAAAGTGAAAAAAAAGTGAAATATTCCTTTAAATATGGTGCCTGGGGGGTGTCTGTAGTATGCCTGTGAAGTGCCACGTGTTTCCCGTGTTTAGAACAGTCCCTGCACAAAATGACATTAAACGGAAATAACACCATTTAAAACTGCTTGCGGTTTTAATGTTATATCTGGTTCCTGCAATATGGTTGAAAATCATTGTGAAAAATGGCATGGGTAGCCCTCCCTGCCCATTACCAGCCTATTTGGGTCTTGTACGCATATTAAGGGGAACCCTGTACCCATATTAAAAAAAGGAAATGCGTGTGGCCCCCAGGCCCTATATACTCAGAACAGCAGTATACAGGCGGTGCAAACAAGACAGGGACTGTGTAGGTTTGTTGTGTTAAGTTGAATCTGTTTGTAATTTTCAACTGGTACATTTTTAAAGTGTAGCTCCAGTCAAAAAAACTATTTTTAAGCTTTTTGGAAAACATAGGGAAGGGTTATCACCCCTGTATAATTTGTTTTGTCGTCCATCTTTTTTCATCTCACTTGCTGTTGTCTCCTTCCGTTTGCAAGTAGGAGATGTTTGTAAATTGGATGTTTGAAAGTAGGGGCCTGCCCTATATGCTCTGCAGAAATGGCGGAACAAGGTGTTGGTTTTGCCACAACATTGTAAGCCCTCAAAGTGACTCTTGGTGGGCGCTGGAGCGCCCTGCTGTGAACGATTATATCAAGAATTGTAATTACATGCCATTGTTGAACAGTGGTAGAAAAATTGACCTTTGGTGGTTGTGGTGCTGGTGCCACAACACTATAAGTCCTCACCGTTACTCTGGGTGGGCACAGGAAGGGGCCCTCCTGTGAAATATTATATCAAGAATTGTAATTACATGTCCCTGTTAAACAGGGGCAGAAAAATTTGGCCTTAGGCACTGGTGCTGGTGCCACCACACTGCAACCTCTGCCATATACTCTAGTTTTATTGCAGGAATTAGCCCTGCTGCAAAGCATTGCATCAAAAATTGTACTTAAACGCCCCTGTTAAACAGGGGCAGAAAAATTGGGCCTTAGGCACTGGTGCTGGTGCCACCACACTGCAACCTCTTCCATATACTCTAGTTTTATTGCAGGAATTAGCCCTGCTGCAAAGCATTGCATCAAAAATTGTAAACGCCCCTGTTAAACAGGGGCAGAAAAATTGGGCTGATGGCATCACCCAGAACCAGAAATGTTCTTCCAACATATCAGCGGAGGAGGAATAGGATAGACAATCAACATAACAGGACAGTCACTCAGCATCAACATAGGCAGTCTTGAAGGGATGTGATATTTCAAAAAAAATTATTCTGTTACATCAGCTTCAGGTGCTTGGTAGCTGTGGGTGATCCAAGACTGATTCATCTTGATGAAGATCAGTCGATCAACTGATTCGATGGACAGGCGCACCCTGTGATCGGTAACAAAGCCACCAGCAGCACTGAAGGAGCGTTCCGAAAGAACGCTGTATGCAGGACAGGCCAGTAGCTCAATTGCATACTGTGCAAGCTCTGGCCAGTGATCCATCCTCAAGACCCAGTAAGCCAGAGGATTTTCGGTGGGAAAGGTGTCCAAGTCTGACCTTGCCCCTAGGTATTCCTGCACCATGTAAATCAGACACTAGCGATGGGTGCTGGAACCGATCATACCTTGGGGCTGCGGACTAAAAAATTGTCTGAAAGCATCAGTCAGACGGCCACCTTCTCCACCGCTCCTTCTGACCGATGCCTTAGCAACACGTTGTCCAGGACCAGGAGTTTGTAACCTCCCAGTCTCTGGGAACGCGTTGCACAGACCTTTCTGCAAGGCCTCCCGGAGATGTCTCATCCTCTGCTCCCTCCCTACGAGGATCCTTCCGCAGGTTTTGCAGGATCAGGGAGGCCATGCAGCATAGGCTAGCTGAGGCATTCGGTCCGGAGTCCTCTGGGTCACTAAGGACAACATGATCCGCAGCTACCTCCTCCCAGCCATGTACAAGTCCACGTGTTTCTTGGGACTGTAAATCATCCCTACAAGACTGCTGCTGCTGCTGCTGATGCTGAGTGCCAGCCTCCACCTCCATGCTGACACAATCATCCTCCTCCTCCTCTTCCTCCTCCTCATTCTCTTCCTGTGTGATGGGTGGCACAGCAGGAACACTGTCTGGATAAAGGGGGCCTTGAGAGGCAAGGAAGTCCTCCTCTTCCTGCCTCTGTTCTGCCTCAAGTGCCCTGTCCATTATTCCACGCAGCGTGTGCTCCAAGAGGTGGACAAGAGGTACAGTGTCACTGATGCATGCACTGTCACTGCTCACCATCCTTGTGGCCTCCTCAAACGGTGACAGGACAGTGCATGCATCCCTGATCATGCCCCACTGGCGTGGTGAGAAAAAACCGAGCTCCCCTGACCCTGTCCTGGTGCCGTAGTCGCACAGGTACTCATTGATGGCCCTCTGCTGCGTGTGCAGCCGCTGCAGCATGGCCAACGCTGAGTTCCATCTGATGGGCATGTCACATATAAGGCGGTTCTTGGGCAGGTTCAACTCCTTTTGGAGCTCAGCCAGCCGAGCACAGGCATTAAATGATCTGCGGAAATGCACACAGACTTTCCTGGCCTGCTTCAGGACATCCTGTAAGCCGGGTACCTGCCCAAGAACCGCCGCACCACCAGGTTAAGGACGTGAGCTACACAGGGCACATGGGTCAGTTGTCCCTGTCGGAGGGCGGAGAGGAGGTTGGTGCCATTGTCACAAACCACCATTCCTGGCTTAAGCTGGCGTGGCGTCAACCACCTCTCGGCCTGCCCCTGCAGAGCTGACAAAACATCCGCCCCAGTGTGGCTCCTGTCCCCCAAACAAACCAGCGCAAGCACGGCATGGCATCATTTTGCCTGCGTACTTGCGTAGCCCCTGGAACGCCTACGGAGCACCGCTGGTTCTGAGGACAGAGCACTGGAAGAGGCCATGGAGGAAGAAGAAGAGGAGGGGGTGGAGGAGAGAGGTGTGTCACAACCAATAGTAGCATTTTGGAGGCGTGGTGGCGCAACAACCTCCAACACTACTGCACCTTGTCCTGCATCCTTCCCAGCTGCCAGAAGAGTGACCCAATGGGCCGTGAAAGACAGGTAACGTCCCTGTCCATGCCTGCTGGACCATGAGTCAGCGGTAATATGCACCTTACCGCTGACCGCCCTGTCCAGCGAGGCAAGGACATTGCCTTCCACATGCCGGTAGAGAGCCAGAATCGCCTTCCGTGAGAAAAAGTGGCGTTTGGGGACCTGCCACTGAGGAACCGCACATTGTACAAACTCACGGAAGGGGGCCGAGTCTACCAACTGAAAAGGCAGCAGTTGAAGTGCTCGCAATTTAGCCAAGCTAGCATTCAACCGCTGGGCATGTGGATGGCTGGGAGTGAACTTCTTTCGCCGGTCCAGCAGCTGGGGCAGGGACATTTGCCTGCTATAATCGGACGTGGGTGTACCGCTAGCAGAGTTCCCGGAAGCACTTGGCTGTGACACACCTAATTCTACACCTTCATTCCTCTCAGAGCAGGTTTCAGACTGGACTGAAGGTCTAGTGGGGTTGGAGATGCCAGCTGATGAAGAGCAAGGAGAGGTCCGCTTTGTTCTTTGGTGTGGGTCTTTGAGGTACGCTTGCCAACGAGCTGCATGGCAGGTCAACATATGTCTGGTCAAGCATGTGGTGCCCAAGCGGCTGATGTTTTGGCCACGCGAGATACGCTTGAGACATATGTTGCAAATAGCAGCGGTGCGATCTGATGCACTCGTCTCAAAAAAGGCCCACACCAAAGAACTTTTAGAATAACGCGCAGAGGCAGCGCCCTGCACAGGCGAAGCTCTGCGGTGTGATTCAGTCGGTGTGCTGCCCCTAAGCTGGCCCCCGGAGGGCATCCTGCCTCATTGGACATGTGTCGCCTCCTCCTCCTCTCTCCTTCCAGGCACCCACGTGGAGTCAGTGCCCTCATCATCCCCTCCCTCTTCATCGCTGTAGCAAACATGGCAGTATGCTGCAGCTTGTGGAACATGACTGCCAGATTGCTGTCCTTCTTGAGCATCCCCTCTCTCTGCACTCACGCTACTGCCTTCCTCTAGCTGAGTGTCATCATCAGAGCCCACCAAACACTGGGCATCCTCCTGGAGCATGTACCCAACACTGTGCTCAAAGAGTTCAGGAGACTCCTCAGGAGGACGTGGTGGGTCTAGGGAAGGAGTCACTGATGATGACATTGAGAGGAGGGAAGACGATGCGTTGGCAGCTGCTTTGCTACTACCCTGAGACTGGGTGAGAGAGGATGAGGAGGATGAAGAGGGCTTGGTCATCCACTCTACCAAGTCGTTGGCATGTTGCGGCTCAACATGTCCAGCTGCCGAAAAGAAGGACAAGCGTGTCCCATGGCCACATGCTGATGACAATGCACCGCGTCAACGACCAGCACTGTTGTCTCTAGACACAGAGCCTGCTTGCCCTCTTTTATCGGCTCGCGCCTGTCTGCCTCTCCTTGCTGGCCTTCCAGACATGGTAATGGCCTGAAGGGAGTTGGGTAAAAAAGCAGTTGGGTAGTGTATATTGTGCTAGAGGCACACAACACCCACTAACTCCTGCAGATGCCTTTATTATAGAACACCAGAGATAAAGGGGTATATACAGATGTATACTGTGCTGTGCTGGAGGCACACACAACTTCCAATAACTCCTGCAGATGGCAAGTGGTCTCAAATAGAGAAGAGCTATGTAGGTAGATATAGCGGTATGTACTGGGTACAGAGCACGCAGACAGCACGCACAAGCTCCTAACACTACTGACTGCAAGCTCTATTATAAAAGATAGATCACTAGCTATATAGGTGAGGTGAATATAGCGGTGTATACTGCGGTCAGGGCACGCAGACAACAACCACTACACAACAGCAAGATCGAAAATTGGCCGAAAACGATCGGTGTGTACTGTGTTGAAGGTACACAGAACACCCACTGCTTCAGACGCCAACACACTACACAAGGCCGCCGCGCTGGCTGCCTTATATAGTGTGGGGCGTGCACTACACAGCCTGAGCTATGATTGGCCACAGGCATCCTGCCTGTGGCCAATCATGGCTCTCCTCGCTGCTGGTGCTGCGATTGGCCAAGCATGCAGGGTCACAGTGCATGCTTGGCCAATCATGAGCCAGCAATGCACTGTGCCATCGCAGTGCATTGTGGGCCGTGAGCGCCACACGAATTTGGCGCGAACGGACCAAAATGTTCGGACTTCGCCGAACGGACGAACAGCCGATGTTCGAGTCGAACGTATGTTCAACTTGAACACGAAGCTCATCCCTAATGCTGAGAGTCAGGGACATAAGTAGGAATTTGAAAGATCCATTGAACCTTCTGGGCACCCTAAGGAGTGCAACGATGCAATGTGCATAGAACATCACAATAATGGTGGATGTGGTCAAATTGTGCTAACAGTGGGAGGTGCTTAAAGCGATGCAATGCACATGTGGAGATCAGATTACACCTCTGGCCTGGTCTCTGTGTGCTGGAATGACTGATTCCTGTGCATGCGCAGGAGGGATGTCATACTACACTGGCCCATAAAGAAGACTGAAGACCGGCACACAGCTGAAGATGCTGGCACTGTTGAGGGGCGGTGTCACTGAAGCAAAGGTAAGTTTAGTTCTGTTTTAAAGTGATTATAATGCATTCCCTGCATTAAGCTAAAAAGTGTCCCAGTGTTTGTATCGCCAATCACCCCGTTTTATACTTACCTATGTCCTCTCTCAATCCAGCGCTGTGCCCATCTGCAGTGGCTCTTTCCTCCCTCTCTCTCCGCTCACAGAGGCAGCAGAAGAAACCATTGACTCCTGACGATTAAATCCTGTGAGCAGAGAGCAGGCAGTGGGGCTGAGCCATGCTGTGTGTGCCAAAAGACGCACACAGCCTGGCTGAGGATCAATCCTGCAGGTGTGCCCCCATTGGAAGCAGCCTGCTATGGGGGGTACACAAAGCAGGGGAGGAGCCAAGAGCTCCAGCAGGTGACACCAGAAGAGGAGCACAGAGTAGGCAAGTGTAATATGTTTGTTATTTTATGAATGTTGGCTCTGGCTGCTGTCACTCATAACTTGTGAGCCAATGAGAAGTGAGAGAAGACGTCTCAACTCTGTGTCCGATTGGACACGCAGAACTGTGGCTGGTGAGCGGCCTGCTCTGGGTGCCCCCATAGCAAGCTCTTTACTCTGAGGGCACTTGGCAGATGGGAGGGGCCAGAAGCACTGGTGGGGGACCTGAGAGGATGAGGGCTGCTGTCTGCCAAATCACTGCATAAAGCAAGTAAGTATGACATGTTTTTTTGTTTTGTTTTTTAAACTGTGCCTTTAATATAATTTAATTTCCTTCTCTGCATCAAGATAATAAACTTTCTGCATTTAGCTTCCCCGCCAAAAAGTTAGCAGTAAAAAATACAGCTGTGATGTTCGGCCCGGTCCATAGCTGGCTGAGACCATCCAAGTGCCTGCTACCGTGTGTTCGGGCAGCTCTGGTGGAGGCGGAGCCCGAGCATGTCGTGTGCTGTTATGGTGCAAGGGAGCCAATCAGAGTGGCCAGAGCCTCGTGTGTGAGTCTGCAGGAAAGGGGCAGAATAGGTCAGGAGTGGGACTGTCATTGCTGTTTAGTGCTGTTTATCTACTTTAAATCACATTGCTAATTGCATATTGTACTTGTTTGTAGCCTAAATAGAAAAATTTGCACTTAAGTCTGGAATTTTGTAATTTTTGGAAATGCCGGTAAAAACTTGGCTGTGCCAGGAAATTTTTGGTGTCGTGCCAGTAAATTTCAATCTGGTAGGTTGGCTAAACTGCTCTGTTCTGGGCCAAGAGTAAGTAAAGCACAATGCATACCTCCCAACTTCCAGAGATGGGAACGAGGGACACCTATTAGTAAAAGTATGTAGGCACAGGACACGCCCCTTGTCACACCCCCTTAAGGCTAGGTTCACACTATTGCGATGCAGGAACGCCGCGAATCCGCGGCGTTTTCCCGCATCGCTCACCTCCCGCCGGCAGTTCACACTGCCCTATGCGGACGGCTGGGGGTGTCAATGTTATGTTAATGACACCCCCAGATCCGTCGGCATATCGCAGTGCGATCTGCCGACTCGCACAGGAATCGGATCGCATGGTGTGAACCCCCATGCGATCCGATTCCGTTGCGGACCCAAAAAAGGGTCCTGTGCGAGTTTGCTGCGGGACAGCTGCGAGTTCAGCCATACTATCTGTATGGCTGAACTCGCAGTGCTACGGAGATCGGATGTGATTTGCTGTGCGAATCACATCCGGTTCTCCCCCCGCAGCGGTGTGAACCCAGCCTAAAGGAGATTTCTACCAAAAAAAGATTAGTTAAACCCACAAGTGTTTTTTTTTTTTTTTAACCACTACTATTCCTTTATACTCGCTTTAGAAATGTACAAATGCAGCAATTTAGAAATTGGATGAAAGGTTTAGCACTGAACACTTTTTGAAAGATCAGCAGTGTATTTTATATACAACTATACAGATCAGACCAAAATGAGGGACAAATGAGGAGGAAAAAGGGACAGAGGGACATTGTTCCAAATCATGGACAGTCCCTCAAGATCGGAGACAGTTGGGAGCTTTGCAGATTGTGTAGTGGTCAGGAGCAAGTAACACACAGAGGTAAGTAACAAAGACAGGTATGTAACAAACAGAGGTAAGTAACAAACAGAGATAAGTAAAAGAGGTAAGTAACAAACAGAAGTAAGTAGTAAACAAAGGTAAGTAACAAAGAGAGGTAAGTAACAAACACAGGTAAGTAACAAAGACAGGTAAGTATCAAACAGAGGTAAGTAACAAAGAGAGGTAAGTAACAAAGGTAAGTAACAAAGAGAGGTAAGTAACAAAGGTAAGTAACAAAGAGAGGTAAGTAACAAAGAGAGCACAGGTGTTCGAAATGAGTAATGTGCAGAGCACAGAGATCAGGAGGAAGAGTTCAGAGTATCACTTCTCATGCATCCTGATGCTGGATCTTGGTATCTGCCCTTACTCAGTATTTGCACTTCACAAGTATTTCAACATCTCTTTTTTACTATGTCACTCTATAAGGCTACATGCCTACGGACGTTTTAAAAAATGGGCAGTAAAGCTAGGTCCGATGTCTGGAAAAAGTGGTGTTAAAAACTTGATTTTTACTGCGCTTTTGCACATTTTTTAACGTTTCACGTTTTTCAGCTCTAGCGCCGCACCACGGAGCGCCCTGGTCCAGGGTTTTTTTTTTTAACAGCTTAAAAATGCCTATGCCATTTGCAGCTCAAAAACGCCTAGGTGGGCATGAAGCCATAGACTAACATGGACAGGCATTTTTAAGCTGCAAAAAACGCTCAAAAAAGCGGCTGTAAAAACGTCCGTGGGCATGAGGCCTAAAAGTCAATTTTATTGCACCCTCGCTGTGCCCCCTCCTTGTAACTTTTACATGCTTCTTATGTCCAGGGGGTACAATACAGACCGTGGTCACTTACCCTATCCTTGCCCTAGCTGGCCTCTCTGGAGCCTAGACATCAATAAGTACAATATAAAAAAAAGGAAACCCTGTATTAATAAAGGAAAGCTGATACAGATATGCTGCACATATATATCATCAATGTAGCGCTTCACAAATATGTTGATGAATTTGATCAAAACCGTAAGAGTGTAACACCAATAAATCAAAGTTCCAAACTGCAACATTTGTATCCAATCTTCTTTATCTCAGGTTTATCTCAGGTTCTGCACAGACACAGCACCCCGTTCATTTGAATCACCTGCTGTACCTGCGGGAAATGGGGGAAAAAAGCCCTGAGCCTTGCTTTAAAATAGACAGAACTGTACGGTGCTGACGGACTTCGTGGTTTTGCGTACCTGAAAACACGCCGCGCTTTTCTATGTGTGGGGGGAGATTAAGAGGTGATGACACCCACTGTGCATCTGCTAAAGGGCAGCACATATTTCCTGCAGGTTGGGGAACGTGTGAGATTAGCATGTGTTTCCCATCCCACATATGTCTGATTCTAGTCTTAGTAGTTCATTTTTTCTTTTTTTGTTGTAAACTCTGCTTCTTCGCTGGTCTTCTGTTCTCCAGCACCGCCATCTTGACTGTGGGAAGCCGGCTGTGACTTCCTGCTGTTCCACAGCTGGCACCCCACTGCTCATGTGCGAGATGTACTGCACTTTCACACTGGTCCCGCAACTCCTAGGGCATGAGACGTGTCCCAGGAGGCTGCGGGAGTGGGGGAGGGGGAAGCAGAACCTCGGCTTTTCTCACCTAGGGGGGAGGAGCAGAAGTGGGAGCGGGTACCTGTCAGAAAAAGGAACCCACTCCAAAAAATAAGTTGCTATAGCGGTAGAGGAGAGGGGAGGAGGATGGGCAGAACTTCACTTTTTAATCACAAATCTACAAATATTTGTAAATCTATAGCAGAAGGTCACCCAGTATTGGGATGGAAGGGATCACCTGTGCACCCAAAACATCTCACTAATGCTTTGGCAGTCTGATTGGCACCAGTTAGGTTCCTTATTCTGTCAGTAATTCCTCTGATAAATGTCACTCACAGACACTTCACTAGAGCTGATCATCAGCATCAACCTTCTGCTTTACACATTCAGGATGGCAAAAGGCAGGCTCAGAGCTCTGAGCAGAGCGACCTCGTGTGGTGAATATGCAGCATCACATGTGAGCTGAGGATGCTTTATCTATCTTTAACCAGCAGGGGTCAGTGCTGCTCATACAGTTTATTGTTTAACCACTTTCAGACCGGACCATTTTGCTGGTAAATGACCAGAGGTCTTTTTACACTTTGGCACTGCGCTGCTTTAACTGGTAATTGCGCGGTCATGCAATGTTGTACCCAAACAAAATTTGCGTCCTTTTCTTCCCACAAATAGAGCTTTCTTTTGATGGTATTTGATTGCCTCTGCGATTTTTATTTTTTGCGATATAAACGTAAAAAGACCGCAAATTTTGAAAAAAAATGATATTTTCTACTTTTTGTTATTAGAAAAATCCAATAAACTCAATTTTAGTCATACATTTAGGCCAAAATGTATTCAGCCACATGTCTTTGGTAAAAAAAAAGTAAATAATTGTATATTTATTGGTTTGCGCAAAAGTTGTCACATCTACAAACTAAGGTACGTTTTCTGGAATTTACGCAGCTTTTAGTTTACGACTGCCTATCTCATTTCTTGAGGTGCTAAAATGACAGGGCAGTACAAAACCCCCCCAAATGACCCCATTTTGGAAAGTAGACCCCCTAAGGAAATTGATAAGAGGCATGTTGAGCCCATTGAATATTTTATTTTTTTGCCTCAAGCGATTGAATAATGACAAAAAAAAAATTTTTTCTTTTTTTTTACACAAAGTTGTCACTAAATGATATATTGCTCACACATGCTATGGGCGTATGTGAAATGACACCCCAAAATAAATTCTGCTGCTTCTCCTGAGTACGGGGATACCACATATGTGGGACTTTTTGGGAGCCTAGCCGCGTACGGGGCCCCGAAAACCAAGCACCGCCTTCAGGCTTTCTAAGGGCGTAAATTTTTGATTTCACGCCTCACTACCTATTACAGTTTTGAAGGCCATAAAATGCCAAGATGGCACAAAACCCCCACAAATGACCCCATTTTAGAAAGTAGACACCCCAAGCTATTTGCTGAGAGGCATGTTGAGTCCATGGAATATTTTATATTTTGCCACAAGTTGCGGGAAAATTACAAACTTTTTTTTTTTTTTTTTTTTTTTCACAAAGTTGTCACTAAATGATATATTGCTCATGCATGCCATGGGCATATGTGAAATGACACCCCAAAATAAATTCTGCTGCTTCTCCTGAGTACGGGGATACCACATATGTGGGACTTTTTGGGAGCCTAGCCGCGTACGGGGCCCCGAAAACCAAGCACCGCCTTCAGGCTTTCTAAGGGCGTAATTTTTTGAGTTCACTTCTCACTACCTATTACAGTTTTGAAGGCCATAAAATGCCAAGATGGCACAAAACCCCCACAAATGACCCCATTTTAGAAAGTAGACACCCCAAGCTATTTGCTGAGAGGCATGTTGAGTCCATGGAATATTTTATATTTTGCCACAAGTTGCGGGAAAATTACAAACTTTTTTTTTTTTTCACAAAGTTGTCACTAAATGATATATTGCTCACGCATGCCATGGGCATATGTGAAATGACACCCCAAAATAAATTCTGCTGCTTCTCCTGAGTACGGGGATACCACATATGTGGGACTTTTTGGGAGCCTAGCCGCGTACGGGGCCCCAAAAACCAAGCACCGCCTTCAGGCTTTCTAAGGGCGTTACAGTTTTGAAGGCCATAAAATGCCAAGATGGCACAAACCCCCCCCCCCCAAATGACCCCATTTTAGAAAGTAGACACCCCTAAATTTAGGGGTACACTAGTGAGACTAGGTAATAAATGGCGGGTGCCCTGAAACTATAAAAAAATAACTAACCAACCAGCGTCACCTGTAACAGTTATATGGTGATCACTGGTGAAAGGGTTAACTAGGGGGCAATCAGGGGGCTTTATGCGGTAGTATATGGGGGTCCCTGGCGCTATAAAAAGCTGCGGCGAACCTAAATACCTACCTGCCTAACTAGCGTCACCTGTGACACTAATACAGCGATCAGAAAAACGATCGCTTATTAGGCTGGGTTCACACTGGAGCGATGCGGGAACGCCACGAATGCGCGGCGGGTTCCCGCATCGCATGCCTCCCGGCGGCAGTTCACACTGCCCTATGCGAACTGCTGGGAGTGTCAGTGAAATGTTAATGACACCCCCAGATCAGTTCGCATATCGCAGTGCGATCTGCAAACTTGGATCGCATGGTGTGAACACCCATGCGATCCGATTCTGCTGCGGACCAAAAAAAGGGTCCCGTGCGAGTTTGCGGCGGGTGCGACACGAATTCAGCCATACTATCTGTATAGCTGAACTCGAATCGCACAGAGATCGGATGTGATTTGCACTGCAGTGCGGTGCGAATCACATCCGTTCTCATAAACCGCTGCAATGTGAACCCAGCCTTAGTGACACTGGCGACGGGGGGTGATCACGGGGTTAAACCTTTATTGGGGGGGTTAGGGGGGTACCTTAGAACTAAAGGGGGCTAACCCTAACTGCCCTAACAGTTATTAGTCACAAATGACACCTGCCGGGTGATCAGGGGGTTAAACCTTTATTAGGTAATAAATGGCGGGTGCCCTGAAACTATAAAAAAATAACTAACCAACCAGCGTCACCTGTAACAGTTATATGGTGATCACTGGTGAAAGGGTTAACTAGGGGGCAATCAGGGGGCTTTATGCGGTAGTATATGGGGGTCCCTAGCGCTATAAAAAGCTGCGGCGAACCTAAATACCTACCTGCCTAACTAGCGTCACCTGTGACACTAATACGGCGATCAGAAAAATGATCGCTTATTAGGCTGGGTTCACACTGGAGCGATGCGGAAACGCCGCGAATCCGCGGCGGGTTCCCGCATCGCATGCCTCCCGGCGGCAGTTCACACTGCCCTATGCGAACTGCTGGGAGTGTCAGTGAAATGTTACTGACACCCCCAGATCAGTTCGCATATCGCAGTGCGATCTGCAAACTCGGATCGCATGGTGTGAACACCCATGCGATCCGATTCTGCTGCGGGCCAAAAAAAGGGTCCCGTGCGAATTTGCGGCGGGTGCGGCGGGTGTGGCGGGTGCGGCGGGTGCGGCGAATGGCTGAACTCGAATCGCACAGAGATCGGATGTGATTTGCACTGCAGTGCGGTGCGAATCACATTCGTTCTCATAAACCGCTGCAATGTGAACCCAGCCTTAGTGACACTGGCGACGGGGGGTGATCACGGGGTTAAACCTTTATTGGGGGGGTTAGGGGGGTACATTAGAACTAAAGGGGGCTAACCCTAACTGCCCTAACAGTTATTACAGTCACAAATGACACCAATGCAAAAAAAAAAAAAAAAAAAATGACATTGGTGTCACTGTGACTGGGGGGCAGGGGTAATTGGGGGGGTGATCGGGGGGTAAAGGGGGGGTGTGAGTGTGCCTGGCATGTTCTACTGTGTGTGGGATGTGTTGGTGCAACTCACTGATCCGCTCTCCTCCGTGTCGGAACGAAAAATACCGACACGGAGGAGAGAATACATCACTTCCTCTCCTGTGTTTACATTACAGGAGAGGAAGTGATGTCACCGGGGATTTCCATTCGTCGGGAGCGATCGCGAGGGGGTGGCCATGAATGAATGGCCGTCCCCTCGTCCGGGATCGCTCCCGAACGAAAACCGACCGCCGCAGGCACCGGGCGGGGGCCCGATCGGGCCCCCGACCCGCGGGAGGCAAAGGACGTACATGTATGTGCTTATGCCTGCCCGTGCCATTCTGCCGACGTACATCGGCGTGCGGCGGTCGGCAAGTGGTTAAAAGTATTACCAATTAAAGCTAAAACAAAGAAAAAAAAAATACAAATAATTATTGAATTTGTCCCTCATAAATAACTGCAATTATTACAACACAATTATTACAACATGTTTTTGCATATATTATGCTGCAATCAATCTTTTAAAAATCTGCAATGCAATGTTACAAATAATTATCCTATAAATACGATGAAATCAAACAGAAAAGTTTGTGAATATGTGATGGAAAAAAAGGGTTAAATGAATATGAACAAATAAAGTAATATAAAATAAATAAATAAGAGTGTAGAAAAAAATTAAAGTAATGATAATAATTAAAAAAACATATAATATAAATATAAAATATAAATATATATATATATATATATATATATATATATATATATATATATATATATATATATATATATATATATATACGTATGAATAAATTTCATGAATAAATATATAATATAATAAATAAGCGTGTATAAAAAAATAAATATTTAAAATACTTAATAAATATAAAAATAACTATAAATAAGGGTGTATAAAATAATGAATAAAAATAAATAAGGGCGAGCTATTGATAATAGCAAAATACATCCTGGCTGCCATACCTCTATGTGCTTTCTATGCAAATTCAGTACCTTTTTTTTTTGCCAATATTATCATTTTCTTTTTGTGTGTTTATGGAAATAACTTAACCACTTGACAACTGAGTATTTAAACACCCCTCCTGCCCAGACCAATTTTCAGCTTTCGGTGCTCTCACATTTTGAATGACAATTACTCAGTCATGTATTGCTGTACCCAAATTAATTTTTTATCCTTTTTTCCCCACAAATAGAGCTTTCTTTTAGTGGTATTTGACCACCTCTGGGTTTTTTTTTTTTTGCGTTATAAATGAAAAAACACAGCAAATGTTGAAAAAAAACACATTTTTCTTTGTTTCTGTGATAAAAGTTTGCAAATTATTAATTTGTCTTCATACATTTTGGCCACAATTTATACTGCTACATATCTTTGGTAAAAATAACCCAAATTATTGGCTATTATTGGGTCTTTGTGAAAGTTAGAGAGTCTAAAAGCTGTGGTGCAAATCATACAAAATTTATCACATCTGATGCACCGGTGGCCGATCTCATTTCTTGAGACCCGAACAAGCCAGGAAAGTACAAATACACCCCAAATGACCCCCTTTTTTAACCACTTGCAAACTGGGCACTTAAACCCCCCTCAGTCCCAGACCAATTGTCAGCTTTCAGCGCTGATGCACTTTGAATGACAATTGCGCGGGCATACAACACTGTACCCAAATGAAATTTTTATCATTTTTTTCCCACAAATAGAGCTTTCTTTTGGTGGTATTTAGTTACAGCTCGGAGTTTTATTTTTTGCTAAACAAACAAAAAAAGATGCAAAAAAAATAAATAAATAAATCATGTTTTAATAGTTTGTTATAAAATTTTGCAAACGGGTCATTTTTCTCCTTCATTGAAGTGTGCTGATTAGGCGGCACTGATAGGCTGCATTGGTGGGCACTGATAGGCTGCATTGGTGGGCACTGATAGGCTGCATTGGTGGGCACTGATAGGCTGCATTGGTGGGAACTGATAGGCTGCACTGGTGGGCACTGATAGGCATAGTTAAGGCGGCACTAATAGGCACAGATAAGGCGGCACCGATGGGCACAGATAAGGCGGCACTGATGGGCAAAGATGGGCACAGATAAGATAACACGGATGGGTGGCACGGATGGGTGGCACGGATGGGTGGCACGGATGGGCACTGATAGGTACCACTGATAGATGGGACTGATGGGCACTGATAGGTGGCACTGATAGGTGGCTCTGATAGGTGGCACTGCTGCGCACTGATGGGCGGCACTGCTGGGCACTGATGGGCGGCACTGCTGGGCACTGATGGGCGGCACTGGGGTGCAGCACCTTTGAGGCAGATTGTGGGCACTGTGGGTGGCACTGCTGGGTGGCACTGTGGGCACTGCTGGGTGGCACTGTGGGCACTGCTGGGTGGCACTATGGGCACTGCTGGGTGGCACTGACGGGGGGCACTTACTTTTTATTAGGGTGACACTGCAGGGGGCAGGTGGGCACTGGCAGGGGGCAGGTGGGCGCTTGCATTGCTGGCCGTGATCGGGACTGATGTCCCGATCACGGCCGCCGGTGATCGGCTTTTTTTTTTTCTAAATACTATCTGAATACTAGCCGATTACCGGCTCCGTTATGTCACCTGATCAGCTGTCATTGGCTGACAGCTGATCACGTGATAAGGGGTCGGGATCGACCCCTTGCACGGATCGGTGATCAGGCGAGTCTCATGGACTCGCCGATCACAGAGCGCGCCGCGCGCGCCCCTCAGGGGGCGCGCAGGCCGCTCGTACACGGGACTACGTCAATAGCCGTAGTCCCGGAAAAGGAGATCCGCGCTGTAGCCGTCATTTGGCTATAGTGCGGATCTCAAGTGGTTAAAGTAGACATTCCAAGATATTTAGTAAGAGGCATGGTGAGCTTTTTGATGTTGTCATTTTTTCCCACAATTCTTTGCAATATTAAGATTTTTTATTTCTTTTTATTTTTTCCCACTAAATTGTTATTGTAATAGGTTATTTCTCTCACTTGGCATGTGTATACCACAAATGATGCCCCAAAATAAATTCTGCTACTCCTCCTGAGTATTACCATACCACATGTGTGGGACTTTTCCACAGCCTTGCCACTTATAGAGGCCCAACATGCAGGGAGCACTATCAGGTGTTCTAGAAGCATAAATTACATATCTAACTTGTTGACTACCTATTACACTTTTGAAGGCCCTGGAGCACCAGGACAATGAAATGTGACACTAACGTGGCACTAATGACAGATGGCATTAATACGTGGCACTGATGACACGTGACACTGATGTGGCACTGATGACAGATGGCACTAATACGTGCCACTGATGACACATGACACTGATGAAGATGGCACTAATATGTGGCACTGATGACAGATGCCACTTATACGTGGCACTGATGACACGTGGCACTAATACGTGGCACTGATGACACATGGCTCTAATACGTGGCACTGATTACAGATGGCACTAATACGTGGCACTGATGACATGTGACACTGATGACAGATGGCACTTATACATGGCACTGATGACAGATGGCACTTATACATGACACTGGAGACAGATGCCACTGACGACAGGTGGAACTGGGGACAGATGGCACTGACGACAGGTGACACTGGGGACAGATGGCACTGATGACAGGCGGCACTGGGGGCAGATGGCACTGACAGGTGGCACTGGGGGCAGATGGCACTGACAGGTGGTAGTGGGGACAGATGGCAGTGGGGAGAGGTGGCAGTGGGGACAGATGGGCACTTTATTTTCATATTTTATATTTATTATTTATTTTTTCCCACTAACCGCTGCATCTCTGACTAAGCGGTTCATCTCTCCTTCCTCACACGCTGTCTCTGTGTGAGGAGGGAGAGCCGGTGATGAGAGATGATCTCATATGTTTACATATGAGATTATCTCTCATTGGACACGCCGATCACGCTGTAAACGGCCGCTGCGATTGGCCATTTACAGCAATCTGTGCCTTGGACACGGCCAGCACAGAACTTCCCGATGTGAGCTCGCGGGAGTGCGCATTGCGGAAGTAAACAGGAGGACGTTCAGGGACGCCCTCCCGGCAGTTAGTGTCCGCACTGTAGCTGTCTTTTGGCTATAGCGCTGGCGCAAAGTGGTTAAATATAAAAAAATAAGGGTTTGTAAATAAAACAATCACATTAAAATAATAATAGATATAAAAATAAAAAATTTAAATAAAAGGGTATAAAATAATAAATATAAATCATATAATATATATAATATAAAATATACTTAATAAATAATAAAAAAAATAGAGATAAATAATTATTGAATTTCTCCCTCATAAATAACTGCAATTATTACAACACAATTATTCCAACATGTTTTTACATATATTATGCTGCAATAATTTTTTTACAAAATCTGCAAATAAATAATTATACTATAAATAATTATCCTATAAATGTGATGAAATCAAGCAGAAAAGATTGTGAATATGTGATGTAACTTTTTGTTTATTGTCAATGTTATCATTTTCTTTTTCTGTGTTTATTTAAAAAACTTAAACACATTTCAAAAAATAAAAATAAATAAAGGTGTCTAAACACAAAAAAAGAAAAAGGATTAAATATAAGAAAAAATAAGGGTGTGTGTGTAAATAAAACAATCACTCACATATAAAAACAAATATAAATAAGAGTGCATAAAAATAATAAATATAATCATTAGTAAATATAGAAATAAAAATGTAAATAAAGGGGTATAAAATAATAAATAAAAACCTTAAATATACATTTTTATTTTATTTTATATTATATATATTATATTTATGTTTTTTATTGCCAATGATAACATTGGCATATAAAATAACATTGACATATAAAATAATAAAAACCTTAAATACAATATATAATATTTTATTTTCTATTTATTTTCTATTATATATATTATATTTATATTTTTTATTTATTATTATTATATTTTATATTTATATATTATTATATTTTTTAATTTTTTAATTTTTATTATTATTATTTATTATTATTTAGGCTGCTCTAGAATAATAATGTAAATAAAGGGGTATAAAATAATAAATGAAAACCTTAAACATAATATTTTCTATTTTCTATTATATTTATGTTTTTTATTTTATAAAAAATATATATATATATTATTTATTTTTTTAAAGAAGGAAAAAAAAAAAGCGGGCTGTGTGGATTGGCCATATTTCCCCACGAGGCTTGAACTCATGGACAACACGACCAATCCAACAGCCCCACCGAGACGGCTTCTACCGTGAGGCGCCACCGCTCCCGGCACTTATAATATGTTACTCTCTTAATCTTGAAGCACGCATTCTCAGTGACGTCATCGACTCAACACTGCCATCTACAGGTATTACTGAGAATTACACCCGCACGCTGCTGAGCAGCAGGGACGCTCTCTGCTCTATCAAACCTGTGTACAAGCTGTAACTCGGAAGGACCCTAGCGTTGTTTAGCAACCACCCGTCCTTGGCAACCGGAGTGCGACCATAGTAACCCACAGACTGCAACATGGCCGAGGGAGGGGAGCCGATCGTCAGACCTAGAAGGATCTTTATGAACAACCTGGATACGTACGCTGCCAGGAACATAGGAAAGGTGGGGGGGGGGGTGGGTTGGCATGTACAAAGCAGGCGCAAGTCAGGCGCTAATAGGAGTAAAGTAGGCGCAATCCGAGGTGTTAATATAGATAAAGTAGGCACAATTCTTTTTACATTATTGAGTGGCATTTAGTTCACACCAGAATGCCGGGTTGGAAGCCGCACGTTTCCTGCACCACCTTCAAAACGCACTGCAGTTGCGATTTGCAGCGGGGTGTTAATATTATGTCATGAAATGCAGGTCACACGCGCAGGGCGCTCGCCTGCACCAGACTGCGTGCTACAGAAGTACTATGCCATCCGCTTGCTGTGCGTTTCCCTTAAAGGAGTGCATGAACTGCTTTTGGTGCAGTTCGGTGCAACTCAGTCCATTCTAAATGAATAGGCTAAAATCGCACACCGCACGTGAATGGCAGAGGAACGCTCAGTACGTTGTTGTGCGATTCCGTGGTGTGGACCGGCCCTTCACTCATCTGTATGCGGAGGCCGAGCTGCAATGCCACTTCATGTGAGCTCTGGTGCATTGTGGGAAAAATGCTCCAAGTCTGCGTTTTAAAAAAAATGAATATAAATAAGGGAGTATAAAAAAAAGGCAAAAATATATATTTGTGAATGCATTTAATGAATAAATATAAAAATAAATATGGGGGTATACAAATAATAAACAACAATAAAATAGTTAATAAATATAAAAATATTTATAAATAAGGGGGTATAAAACCATAAATAACAATAAATAAGGGCGAGCGATTAATAATGCCCATACACCTCCTGGGGGCGCTACTTCTACCTGCTTTCTGTGCAAATTCAGCAGCACAAGGCAGCTTTGTGGTGTGAACAGGGCACAGAGATAACGATGGTTTTCTATGGTCCTGTGTGGTGAGCGGTGCTGATAAAGTGCAGAAAAATGCATCCAGTGTGAATGAGCTCTTAGGTGAGGTTGTCACTTTAGTTTTAAGCCAAACCCGAACGATCTAGCAGCGCACAGTACGTTTTTTGTTTTTGTTTTAGTTTTAGGGTGCTTTCACGCTGCAGCCGCCCGAGCGTTAGAGGTAAAGTTCCGCTCGTTTTAGCGCCTCTTTAACGCTGTTCGGGTGGTAACAGGGCACTTTTAACCCCCAAGAAGGGGCTCAAAAGGGGTTAAAAGCGCCCCGTGTTGCAGCCATTTCAGAAGCACTGCCCATTCATTCCAAAGGGCAGAGGCGGTCTGGGAGCCTTGGTATACAGCGCCGCTAAACCGCCCCAAAGATGCTGCTTGCAGGACTTTTTCAAACGTCCCGCCAGCGCACCGCCCCAGTATGAGAGCATACTAGAATAGGAAAATCCCCTTCAGTAGTAAATTTAATTAATAATGCATAGCATAGTCATCATGACAATTAAAATTTTGTCAGCGGCTGCTTTTGTTTTTTTTCTAACACCCTCCCCCCACCAGCGGACTTATCTAACAACCTCCCCCCACCAGCAGACTTATCTAACACCCTCCCCCCACCAGCGCACTTATCTAACAACCTCCCCCCACCAGCGGACTTATCTAACATCCTCCCCCCACCAGCGGACTTATCTAACACCCCCCCACCAGCGAAATGATCTAACACCCTCCCCCCCCACCAGCGGACTTATCTAAGACCCCCCCACCAGCGGACTTATCTAATACTCTCCCCCACCAGCGAACTTATCTAACACCCCACCCCCTACCAGCGGACTTATCTAACACCCTCCCCCCACCAGCGAACTTATCTAACACTCTCCCCCCCACCATCTGACTTATCTAACACTCTCCCCCCACCAGCGGACTTATCTAACACCCCCCCACATGCAGACTTATCTAACACCCTCCCCCCACCATCGGACTTATCTAACACTCTCCCCCCACCATCGGACTTATCTAACACTCTCCCCCCACCAGCGGACTTATCTAGCACCCTCCCCCCACCAGCGGACTTATCTAACAACCTCCCCCCCACCAATGGACTTATCTAACAACCTCCCTCCACCAGCGGACTTATCTAACAACCTACCCCCACTAGCGGACTTATCTAACACCCTCCCCCCACCAGTGGACTTATCTAACACCCTCCCCCCCACCAGCGGACTTATCTAACACCCTTCCCCTACCAGCGGACATATCTAACACCCTCCCCACACCAGCCAACTTATCTAACACCCTCCCACCACCAGTGGACTTATCTAACACCATGAGGGCCATCCATACGCTGCACATAGAGGACTGCTTTGCCGTTTGTAATTTGTGGTTGGACTACAGCTTCCAGTTTTCCTTTTGGGCTTATTTCCTGGGAATGGGACAAGGCAACCCTGGGTGCAAGTCATATACATGCTAATTCAGCTTGACACACACATGAAGGTGGACTTGAAACATCCAGATAGCCATTGTTTGTTCCAATTAATGTCTCACATAGAAACAAAAACCCCCCTTGCCATAGAATCCGTCTAAATGATCTGGAAGTAATTTGCAGGACATCCTGTACTTGGTTGACATCTCGATAGTATTTGAAGTACTCTTCAGACATACTTATATTTTTCTAAATGGCAGGCATTTTGATCCTCGAACTTACACCTCACTAGATTGCTATATCATCAAGTTTGTTCACCCCTGATGAAGGTTCTTAATTATCAGCAACTGGAAACGCGTTGGGTGTGGGTGATATAGGACAAGCATTGTTTTAATCATATTTTGTTCTATATATATGTTTGTTTATTAATACACCAGGAGGACATTGTTTAGCCCATTTGTACTTCCTGGTAATATTATGTACATTGTGTAATTTATGAATAAAAATTGTATATTATTGTGTCCATTTGTGTCCGGAGTTGATGGTCATTTAAAATCTCACCCATTCAGGGGGAAGCCTTTTTTTTTGATAAGTATATAGGGATTGGACCACTTCACAGTTTTTTGACCCATTTTCAGTTCTTTTCTCGTTTATATGCTAAAGAAAAGCAGGCCCAAACCATGATGCTGCCACCACCATGTTTGACAGTGGGGATGGTGTGTTGAGGGTGATGAGCTGTGTTGCTTTTACGCCAAACATATCGTTTTGCATTGTGGGCAAAAAGTTGGATTTTGGTTTCATCTGACCAGAGCACCTTCTTCCACATGTATGGTGTGTCTCCCAGGTGGTTTGTGGCAAATGTTAGACGAGACTTTTTATGGATATCTTTGAGAAATGGCTTTCTTATTGCCACTCTTCCATAAAGGCCAGATTTGTGCAGTGTACGACTGATTGTTGTCCTATGGACAGACTCTCCCACCTCAGCTGTAGTTCTCTGCAGTTCATCCAGAGTGATCATGGGCCTCTTGGCTGCATCTCTGATCCGTCTTCTCCTTGTCTGAGCTGAAAGTTTAGAGGGACGGCCAGGTCTTGGTAGATTTGCAGTGGTCTGATACTCCTTCCATTTCAAAATGATCACTTGCACAGTGCTCCTTGGGATGTTTAAAGCTTGGGAAATCTTTTTGTATCCAAATCCGGCTTTAAACTTCTCCACAACAGTATTACGGACCTGCCTGGTGTGTTCCTTGGTCTTCATGATGCTCTCTGCGCTTTCAACAGAACCCTGAGACTATCACAGAGCAGTTGCATTTATACAGAGACTTGAACTTCTGGAGTGAGTTTGCTGCACTGAAAGTAAAGGGGCAGAATAATTTTGCACACACCACTTTTCAGTTTTTTATTTTCTAAAAAAGTTTAAATTATCCAACAGATTTCGTTCCACTTCACAATTGTGTCCCACTTGTTGGTGATTCTTCACAAAAAATTTAAATTTTATATCTTTATGTTTGAAGCCTGAAATGTGGCAAAAGGTTGAAAAGTTCAAAGGGGCCGAATACTTTTGCAAGGCACTGTATATCATCAATGTAGCGCTTCACAAATATGTTGATGAATTTGATCAAAACCATAAGAGTGTAACACCAATAAATCAAAGTTCCAAACGGCAACATTTGTATCCAATCTTCTTTATCTCAGGTTAGGGTCACACTTGTGCAGATCCAGTGTGACCCGTCTGCACAGACACAGTACCCTGTTCATTTGAATCACCTGCTGTACCTGCGGGAAATGGGGGAAAAAAGCCCTGACCCTTGCTTTAAAACAGACAGAACTGTACGGTACTGACGGACTTTGTGGTTTTGCGTACCTGAAAACACGCCGCGCTTTCCTATGTGTGGGGGGAGATTAAGAGGTGATGACACCCACTGTGCATCTGCTAAAGGGCAGCACATATTTCCTGCAGGTTGGGGAACGTGTGCGATTAGCATGTGTTTCCCATCCCACATATGTCTGATTCTAGTCTTAGTAGCTCATTTTTTCTTTTTTTGTTGTAAACTCTGCTTCTTCGCTGGTCTTCTGTTCTCCAGGGCCGCCATCTTGACTGTGGGAAGCCGGCTGTGACTTCCTGCTGTTCCACAGCTGGCCCCCCACTGCTCATGTGCGAGATGTACTGCACTTTCACACTGGTCCCGCAACTCCTAGGGCATGAGACGTGTCCCAGGAGGCTGCGGGAGTGGGGGAGGGGGGAAGCAGAACCTCGGCTTTTCTCACCTAGGGGGGAGGAGCAGAAGTGGGAGTGGGTACCTGTCAGAAAAAGGAACCCACTCCAAAAAATAAGTTGCTATAGCGGTAGAGGAGAGGGGAGGAATATGGGCAGAACTTCACTTTTTAATCACAAATCTACAAATATTGTGTAAATCTATAGCAGAAGGTCGCCCAGTATTGGGATGGAAGGGATCACTTGTGCACTCAAAACATCTCACTAATGTTTTGGCAGTCTGATTGGCACCAGTTAGGTTCCTTATTCTGTCAGTAATTCCTCTGATAAATGTCACTCACAGACACTTCACTAGAGCTGATCATCAGCATCAACCTTCTGCTTTACACATTCAGGATGGCAAAAGGCAGGCTCAGAGCTCTGAGCAGAGCGACCTCGTGTGGTGAATATGCTGCATTACATGTGAGCTGAGGATGCTTTATCTATCTTTTACCAGCAGGGGTCAGTGCTGCTCATACAGTTTATTGTTTAAAAGTATTACCAAGTAAAGCTAAAACAAAGAAAAAAAAAAACTCCATACAAATAATTATTGAATTTTTCCCTCATAAATAACTGCAATTATTACAACACAATTATTACAACATGTTTTTACATATATTATGCTGCAATCAATCTTTTAAAAATCTGCAATGCAATGTTACAAATAATTATCTTATAAATGCGATGAAATCAAACAGAAAAGTTTGTGAATATGTGATGGAAAAAAAGGGTTAAATTAATATGAACAAATAAAGTAATATAAAAGAAATAAATAAGAGTGTAGAAAAAAATTAAAGTAATGATAATAATTAAAAAAAATATATAATATAAATATAAAATATAAATATATATACGTATGAATAAATTTCATGAATAAATATATAATATAATAAATAAGCGTGCATAAAAAATAATAATAATATTTACAATAGTTAATAAATATAAAAATCACTATAAATAAGGGTGTATAAAATAATGAATAAAAATAAATAAGGGCGAGCGATTGATGATAGCAAAATACATCCTGGCTGCCCTACCTCTATGTGCTTTCTATGCAAATTCAGTACCTTTTTTTTTGCCAATATTATCATTTTCTTTTTGTGTGTTTATGGAAAGAACTTAACCACTTGACAACTGGGCATTTAAACCCCCCACCTGCCCAGACCAATTTTCAGCTTTCGGTGCTCTCACATTTTCAATGACAATTACTCAGTCATGTAATGCTGTACCCAAATTAATTTTTTATCCTTTTTTCCCCACAAATAGAGCTTTCTTTTGGTGGTATTTGACCACCTCTGGGTTTTTTATTTTTTGCGTTATAAATGAAAAAACACCGAAAATGTTGAAAAAAAAATTTTTTTCTTTGTTTCTGTGATAAAAGTTTGCAAATTATTAATTTTTCTTCATACATTTTGGCCACAATTTATACTGCTACATATCTTTGGTAAAATTAACCCAAATTATTGGCTATTATTTGGTCTTTGTGAAAGTTAGAGAGTCTAAAAGCTGTGGTGCAAATCATACAAAATTGATTACATCTGATGCACTGGTGGCCGATCTCATTTCTTGAGACCCGAACAAGCCAGGAAAGTACAAATACCCAACAAATGACCCCTTTTTTTTAAAGTAGACATTCCAAGGTATTTAGTAAGAGGCATGTTGAGCTTTTTGATGTTGTCATTTTTTCCCACAATTCTTTGCAATATTAAGATTTTTTATTTATTTTTATTTTTTTCCACTAAATTGTCAGTGTAATAGGTTATTTCTCTCACTTGGCATGTGTATACCACAAATGATGCCCCAAAATAAATTCTGCTACTCCTCCTGAGTATTACCATACCACATGTGTGGGACTTTTCCACAGCCTTGCCACTTAGAGAGGTCCAACATGCAAGGAGCACCATCAGGTGTTCCAGAAGCATAAATTACACATCTAACTGGTTGACTACCTATTACACTTTTGAAGGCCCTGGAGCACCAGGACAATGACATGTGACACTGACGTGGCACTGATGACAGATGGCATTGATACGTGGCACTGATGACACATGACACTGATGTGGCACTGATGACAGATGGCACTAATACGTGCCACTGATGAAACATGACACTGATGAAGATGGCACTAATATGTGGCACTGATGACAGATGGCACTTATACGTGGCACTGATGACACGTGGCACTAATACGTGGCACTGATGACACGTGACACTGATGACAGATGACACTGATACGCGGCATTGATGACACGTGACACTGATAACAGATGGCACGTGACACTGACAGATGGCACTGATACGTGGCACTGATGACAGATGGCACTAATACGTGACACCAATGACACATGACACTGATATGGCACTGATGACAGATAGCACTATGTGGCACTGATGACAGATGGCACTATGTGGCACTGATGACACGTGGCACTGATGTGGCACTGATGACAGATGGCACTATGTGGCACTGATGACACGTGGCACTGATGACAGATGGCACTTATACGTGGCACTGATTACAGATGGCACTTATACATGACACTGGGGACAGATGCCACTGACGACAGGTGGAACTGGGGACACATGGCACTGACGACAGGTGGCACTGGGGACAGATGGCATTGATGACAGGCGGCACTGGGGGCAGATGGCACTGACAGGTGGCACTGGGGGCAGATGGCACTGACAGGTGGTAGTGGGGACAGATGGCAGTGGGGAGAGGTGGCAGTGGGGACAGATGGGCACTTTATTTTCATTTTTTATATTTATTATTTATTTTTTCCCACTAACCGCTGCATCTCTGACTAAGCGGTTCATCTCTCCCTCCTCACACGCTGTCTCTGTGTGAGGAGGGAGAGCCGGTGATGAGAGATGATCTCATATGTTTACATATGAGATTATCTCTCATTGGACACGCCAATCGCGCTGTAAACGGCCGCTGCGATTGGCCATTTACAGCAATCTGTGCCTTGGACATGGTCAGCACAGAACTTTCCCGATGCGTGCTCGTGGGAGAGCGCATTGCGGAAGTAAACAGGAGGACACAAAAAAAAGAAAAAAGATTAAATATAAAAAAATAAGGGTTTGTAAATAAAACAATCACATTAAAATAATAATAAATATAAAAATAAAAAATTTAAATAAAAGGGTATAAAATAATAAATAAAAATCATATAATATATATATATATAATATAAAATATACTTAATAAATAATAAAAAAAATAGAGATAAATAATTATTGAATTTCTCCCTCATAAATAACTGCAATTATTACAACACAATTATTCCAACATGTTTTTACATATATTATGCTGCAATAATTTTTTTACAAAATCTGCAAATAAATAATTATACTATAAATAATTATCCTATAAATGTGATGAAATCAAGCAGAAAAGATTGTGAATATGTGATGTAACTTTTTGTTTATTGTCAATGATATCATTTTCTTTTTGTGTGTTTATTTAAAAAACTTAAACACATTTCAAAAAATAAAAATAAATAAAGGTGTCTAAACACAAAAAAAGAAAAAGGATTAAATATAAGAAAAAATAAGGGTGTGTGTGTAAATAAAACAATCACTCACATATAAAAACAAATATAAATAAGAGTGCATAAAAATAATAAATATAATAATTAGTAAATATAGAAATAAAAATGTAAATAAAGGGGTATAAAATAATAAATAAAAACCTTAAATATACATTTTTATTTTATTTTATATTATATATATTATATTTATGTTTTTTATTGCCAATGATAACATTGGCATATAAAATAACATTGACATATAAAATAATAAAAACCTTAAATACAATATATAATATTTTATTTTCTATTTATTTTCTATTATATATATTATATTTATATTTTTTATTTATTATTATTATATTTTATATTTATATATTATTATATTTTTTAATTTTTTAATTTTTATTATTATTATTTATTATTATTTAGGCTGCTCTAGAATAAAAATGTAAATAAAGGGGTATAAAATAATAAATGAAAACCTTAAACATAATATTTTCTATTTTCTATTATATTTATGTTTTTTATTTTATAAAAAATATATATATATATTATTTATTTTTTTAAAGAAGGAAAAAAAAAAAGCGGGCTGTGTGGATTGGCCATATTTCCCCACGAGGCTTGAACTCATGGACAACACGACCAATCCAACAGCCCCACCGAGACGGCTTCTACCGTGAGGCGCCACCGCTCCCGGCACTTATAATATGTTACTCTCTTAATCTTGAAGCACGCATTCTCAGTGACGTCATCGGCTCAACACTGCCATCTACAGGTATTACTGAGAATTACACCCGCACGCTGCTGAGCAGCAGGGACGCTCTCTGCTCTATCAAACCTGCGTACAAGCTGTAACTCGGAAGGACCCTAGCGTCGCTTAGCAACCACCCGTCCTTGGCAACCGGAGTGCGACCATAGTAACCCACAGACTGCAAGGTATGTAGGGGGGGTCTGCACTACTGAGGGGGTCTGCATTGAGTGGGGGTCTGCTGCACTGAGGGGGGTCTGCACTACTGAGGGGGGACCTGCATTGAGAGGGGTCTGCACTACTGAGGGGGGGTCTGCTGCACTGAGGGGGGACCTGCATTGAGAGGGGTCTGCACTACTGAGGGGGGTCTGCTGCACTGAGGGGGGTCTGCAATATTGAGGGGGGGTCTGCTGCACTGAGGGGGGTCTGCACTAAGGGGGACCTGCATTGAGAGGGGTCTGCTGCACTGAGGGGGTCTACACTACTGAGGGGGGTCTGCTGCACTGAGGGGGTCTACACTACTGAGGGGGGTCTGCACTACATAGGGGGAGTCTACATTTCTGTGGAGGGGGGTCTGCACTACTGAGGGGGAAGTCTGCACTACTGAGGGGGGGTCTGCACTACTGTGGGGGGAGCCTGCACTACTGAGGGGGGTCTGCACTACTGAAGGGGTCTGCACTGAGGTGGGGAGTCTGCACCGCTGGGGGGGTGTCTGCACAGCTGGGGGGTCCTGCAATGCTGGGGGTGTCTGTACTGCTGGGGGGTCCTGCACTGAGTGGGGGTCTCTGCACTACTGAGGGGGGTCTTCACTGAGCGGGGTGTCTGCACTGGGGTCGGTCTGTACTGAGGGGGTGTCTGCACTGGGAGGTATTTGTACTGCTGGGGTGGTCCTGCTCTGAGGGGGGGGTCTGTAATGGGGGGGTGTCTGTACTAAGTGGGGTGTCTGCACTAGAGGGGTGTCTGCACTGCTGGGGGGTCTGTACTAGTGAGGGGGGTGTCTGCACTGGGAGGGTCTGCACTGGGGGGGTGTCTGTACTGCTGGGGTTCTGCACTGAGGTAGGGGGTGTCTGTACTGCTGGGGGGTCTGCACTGTACTGATGGAGGTCAGCAATCTGTGTCCTTCAGGGGCTGCATACAGTATACTGCATACTTTGTTGTTCGAAATGAATATAAGCTGTTGCCTGGGTACTGTGCCACATGGGTGTGGTAATCTGTTGTTCAATGGCATTAGTTATTTTTTTTTGGGGGGGGGCCCATACAACATTTTGCTATGGGGCCCTGTGATTTCTAGTTACGCCCCTGCCAGGCGGTCTCCCATCCAGGTACTAACCAGGCACGACCCTGCTTCCCATCCGAGATCAGACGAGATCGAGCGCATTCAGGGTGATGTGGCCGTAGGCGATTTTGCACCCTACTTACAACTCTCTTGACAAAAGCCAAGATGGTCACCTCAGGCAATCGAGAGGAAAAATACAGCAGGTCGCCAAAGCCAACAACATAATGGAAAAAAGCCTACGGCACCTGGTATTCCCAGGCGGTCTCCCATCCAGGTACTAACCAGGCCTGACCCTGCTTAGCATCCGAGATCAAGCACATTCAGGGTGATGTGGCCGTAGGTGATCTTGCACCCTACTTACAACTCTCTTGACAAAAGCCAAGGTGGTCACCTCGGGCAATCGAGAGGAAAAATACAGCAGGTCGCCAAAGCCAACAACATAATGGAAAAAAGACTACGGCACCTAGTATTCCCAGGCGTTCTCCCATCCAGGTACTAACCAGGCCCGACCCTGCTTAGCATCCGAGATCAGACGAGATCGAGCGCATTCAGGGTGATGTGGTCCGTAGGCGATCTTGCACCCTACTTACAACTCTCTTGACAAAAGCCAAGGTGGTCACCTCAGGCAATCGATAGGAAAAATACAGCAGGTCGCCAAAGCCAACAACATAATGGAAGAAAGCCTACGGCACCTGGTATTCCCAGGCGGTCTCCCATCCAGGTACTAACCAGGCCTGACCCTGCTTAGCATCCGAGATCAAGCACATTCAGGGTGATGTGGCCGTAGGTGATCTTGCACCCTACTTACAACTCTCTTGACAAAAGCCAAGGTGGTCACCTCGGGCAATCGAGAGGAAAAATACAGCAGGTCGCCAAAGCCAACAACATAATGGAAAAAAGACTACGGCACCTAGTATTCCCAGGCGTTCTCCCATCCAGGTACTAACCAGGCCCGACCCTGCTTAGCATCCGAGATCAGACGAGATCGAGCGCATTCAGGGTGATGTGGCCGTAAGCTATCTTGCACCCTACTTACAACTCTCTTGACAAAAGCCAAGGTGGTCACCTCGGGCAATGGAGAGGAAAAATACAGCAGGTCGCCAAAGCCAACAACATAATGGAAAAAAGCCTACAGCACCTGGTATTCCCAGGTGGTCTCCCATCTGGGTACTAACCAGGCCTGACGCTGCTTAGCATCCGAGATCAGACGAGATCGAGCACATTCAGGGTGATGTGACCGTAGGCAATTTTGCACCCTACTTACAACTCTTTTGACAAAAGCCAAGGTGGTCACCTCGGGCAATCGAGAGGAAAAATACAGCAGGTCGCCAAAGCCAACAGCATAATGGAAAAAAGCCTACGGCACCTGGTATACCCAGGCGGTCTCCCATCCGGGTACTAACCAGGCCCGACCCTGCTTAGCAACTGAGATCAGACGAGATAGAGCGCATTCAGGGTGATGTGGCCGTAGGCGACCTTGCACCCTACTTACAACTCTCTTGACAAAAGCCAAGGTGGTCACCTCGGGCAATCGAGAGGAAAAATACAGCAGGTCGCCAAAGCCAACAACATAATGGAAAAAAGCCTACGGCACCTGGTATTCCCAGGCGGTCTCCCATCCAGGTACTAACCAGGCCCGACCCTGCCTAGCATCCGAGACCAGACGAGATCGAGTGCATTCAGGGTGATGTAGCCGTAGGTGATCTTGCACCCTACTTACAACTCTCTTGACAAAAGCCAAGGTGGTCACCTCGGGCAATCGAGACGAAAAATACAGCAGGTCGCCAAAGCCGACAACATAATGGAAAAAAGCCTACAGCACCTGGTATTCCCAGGCGGTCTCCCATCCGGGTACTAACCAGGCCCGACCCTGCTTAGCATCCGAGATCAGACGAGATCGAGCGCATTCAGGGTGATGTGACCGTAGGCAATCTTGCACCCTACTTACAACTCTCTTGACAAAAGCCAAGGTGGTCACCTCGGGCAATCGAGACGAAAAAAACAGCAGGTCGCCAAAGCCGACAACATAATGGAAAAAAGCCTACAGCACCTGGTATTCCCAGGCGGTCTCCCATCCGGGTACTAACCAGGCCAGACCCTGCTTAGCATCCGAGATCAGACGAGATCAAGCGCATTCAGGGTGATGTGACCGTAGGCAATCTTGCACCCTACTTACAACTCTCTTGACAAAAGCCAAGGTGGTCACCTCGGGCAATCGAGAGGAAAAATACAGCAGGTCGCCAAAGCCAACAACATAATGGAAAAAAGCCTATGGCACCTGGTATTCCCAGGCGGTCTCCCATCCGAGTACTAACCAGGCCCGACCCTGCTTAGCATCCGAGATCAGATGAGATTGAGCGCATTCAGGGTGATGTGGCCGTAGGCGATCTTGCACCCTACTTACAACTCTCTTGATAAAAGCCAAGGTGGTCACCTCGGGCAATCGAGAGGAAAAATACAGCAGGTCGCCAAACCCAACAACATAAGGGAAAAAAGCCTACAGCACCTGGTATTCCCAGGCGCTCTCCCATCCAGGTACTAACCAGGCCCGACCCTGCACAGCATCCGAGATCAGACGAGATCGAGCGCATTCAGGGTGATGTGGCCGTAGGCGATCCTGCACCCTACTTACAACTCTCTTGACAAAAGCCAAGGTGGTCACCTTGGGCAATAGAGAGGAAAAATACAGCAGGTCGCCAAAGCCAACAACATAATGGAAAAAAGCCTACGGCACCTGGTATTCCCAGGCGGTCTCCCATCCAGGTACTAACCAGGCCCGGCGCTGCGTAGCATCCGAGATCAGACGAGATCGAGCCCATTCAGGGTGATGTGGCCGTAGGCGATCCTGCACCCTACTTACAACTCTCTTGACAAAAGCCAAGGTGGTCACCTCGGGTAATAGAGAGGAAAAATACAGCAGGTCGCCAAAGCCAACAACATAATGGAAAAAAGCCTACGGCACCTGGTATTCCCAGGCGGTCTCCCATCCGGGTACTAACCAGGCCCGACCCTGCTTAGCATCCGAGATCAGACGAGATCCAGTGCATTCAGAGTGATGTGGCCGTAGGCAATCTCACACCCTACTTACAACTATCTTGACAAAAGCCAAGGTGGTCACCTCTTGCAATCGAGAGAAAAAATACAGCAGGTCGCCAAAGCCAACAACATAATGGAAAAAAGCCTACGGCACCTGGTACTCCCAGGCGGTCTCCCATCCAGGTATTAACCAGGCCCGACCCTGCTTAGCATCCGAGATCAGACTAGATCGAGCGCATTCAGGGTGATGTGGCCGTAGGTGATCTTGCACCCTACTTACAACTCTCTTGACAAAAGCCAAGGTGGTCACCTCGGGCAATCGAGAGGAAAAATACAGCAGGTCGCCAAAGCTGACAACATAATGGAAAAAAGCCTACGGCACCTGGTATTCCCACGCGGTCTCCCATCCAGGTACATAACCAGGCCTGACCCTGCTTCGCATCCGAGATCAGACAAGATTGAGCACATTCAGGGTGACGTGGCCGTAGGCGATCTTGCACCCTACTTACAACTCTCTTGACAACAGCCAAGGTGGTCACCTCGGGCAATCGAGAGGAAAAATACAGCAGGTCGCCAAAGCCAACAACATAATGGAAAAAAGCCTACAGCACCTGGTATTCCCAGGCGGTCTCCCATCCATGTCCTAACCAGGCTCGAATCCGCTTAGCATCCGAGATCAGACGAGATCGAGCGCATTCAGGGTGATGTGGCCATAGGCGATCTTGCACCCTACTTACAACTCTCTTGACAAAAGCCAAGGTGGTCACCTCGGGCAATCGAGAGGAAAAATACAGCAGGTCGCCAAAGCCAACAACATAATGGAAAAAAGCCTACGGCACCTGGTATTCCCAGGCGGTCTCCCATCCAGGTACTAACCAGGCCCGACCCTGCTTAGCATCCGAGATCAGACGAGATCGAGCGCACTCAGGGTGAAGTGGCAATAGGCAATCTTGCACCCTACTTACAACTCTCTTGACAAAAGCCAAGGTGGTCACCTCGGGCAATAGAGAGGAAAAATACAGCAGGTCGCCAAACCCAACAACATAATGGAAAAAAGCCTACGGCACCTGGTATTCCCAGGCGGTCTCCCATCCAGGTACTAACCAGGCCCGATCCTGCTTAGCATCCGAGATCAGACGAGATCGAGCGCATTCAGGGTGATGTGGCCATAGGCGATCTCGCACCCTACTTACAACTCTCTTGACAAAAGCCAAGGTGGTCACCTCGGGCAATAGAGAGGAAAAATACAGCAGGTCGCCAAAGCCAACAACATAATGGAAAAAAGCCTACGGCACCTGGTATTCCCAGGCGGTCTCCCATCCAGGTACTAACCAGGCCCGACGCTGCTTAGCATCCGAGATCAGACGAGATCGAGCCCATTCAGGGTGATGTGGCCGTAGGCGATCTTGCACCCTACTTACAACTCTCTTGACAAAAGCCAAGGTGGTCACCTCGGGCAATCGAGAGGAAAAATACAGCAGGTCACCAAAGCCAACAACATAATGGAAAAAAGCCTACGGCACCTGGTATTCCCAGGCGGTCTCCCATCCGGGTACTAACCAGGCCTGACCCTGCTTAGCATCCAAAATCAGACGAGATCAAGCGCATTCAGGGTGATGTGGCCGTAGGCGATCTTACCCCCTACTTACAACTCTCTTGACAAAAGCCAAGGTGGTCACCTCAGGCAATCGAGAGGAAAAATACAGCAGGTCGCCAAAGCCAACAACATAATGGAAAAAAGCCTACAGCACCTGGTATTCCCAGGCGGTCTCCCATCCAGGTACTAACCAGGCCCGACCCTGCTTAGCATCCGAAATCAGACGAGATCGAGCACATTCAGCGTGATGTGACCGTAGGCGATCTTGCACCCTACTTACAACTCTCTTGACAAAAGCCAAGGTGGTCACCTCGGGCAATCGAGAGGAAAAATACAGCAGGTCGCCAAAGCCAACAACATAATGGAAAAAAGCCTACGGCACCTGGTATTCCCAGGCGGTCTCCCATCCAGGTACTAACCAGGCCCGACCCTGCTTAGCATCCGAGATCAGACGAGATCAAGCGCATTCAGGGTGATGTGGCCGTAGGCGACCTTGCACCCTACTTACAACTCTCTTGACAAAAGCCAAGGTGGTCACCTCGGGCAATAGAGAAGAAAAATACAGCAGGTCGCCAAAGCCAACAACATAATGGAAAAAAGCCTATGGCACCTGGTATTCCCAGGCAGTCTCCAATCCAGGTACTAACCAGGCCCGACGCTGCTTAGCATCCGAGATCAGACGAGATCAAGCGCATTCAGGGTGATGTGGCCATAGGTGATCTGGCACCCTACTTACAACTCTCTTGACAAAAGCCAAGGTGGTCACCTCGGGCAATCGAGAGGAAAAATACAGCAGGTCGCCAAAGCCAACAACATAATGGAAAAAAGCCTATGGCACCTGGTATTCCCAGGCGGTCTGCCATCCAGGTACTAACCAGGCCCGACCCTGCTTAGCATCCGAGAACAGACGAGATCGAGCGCATTCAGGATGATGTGGCCGTAGGCGATCTTGCACCCTACTTACAACTCTCTTGACAAAAGCCAAGGTGGTCACCTCGGGCAAACAAGGGGAAAAATACAGCAGGTCGCCAAAGCCAACAACATAATGGAAAAAAGCCTACGGCACCTGGTATTCTCAGGCGGTCTCCCATCCTGGTACTAACCAGGCCCGACCCTGCTTAGCATCCGAGATCAGACGAGATCGAGCGCATTCCGGGTGATGTGGCAGTAGGCAATCTTGCACCCTACTTACAACTCTCTTGACAAAAGCCAAGGTGGTCACCTCGGGCAATCGAGAGGAAAAATACAGCAGGTCGCCAAAGCCAACAACATAATGGAAAAATGCCTACGGCACCTGGTATTCCCAGGCAGTCTCCCATCCAGGTACTAACCAGGCCTGACCCTGCTTAGCATCCGAGATCAGACGAGATCGAGCGCATTCAGGGTGATGTGGCCGTAGGTGATCTTGCACCCTACTTACAACTCTCTTGACAAAAGCCAAGGTGGTCACCTCGGGCAATCAGGAGGAAAAATACAGCAGGTCGCCAAAGCCAACAACATAATGGAAAAAAGCCTACGGCACCTGGTATTCCCAGGCGGTCTCCCATCTAGGTACTAACCAGGCCCGACCCTGCTTAGCATCCGAGATCAGACGAGATCGAGCGCATTCAGGGTGATGTGGCCGTAAGCTATCTTGCACCCTACTTACAACTCTCTTGACAAAAGCCAAGGTGGTCACCTCGGGCAATCGAGAGGAAAAATACAGCAGGTCGCCAAAGCCAACAACATAATGGAAAAAAGCCTACAGCACCTGGTATTCCCAGGTGGTCTCCCATCCGGGTACTAACCAGGCCTGACGCTGCTTAGCATCCGAGATCAGACGAGATCGAGCACATTCAGGGTGATGTGACCGTAGGCAATTTTGCACCCTACTTACAACTCTTTTGACAAAAGCCAAGGTGGTCACCTCGGGCAATCGAGAGGAAAAATACAGCAGGTCGCCAAAGCCAACAGCATAATGGAAAAAAGCCTACGGCACCTGGTATACCCAGGCGGTCTCCCATCCGGGTACTAACCAGGCCCGACCCTGCTTAGCAACTGAGATCAGACGAGATAGAGCGCATTCAGGGTGATGTGGCCGTAGGCAACCTTGCACCCTACTTACAACTCTCTTGACAAAAGCCAAGGTGGTCACCTCGGGCAATCGAGAGGAAAAATACAGCAGGTCGCCAAAGCCAACAACATAATGGAAAAAAGCCTACGGCACCTGGTATTCCCAGGCGGTCTCCCATCCAGGTACTAACCAGGCCCGACCCTGCTTAGCATCCGAGACCAGACGAGATCGAGTGCATTCAGGGTGATGTGGCCGTAGGTGATCTTGCACCCTACTTACAACTCTCTTGACAAAAGCCAAGGTGGTCACCTCGGGCAATCGAGACGAAAAATACAGCAGGTCGCCAAAGCCGACAACATAATGGAAAAAAGCCTACAGCACCTGGTATTCCCAGGCGGTCTCCCATCCGGGTACTAACCAGGCCCGACCCTGCTTAGCATCCGAGATCAGACGAGATGGAGCGCATTCAGGGTGATGTGACCGTAGGCAATCTTGCACCCTACTTACAACTCTCTTGACAAAAGCCAAGGTGGTCACCTCGGGCAATCGAGAGGAAAAATACAGCAGGTCGCCAAAGCCAACAACATAATGGAAAAAAGCCTATGGCACCTGGTATTCCCAGGCGGTCTCCCATCCGAGTACTAACCAGGCCCGACCCTGCTTAGCATCCGAGATCAGATGAGATTGAGCGCATTCAGGGTGATGTGGCCGTAGGCGATCTTGCACCCTACTTACAACTCTCTTGACAAAAGCCAAGGTGGTCACCTCGGGCAATCGAGAGGAAAAATACAGCAGGTCGCCAAACCCAACAACATAATGGAAAAAAGCCTACAGCACCTGGTATTCCCAGGCGGTCTCCCATCCAGGTACTAACCAGGCCCGACCCTGCATAGCATCCGAGATCAGACGAGATCGAGCGCATTCAGGGTGATGTGGCCGTAGGCGATCCTGCACCCTACTTACAACTCTCTTGACAAAAGCCAAGGTGGTCACCTTGGGTAATAGAGAGGAAAAATACAGCAGGTCGCCAAAGCCAACAACATAATGGAAAAACGCCTACGGCACCTGGTATTCCCAGGCGGTCTCCCATCCAGGTACTAACCAGGCCCGGCGCTGCGTAGCATCCGAGATCAGACGAGATCGAGCCCATTCAGGGTGATGTGGCCGTAGGCGATCCTGCACCCTACTTACAACTCTCTTGACAAAAGCCAAGGTGGTCACCTCGGGTAATAGAGAGGAAAAATACAGCAGGTCGCCAAAGCCAACAACATAATGGAAAAAAGCGTACGGCACCTGGTATTCCCAGGCGGTCTCCCATCCGGGTACTAACCAGGCCCGACCCTGCTTAGCATCCGAGATCAGACGAGATCCAGTGCATTCAGAGTGATGTGGCCGCAGGCAATCTCACACCCTACTTACAACTATCTTGACAAAAGCCAAGGTGGTCACCTCTTGCAATCGAGAGAAAAAATACAGCAGGTCGCCAAAGCCAACAACATAATGGAAAAAAGCCTACGGCACCTGGTACTCCCAGGCGGTCTCCCATCCAGGTATTAACCAGGCCCGACCCTGCTTAGCATCCGAGATCAGACTAGATCGAGCGCATTCAGGGTGATGTGGCCGTAGGTGATCTTGCACCCTACTTACAACTCTCTTGACAAAAGCCAAGGTGGTCACCTCGGGCAATCGAGAGGAAAAATACAGCAGGTCGCCAAAGCTGACAACATAATGGAAAAAAGCCTACGGCACCTGGTATTCCCACGCGGTCTCCCATCCAGGCACATAACCAGGCCTGACCCTGCTTCGCATCCGAGATCAGACAAGATTGAGCACATTCAGGGTGACGTGGCCGTAGGCGTTCTTGCACCCTACTTACAACTCTCTTGACAACAGCCAAGGTGGTCACCTCGGGCAATCGAGAGGAAAAATACAGCAGGTCGCCAAAGCCAACAACATAATGGAAAAAAGCCTACAGCACCTGGTATTCCCAGGCGGTCTCCCATCCAGGTCCTAACCAGGCTCGAATCCGCTTAGCATCCGAGATCAGACGAGATCGAGCGCATTCAGGGTGATGTGGCCATAGGCGATCTTGCACCCTACTTACAACTCTCTTGACAAAAGCCAAGGTGGTCACCTCGGGCAATCGAGAGGAAAAATACAGCAGGTCGCCAAAGCCAACAACATAATGGAAAAAAGCCTACGGCACCTGGTATTCCCAGGCGGTCTCCCATCCAGGTACTAACCAGGCCCGACCCTGCTTAGCATCCGAGATCAGACGAGATCGAGCGCACTCAGGGTGAAGTGGCAATAGGCAATCTTGCACCCTACTTACAACTCTCTTGACAAAAGCCAAGGTGGTCACCTCGGGCAATAGAGAGGAAAAATACAGCAGGTCGCCAAACCCAACAACATAATGGAAAAAAGCCTACGGCACCTGGTATTCCCAGGCGGTCTCCCATCCAGGTACTAACCAGGCCCGATCCTGCTTAGCATCCGAGATCAGACGAGATCGAGCGCATTCAGGGTGATGTGGCCATAGGCGATCTTGCACCCTACTTACAACTCTCTTGACAAAAGCCAAGGTGGTCACCTCGGGCAATAGAGAGGAAAAATACAGCAGGTCGCCAAAGCCAACAACATAATGGAAAAAAGCCTACGGCACCTGGTATTCCCAGGCGGTCTCCCATCCAGGTACTAACCAGGCCCGACGCTGCTTAGCATCCGAGATCAGACGAGATCGAGCCCATTCAGGGTGATGTGGCCGTAGGCGATCTTGCACCCTACTTACAACTCTCTTGACAAAAGCCAAGGTGGTCACCTCGGGCAATCGAGAGGAAAAATACAGCAGGTCACCAAAGCCAACAACATAATGGAAAAAAGCCTACAGCACCTGGTATTCCCAGGCGGTCTCCCATCCAGGTACTAACCAGGCCCGACCCTGCTTAGCATCCGAAATCAGACGAGATCGAGCACATTCAGGGTGATGTGACCGTAGGCGATCTTGCACCCTACTTACAACTCTCTTGACAAAAGCCAAGGTGGTCACCTCGGGCAATCGAGAGGAAAAATACAGCAGGTCGCCAAAGCCAACAACATAATGGAAAAAAGCCTACGGCACCTGGTATTCCCAGGCGGTCTCCCATCCAGGTACTAACCAGGCCCGACCCTGCTTAGCATCCGAGATCAGACGAGATCAAGCGCATTCAGGGTGATGTGGCCGTAGGCGACCTTGCACCCTACTTACAACTCTCTTGACAAAAGCCAAGGTGGTCACCTCGGGCAATAGAGAAGAAAAATACAGCAGGTCGCCAAAGCCAACAACATAATGGAAAAAAGCCTATGGCACCTGGTATTCCCAGGCAGTCTCCAATCCAGGTACTAACCAGGCCCGACGCTGCTTAGCATCCGAGATCAGACGAGATCAAGCGCATTCAGGGTGATGTGGCCATAGGTGATCTGGCACCCTACTTACAACTCTCTTGACAAAAGCCAAGGTGGTCACCTCGGGCAATCGAGAGGAAAAATACAGCAGGTCGCCAAAGCCAACAACATAATGGAAAAAAGCCTATGGCACCTGGTATTCCCAGGCGGTCTGCCATCCAGGTACTAACCAGGCCCGACCCTGCTTAGCATCCGAGAACAGACGAGATCGAGCGCATTCAGGATGATGTGGCCGTAGGCGATCTTGCACCCTACTTACAACTCTCTTGACAAAAGCCAAGGTGGTCACCTCGGGCAATCGAGAGGAAAAATACAGCAGGTCGCCAAAGCCAACAACATAATGGAAAAAAGCCTACGGCACCTGGTATTCCCAGGCGGTCTCCCATCGAGGTACTAACCAGGCCTGACCCTGCTTAGCATCCGAGATCAGACGAGATTGAGCGCATTCATGGTGATGTGGCTGTAGGTGATCTTGCACCCTACTTACAATTCTCTTGACAAAAGCCAAGGTGGTCACCTCGGGCAATCGAGAGGAAAAATACAGCAGGTCGCCAAAGCCAACAACATAATGGAAAAAAGCCTACGGCACCTGGTATTCCCAGGCGGTCTCCCATCTGGGTACTAACCAGGCCCGACCCTGCTTAGCATCCGAGATCAGAGGAGATCGAGCGCATTCAGGGTGATGTGGCCGTAGGCGATCTTGCACCCTACTTACAACTCTCTTGACAAAAGCCAAGGTGGTCACCTCGGGCAATCGAGAGGAAAAATACAGCAGGTCGCCAAAGCCAACAACATAATGGAAAAAAGCCTACGGCACCTGGTATTCCCAGGCGGTCTCCCATCCAGGTACTAACCAGGCCCGACACTGCTTAGCATCCGAGATCAGACGAGATCAAGCGCCTTCAGGGTGATGTGGCCGTAGGCGATCTTGCACCCTACTTACAACTATCTTGACAAAAGCCAAGGTGGTCACCTCGGGCAATCGAGAGGAAAAATACAGCAGGTCGCCAAAGCCAACAACATAATGGAAAAAAGCCTATGGCACCTGGTATTCCCAGGCGGTCTGCCATCCAGGTACTAACCAGGCCCGACCCTGCTTAGCATCCGAGATCAGACGAGATTGAGCGCATTCAGGGTGATGTGGCTGTAGGTGATCTTGCACCCTACTTACAATTCTCTTGACAAAAGCCAAGGTGGTCACCTCGGGCAATCGAGAGGAAAAATACAGCAGGTCGCCAAAGCCAACAACATAATGGAAAAAAGCCTACGGCACCTGGTATTCCCAGGCGGTCTCCCATCCGGGTACTAACCAGGCCCGACCCTGCTTAGCATCCGAGATCAGACGAGATCGAGCGCATTCAGGGTGATGTGGCAGTAGGCGATCTTGCACCCTACTTACAACTCTCTTGACAAAAGCCAAGGTGGTCACCTCGGGCAAACGAGAGGAAAAATACAGCAGGTCGCCAAAGCCAACAACATAATGGAAGAAAGCCTATGGCACCTGGTATTCCCAGGCGGTCTCCCATCCAGGTACTAACCAGGCCCGACCCTGCTTAGCATCCGAGATCAGACGAGATCGAGCGCATTCAGGGTGATGTGGCCGTAGGCGATCTTGCGCCCTACTTACAACTCTCTTGACAAAAGCCAAGGTGGTCACCTCGGGCAATCGAGAGGAAAAATACAGCAGGTCGCCAAAGCCAACAACATAATGGAAGAAAGCCTATGGCACCTTGTATTCCCAGGCGGTCTCCCATCCAGGTACTAACCAGGCCTGACCCTGCTTAGCATCCGAGATCAGACGAGATCGAGCGCATTCAGGGTGATGCGGCCGTAGGCGATCTTGCGCCCTACTTACAACTCTCTTGACAAAAGCCAAGGTGGTCACCTCGGGCAATCGAGAGGAAAAATACAGCAGGTCGCCAAAGCCAACAACATAATGGAAGAAAGCCTATGGCACCTTGTATTCCCAGGCGGTCTCCCATCCAGGTACTAACCAGGCCTGACCCTGCTTAGCATCCGAGATCAGACGAGATCGAGCACATTCAGGGTGATGAGGCCGTAGGCGATCTTGCACCCTACTTACAACTCTCTTGACAAAAGCCAAGGTGGTCACCTCAGGCAATCGAGAGGAAAAATACAGCAGGTCGCCAAAGCCAACAACATAATGGAAAAAAGCCTACGGCACCTGGTATTCTCAGGCGGTCTCCCATCCTGGTACTAACCAGGCCCGACCCTGCTTAGCATCCGAGATCAGAGGAGATCGAGCGCATTCAGGGTGATGTGGCAGTAGGCGATCTTGCACCCTACTTACAACTCTCTTGACAAAAGCCAAGGTGGTCACCTCGGGCAATGGAGAGGAAAAATACAGCAGGTCGCCAAAGCCAACAACATAATGGAAAAAAGCCTACGGCACCTGGTATTCCCAGGTGGTCTCCCATCCAGGTACTAACCAGGCCTGACCCTGCTTAGCATCCGAGATCAGACGAGATCAAGCGCATTCAGGGTTATGTGGTTGTAGGTGATTTTGCACCCTACTTACAACCTACTTACAACTCTCTTGACAAAAGCCAAGGTGGTCACCTCGGGCAATCGAGAGGAAAAATACAGGAGGTCGCCAAAGCTAACAACATAATGGAAAAAAGCCTACGGCACCTGGTATTCTCAGGCGGTCTCCCATCCAGGTACTAACCAGGCCCGACCCTGCTTAGCATCCGAGATCAGACGAGATCGAGCGCATTCAGGGTGATGTGGCCGTAGGCGATCTTGCACCCTACTTACAACTCTCTTGACAAAAGCCAAGGTGGTCACCTCGGGCAATCGAGAGGAAAAATACAGCAGGTCGCCAAAGCCAACAACATAATGGAAAAAAGCCTACGGCACCTGGTATTCCCAGGCGGTCTCCCATCCAGGTACTAACCAGGCCCGACCCTGCTTAGCATCCGAGATCAGATGAGATCGAGCGCATTCAGGGTAATGTGGCCGTAGGCGATCTTGCACCCTACTTACAACTCTCTTGACAAAAGCCAAGGTGCTCACCTCGGGCAATCGAGAGGAAAAATACAGCAGGTCGCCAAAGCCAACAACATAATGGAAAATAGCCGACGGCACCTGGTATTCCCAGGCGGTCTCCCATCCAGGTACTAACCAGGTCCGACCCTGCTTGGCATCCGAGATCAGACGAGATCGAGCGCATTCAGGGTGATGTGGCCGTAGGCGATCTTGCAACCTACTTATAACTCTCTTGACAAAAGCCAAGGTGGTCACCTCGGGCAACCGAGAGGAAAAATATAGCAGGTCGCCAAAACCAACAACATAATGGAAAAAAGCCTACGGCACCTGGTATTCCCAGGTGGTCTCCCATCCAGGTACTAACCAGGCCCGACCCTGCTTAGCATCCGAGATCAGACGAGATCGAGCGCATTCAGGGTGATGTGGCCGTAGGCGATCTTGCACCCTACTTACAACTCTCTTGACAAAAGCCAAGGTGGTCACCTCGGGCAATAGAGAGGAAAAATACAGCAGGTCGCCAAAGCCAACAAAATAATGGAAAAAAGCCTACGGCACCTGGTATTCCCAGGCGGTCTCCCATCCAAGTACTAACCAGGCCTGACCCTGCTTAGCATCCGAGATCAGACGAGATCGAGCGCATTCAGGGTGATGTGGCCGTAGGCGATCTTGCACCTTACTTACAACTCTCTTGACAAAAGCCAAGGTGGTGACCTCGGGCAATCGAGATGAAAAATACAGCAGGTCGCCAAAGCCAACAAAATAATGGAAAAAAGCCTACGGCACCAGGTATTCCCAGGCGGTCTCCCATTCAAGTACTAACCAGGCCCGACCCTGCTTATCATCCGAGATCAGACGAGATCGAGCGCATACAGGGTGATGTGGCCGTAGGCGATCTTGCACCCTACTTACAACTCTCTTGACAAAAGCCAAGGTGGTCACCTCGGGCAATCGAGAGGAAAAATACAGCAGGTCGCCAAAGCCAACAACATAATGGAAAAAAGCCTATGGCACCTGGTATTCCCAAGCGGTCTCCCATGCAGGTACTAACCAGGCCCGACCATGCTTAGCATCCAAGATCAGACGAGATCGAGTGCATTCAGGGTGATGTGGCCATAGGCCATCTTGCACCCTACTTACAACTCTCTTGACAAAAGCCAAGGTGGTCACCTCGGGCAATCGAGAGGAAAAATACAGCAGGTCGCCAAAGCCAACAACATAATGGAAAAAAGCCTACGGCGCCTGGTATTCCCAGGCAGTCTCCCATCCAGGTACTAACCAGGCCCGACCCTGCTTAGCATCCGAGATCAGACGAGATCGAGTGCATTCAGGGTGATGTGGCCGTAGGCGATCTCGCACCCTACTTACAACTCTCTTGACAAAAGCCAAGGTGGTCACCTCGGGCAATCGGGAGGAAAAATACAGTAGGTCGCCAAAGCCAACAACATAATGGAAAAAAGCCTATGGCACCTGGTATTCCCAGGCGGTCTCCCATCCAGGTACTAACCAGGCCCGGCCCTGCTTAGCATCCGAGATCAGACGAGATCGAGCGCATTCAGGGTGATGTGGCCGTAGGCGATCTTGCACCCTACTTACAACTCTCTTGACAAAAGCCGAGGTGGTCACCTCGGGGAATCGAGAGGAAAAATACAGCAGGTCGCCAAAGCCAACAACATAATGGAAAAAAGCCTACGGCACCTGGTATTCCCAGGCGGTCTCCCATCCAGGTACTAACCAGGCCCGACCCTGCTTAGCATCCGAGATCAGACGAGATTGAGCGCATTCAGGGTGATGTGGCCATAGGCGATCTTGCACCCTACTTACACCTCTCTTGACAAAAGCCAAGGTGGTCACCTCGGGGAATCGAGAGGAAAAATACAGCAGGTCGCCAAAGCCAACAACATAATGGAAAAAAGCCTACGGCACCTGGTATTCCCAGGTGGTCTCCCATCCAGGTACTAACCAGGCCCGACCCTGCTTAGCATCCGAGATCAGACGAGATCGAGTGTATTCAGGGTGATGTGGCCGTAGGCGATCTCGCACCCTACTTACAACTCTCTTGACAAAAGCCAAGGTGGTCACCTCGGGCAAACGGGAGGAAAAATACAGCAGGTCGCCAAAGCCAACAACATAATGGAAAAAAGCGTACGGCACCTGGTATTCCCAGGCGGTCTCCCATCCAGGTACTAACCAGGCCCGACCCTGCTTAGCATCCGAGATCAGACGAGATCGAGCGCATTCAGGGTGATGAGGCCGTAGGCGATCTTGCACCCTACTTACAACTCTCTTGAGAAAAGCCGAGGTGGTCACCTCGGGGAATCGAGAGGAAAAATACAGCAGGTCGCCAAAGCCAACAACATAATGGAAAAAAGCCTACGGCACCTGGTATTCCCAGGCGGTCTCCCATCCAGGTACTACCCAGGCCCAACCCTGCTTAGCATCCGAGATCAGACGAGATTGAGCGCATTCAGGGTGATGTGGCCATAGGCGATCTTGCACCCTACTTACACCTCTCTTGACAAAAGCCAAGGTGGTCACCTCGGGAAATCGAGAGGAAAAATACAGCAGGTCGCCAAAGCCAACAACATAATGGAAAAAAGCCTGCGGCACCTGGTATTCCCAGGCAGTCTCCCATCCAGGTACTAACCAGGCCCGACCCTGCTTAGCATCCGAGATCAGACGAGATTGAGCGCATTCAGGGTGATGTGGCCATAGGCAATCTTGCTCCCTACTTACAACTCTCTTGACAAAAGCCAAGGTGGTCACCTCGGTCAATAGAGAGGAAAAATACAGCAGGTCGCCAAAGCCAACAACATAATGGAAAAAAGCCTACGGCACCTGGTATTCCCAGGCGGTCTCCCATCCAGGTACTAACTAGGCACGACCCTACTTAGCATGCGAGATCAGACGAGATCGAGCGCATTCAGGGTGATGTGGCCGTAGGCGCTCTTGCACCCTACTTACAACCCTCTTGACAAAAGCCAAGGTGGTCACCTCGGGCAATCGAGAGGAAAAATACAGCACGTCGCCAAAGCCAACAACATAATGGAAAAAAGCCTACGGCACCTGGTATTCCCAGGCGGTCTCCCATCCAGGTACTAACCAGGCCTGACCCTGCTTAGCATCCGAGATCAGACGAGATCGAGCGCATTCAGGGTGATGTGGCTGTAGGCGATCTTGCACCCTACTTACAACTCTCTTGACAAAAGCCAAGGTGGTCACCTCGGGCAATCGAGAGGAAAAATACAGCAGGTCGCCAAAGCCAACAACATAATGGAAAAAAGCCTACGGCACCTGGTATTCCCAGGCGGTCTCCCATCCAGGTACTAACCAGGCTCGACCCTGCTTAGCATCCCAGATCAGACGAGATCAAGCGCATTCAGGGTGATGTGGCCGTAGGCGATCTTGCATCCTACTTACAACTCTCTTGACAAAAGCCAAGGTGGTCACCTCGGGCAATCGAGAGGAAAAATACAGCAGGTCGCCAAAGCCAACAACATAATGGAAAAAAGCCGACGGCACCTGGTATTCCCAGGCTGTCTCCCATCTAGGTACTAACCAGGCCCGACCCTGCTTAGCATCCGAGATCAGACGAGATCGAGCGCATTCAGGGAGATGTGGCCGTAGGCGATCTTGCACCCTACTTACAACTCTCTTGACAAAATCCAAGGTGGTCACCTCGGGCAATCGAGAGGAAAAATACAGCAGGTCGCCAAAGCCAACAACATAATGGAAAAAAGCCTACGGCACCTGGTATTCCCAGGCGGTCTCCCATCCAGGTACTAACCAGGCCCGACCCTGCTTAGCATCCGAGATCAGACGAGATCAAGCAAATTCAGGGTGATGTGGCCGTAGTCAATCTTGCACCCTACTTACAACTCTCTTGACAAAATCCAAGGTGGTCACCTCGGGCAATCGAGAGGAAAAATACAGCAGGTCGCCAAAGCCAACAACATAATGGAAAAAAGCCTACAGCACCTGGTATTCCCAGGCGGTCTCCCATCCAGGTACTAACCAGGCCCGACCCTGCTTATCATCCGAGATCAGACGAGATCGAGCCCATTCAGGGTGATGTGGCCGTAGGCGATCTTGCACCCTACTTACAACTCTCGTGACAAAAGCCAAGGTGGTCACCTCGGGCAATCGAGAGGAAAAATACAGCACGTCGCCAAAGCCAACAACATAATGGAAAAAAGCCTACGGCACCTGGTATTCCCATGCGGTCTCCCATCCAGGTACTAACCAGGCCTGACCCTGCTTAGCATGCGAGATCAGACGAGATCGAGCGCATTCAGGGTGATGTGGCTGTAGGCGATCTTGCACCCTACTTACAACTCTCTTGACAAAAGCCAAGGTGGTCACCTCGGGCAATCGAGAGGAAAAATACAGCAGGTCGCCAAAGCCAACAACATAATGGAAAAAAGCCTACAGCACCTGGTATTCCCAGGCGGTCTCCCATCCAGGTACTAACCAGGCCCGACCCTGCTTATCATCCGAGATCAGACGAGATCGAGCCCATTCAGGGTGATGTGGCCGTAGGCGATCTTGCACCCTACTTACAACTCTTGTGACAAAAGCCAAGGTGGTCACCTCGGGCAATCGAGAGGAAAAATACAGCACGTCGCCAAAGCCAACAACATAATGGAAAAAAGCCTACGGCACCTGGTATTCCCAGGCTGTCTCCCATCCAGGTACTAACCAGGCCTGACCCTGCTTAGCATCCGAGATCAGACGAGATCGAGCGCATTCAGGGTGATGTGGCCGTAGGCAATCTTGCACCCTACTTACAATTCTCTTGACAAAATCCAAGGTGGTCACCTCGGGCAATCGAGAGGAAAAATACAGCAGGTCGCAAAAGCCAACAACATAATGGAAAAAAGCCTACGGCACCTGGTATTCCCAGGCGGTCTCCCATCCAGGTACTAACCAGGCCTGACCCTGCTTAGCATCCGAGATCAGATGAGATCGAGCGCATTCAGGGTGATGTGGCCGTAGGCGATCTTGCATCCTACTTACAACTCTCTTGACAAAAGCCAAGGTGGTCACCTCGGGCAATCGAGAGGAAAAATACAGCAGGTCGCCAAAGCCAACAACATAATGGAAAAAAGCCTACGGCACCTGGTATTCCCAGGCTGTCTCCCATCCAGGTACTAACCAGGCCCGACCCTGCATAACATCCGAGATCAGACAAGATCGAGCGCATTCAGGGTGATGTGGCCGTAGGCGATCTTGCACCCTACTTACAACTCTCTTGACAAAATCCAAGGTGGTCACCTCGGGCAATCGAGAGGAAAAATACAGCAGGTCGCCAAAGCCAACAACATAATGGAAAAAAGCCTACGGCACCTGGTATTCCCAGGCGGTCTCCCATCCAGGTACTAACCAGGACCGACCCTACTTAGCATCCGAGATCAGACGAGATCGAGCGCATTCAGGGTGATGTGGCCGTAGGCGATCTTGCACCTTACTTACAACTCTCTTGACAAAAGCCAAGGTGGTCACCTCGGGCAATCGAGAGGAAAAATACAGCAGGTCGCCAAAGCCAACAACATAATGGAAAAAAGCCTACGGCACCTGGTATTCCCAGGCGGTCTCCCATCCAGGTACTAACCAGGCCCGACCCTGCTTAGCATCCGAGATCAGACGAGATCAAGCGCATTCAGGGTGATGGGGCCGTAGTCGCTGTTGCACCCTACTTAAAACTCTCTTGACAAAATCCAAGGTGGTCACCTCGGGCAATCGAGAGGAAAAATACAGCAGGTCGCCAAAGCCAACAACATAATGGAAAAAAGCCTACTGCACCTGGTATTCCCAGGCGGTCTCCCATCCAGGTACTAACCAGGCCCGACCCTGCTTATCATCCGAGATCAGACGAGATCGAGCGCATTCAGGGTGATGTGACCGTAGGCGATCTTGCACCCTGCTTACAACTCTCTTGACAAAAGTTAAGGTGGTCACCTCGGGCAATCGAGAGGAAAAATACAGCAGGTCGCCAAAGCCAACAACATAATGGAAAAAAGCCTACGGCACCTGGTATTCCCAGGCGGTCTCCCATCCAGGTACTAACCAGGCCCGACCCTGCTTAGCATCCGAGATCAGATGAGATCGAGCGCATTCAGGGTGATGCGGCTGTAGGCAATCTTGCATCCTACTTACAACTCTCTTGACAAAAGCCAAGGTGGTCACCTCGGGCAATCGAGAGGAAAAATACAGCAGGTCGCCAAAGCCAACAACATAATGGAAAAAAGCCGACGGCACCTGGTATTCCCAGGCTGTCTCCCATCCAGGTACTAACCAGGCCCGACCCTGCTTAGCATCCGAGATCAGATGAGATCGAGCGCATTCAGGGTGATGCGGCCGTAGGCAATCTTGCATCCTACTTACAACTCTCTTGACAAAATCCAAGGTGGTCACCTCGGGCAATCGAGAGGAAAAATACAGCAGGTCGCCAAAGCCAACAACATAATGGAAAAATGCCTACGGCACCTGGTATTCCCAGGCGGTCTCCCATCCAGGTACTAACCAGGCCCGACCCTACTTAGCATCCGAGATTAGACGAGATCGAGCGCATTCAGGGTGATGTGGCCGTAGGCGATCTTGCATCTTACTTACAACTCTCTTGACAAAAGCCAAGGTGGTCACCTCGGGCAATCGAGAGGAAAAATACAGCAGGTCGCCAAAGCCAACAACATAATGGAAAAAAGCCTACGGCACCTGGTATTCCCAGGCGGTCTCCCATCCAGGTACTAACCAGGCCCGACCCTGCTTAGCATCCGAGATCAGATGAGATCGAGCGCATTCAGGGTGATGCGGCCGTAGGCGATCTTGCATCCTACTTACAACTCTCTTGACAAAAGCCAAGGTGGTCACCTCGGGCAATCGAGAGGAAAAATACAGCAGGTCGCCAAAGCCAACAACATAATGGAAAAAAGCCTACGGCACCTGGTATTCCCAGGTGGTCTCCCATCCAGGTACTAACCAGGCCTGACCCTGCTTAGCATCCGAGATCAGACGAGATCAAGCGCATTCAGGGTTATGTGGTTGTAGGTGATTTTGCACCCTACTTACAACCTACTTACAACTCTCTTGACAAAAGCCAAGGTGGTCACCTCGGGCAATCGAGAGGAAAAATACAGGATGTCGCCAAAGCTAACAACATAATGGAAAAAAGCCTACGGCACCTGGTATTCTCAGGCGGTCTCCCATCCAGGTACTAACCAGGCCCGACCCTGCTTAGCATCCGAGATCAGACGAGATCGAGCGCATTCAGGGTGATGTGGCCGTAGGCGATCTTGCACCCTACTTACAACTCTCTTGACAAAAGCCAAGGTGGTCACCTCGGGCAATCGAGAGGAAAAATACAGCAGGTCGCCAAAGCCAACAACATAATGGAAAAAAGCCTACGGCACCTGGTATTCCCAGGCGGTCTCCCATCCAGGTACTAACCAGGCCCGACCCTGCTTAGCATCCGAGATCAGATGAGATCGAGCGCATTCAGGGTAATGTGGCCGTAGGCGATCTTGCACCCTACTTACAACTCTCTTGACAAAAGCCAAGGTGCTCACCTCGGGCAATCGAGAGGAAAAATACAGCAGGTCGCCAAAGCCAACAACATAATGGAAAATAGCCGACGGCACCTGGTATTCCCAGGCGGTCTCCCATCCAGGTACTAACCAGGTCCGACCCTGCTTGGCATCCGAGATCAGACGAGATCGAGCGCATTCAGGGTGATGTGGCCGTAGGCGATCTTGCACCCTACTTATAACTCTCTTGACAAAAGCCAAGGTGGTCACCTCGGGCAACCGAGAGGAAAAATATAGCAGGTCGCCAAAACCAACAACATAATGGAAAAAAGCCTACGGCACCTGGTATTCCCAGGTGGTCTCCCATCCAGGTACTAACCAGGCCCGACCCTGCTTAGCATCCGAGATCAGACGAGATCGAGCGCATTCAGGGTGATGTGGCCGTAGGTGATCTTGCACCCTACTTACAACTCTCTTGACAAAAGCCAAGGTGGTCACCTCGGGCAATAGAGAGGAAAAATACAGCAGGTCGCCAAAGCCAACAAAATAATGGAAAAAAGCCTACGGCACCTGGTATTCCCAGGCGGTCTCCCATCCAAGTACTAACCAGGCCTGACCCTGCTTAGCATCCGAGATCAGACGAGATCGAGCGCATTCAGGGTGATGTGGCCGTAGGCGATCTTGCACCTTACTTACAACTCTCTTGACAAAAGCCAAGGTGGTGACCTCGGGCAATCGAGATGAAAAATACAGCAGGTCGCCAAAGCCAACAAAATAATGGAAAAAAGCCTACGGCACCAGGTATTGCCAGGCGGTCTCCCATTCAAGTACTAACCAGGCCCGACCCTGCTTATCATCCGAGATCAGACGAGATCGAGCGCATACAGGGTGATGTGGCCGTAGGCGATCTTGCACCCTACTTACAACTCTCTTGACAAAAGCCAAGGTGGTCACCTCGGGCAATCGAGAGGAAAAATACAGCAGGTCGCCAAAGCCAACAACATAATGGAAAAAAGCCTATGGCACCTGGTATTCCCAAGCGGTCTCCCATGCAGGTACTAACCAGGCGCGACCCTGCTTAGCATCCGAGATCAGACGAGATCGAGCGCATTCAGGGTGATGTGGCCGTAGGCTATCTTGCACCCTACTTACAACTCTCTTGACAAAAGCCAAGGTGGTCACCTCGGGCAATCGAGAGGAAAAATACAGCAGGTCGCCAAAGCCAACAACATAATGGAAAAAAGCCTACAGCACCTGGTATTCCCAGGCGGTCTCCCATCCAGGTACTAACCAGGCCCGACCCTGCTTATCATCCGAGATCAGACGAGATCGAGCGCATTCAGGGTGATGTGACCGTAGGCGATCTTGCACCCTGCTTACAACTCTCTTGACAAAAGTCAAGGTGGTCACCTCGGGCAATCGAGAGGAAAAATACAGCAGGTCGCCAAAGCCAACAACATAATGGAAAAAAGCCTACGGCACCTGGTATTCCCAGGCGGTCTCCCATCCAGGTACTAACCAGTCGCGACCCTGCTTAGCATCCGAGATCAGACGAGATCGAGCGCATTCAGGGTGATGTGGCCGTAGGCGATCTTGCACCCTACTTACAACTCTCTTGACAAAATCCAAGGTGGTCACCTCGGGCAATCGAGAGGAAAAATACAGCAGGTCGCCAAAGCCAACAACATAATGGAAAAAAGCCTACGGCACCTGGTATTCCCAGGCGGTCTCCCATCCAGGTACTAACCAGGCCCGACACTATTTAGCATCCGAGATCAGACGAGATCGAGCGCATTCAGGGTGATGTGGCCGTAGGCGATCTTGCACCTTACTTACAACTCTCTTGACAAAAGCCAAGGTGGTCACTTCGGGCAATCGAGAGGAAAAATACAGCAGGTCGCCAAAGCCAACAACATAATGGAAAAAAGCCTACGGCACCTGGTATTCCCAGGCGGTCTCCCATCCAGGTACTAACCAGGCCCGACCCTGCTTAGCATCCGAGATCAAGCGCATTCAGGGTGATGTGGCCATATTCGATCTTGCACCCTACTTACAACTCTCTTGACAAAATCCAAGGTGGTCACCTCGGGCAATCGAGAGGAAAAATACAGCAGGTCGCCAAAGCCAACAACATAATGGAAAAAAGCCTACGGCACCTGGTATTCCCAGGCGGTCTGCCATCCAGGTACTAACCAGGCGCGACCCTGCTTAGCATCCGAGATCAGACGAGATCGAGCGCATTCAGGGTGATGTGGCCGTAGGCGGTCTTGCACCCTACTTACAACTCTCTTGACAAAAGCCAAGGTGGTCACCTCGGGCAATCGAGAGGAAAAATACAGCAGGTCGCCAAAGCCAACAACATAATGGAAAAAAGCCTACAGCACCTGGTATTCCCAGGCGGTCTCCCATCCAGGTACTAACCAGGCCCGACCCTGCTTAGCATCCGAGATCAGACGAGATCGAGCGCATTCAGGGTGATGTGACCGTAGGCGATCTTGCACCCTGCTTACAACTCTCTTGACAAAAGTCAAGGTGGTCACCTCGGGCAATCGAGAGGAAAAATACAGCAGGTCGCCAAAGCCAACAACATAATGGAAAAAAGCCTACGGCACCTGGTATTCCCAGGCGGTCTCCCATCCAGGTACTAACCAGGCCCGACCCTGCTTAGCATCCGAGATCAGACGAGAACGAGCCCATTCAGGGTGATGTGGCCGTAGGCGATCTTGCACCCTACTTACAACTCTCGTGACAAAAGCCAAGGTGGTCACCTCGGGCAATCGAGAGGAAAAATACAGCAGGTCGCCAAAGCCAACAACATAATGGAAAAAAGCCGACGGCACCTGGTATTCCCAGGCGGTCTCCCATCTAGGTACTAACCAGGCCCGACCCCGCTTAGCATCCGAGATCAGACAAGATCGAGCGCATTCAGGGTGATGTGGCCGTAGGCGATCTTGCACCCTACTTACAACTCTCTTGATAAAAGCCAAGGTGGTCACCTCGGGCAATCGAGAGGAAAAATACAGCAGGTCGCCAAAGCCAACAACATAATGGAAAAAAGCCTACGGCACCTGGTATTCCAAGGCGGTCTGCCATCCAGGTACTAACCAGGCCCGACCCTGCTTAGCATCTGAGATCAGACGAGATCGAGCGCATTCAGGGTGATGTTGCCGTAGGCGATTTTGCATCCTACTTACAACTCTCTTGATAAAAGCCAAGGTGGTCACCTCGGGCAATCGAGAGGAAAAATACAGCAGGTCGCCAAAGCCAACAACATAATGGAAAAAAGCCGACGGCACCTGGTATTCCCAGGCTGTCTCCCATCCAGGTACTAACCAGGCCCGACCCTGCTTAGCATCCAAGATCAGACGAGATCGAGCGCATTCAGGGTGATGTGGCCGTAGGCGATCTTGCACCCTACTTACAACTCTCTTGACAAAATCCAAGGTGGTCACCTCGGGCAATCGAGAGGAAAAATACAGCAGGTCGCCAAAGCCAACAACATAATGCAAAAAAGCCTAC